>NC_134419.1:3075000-3382500 GCF_030867145.1 Opisthocomus hoazin | reverse complement strand
GCTCTTTGGTTGAGCCCTATTGGAGTCTAGTCAGCAGGCACTGGAGCATCTACTATGACTGTATAAAATGTGTTTAATTGGCATGAAAAGGCACTAACAGTGCTAGTGGAGTTTCCATTATCTGAGCGGATATCTTATTTACTTTAGTTGAGATGGAGGACAAGACGAAAGTGATGGGAAACTGCGTGTGTGTATGTGTGTACGTGTGTGTGTGCTGCAGGAGGGAGTGGAAATCACACACGCTATAAAACCTGCAGCATTTATAATGCCACTAACCTCAAAATCCCCAGGAGAATGGTTTGCAAAATGTTTTCCTAATTATAATTTTGCAGATTTATGTTTAACACGGTTTGCCAGTTGTGAAATTGGCAATGACGATAATACAATTTGACGGGTATTTCATGTTTAAAAATATGCATTTTTATAACATACTTTCCCCACAACCAAGTAAAACAACCTGATCTGAAAGGGAAGTTTCATTTTTTATGCCACGCCATACAAGTAGCCTTCTAGACTTATACATACGTGCATGCTTTCACTGTAATTTATATAGGAGACTTGCCTGCATTAAGAATTGATGTGGCACTGTATATGTTGTATTACAGTCACTCTAGTGAGTCTATGAGATACCAGCTCCCCGCTGAGTACATACTTATGTCAATATTTCTGTTAATTGTTGCATTACAAATTGTTACATATCCCAGTGGTGGGACTTCACATTTGTGCCTGCAGTGGAGCTGACAACACCTACACGTGGTCCCAGGAGGTTTCACTATATTGTGGGATTTGCCTTTTGAAAACGTTATCACAGTTTATCAGTCCAATGTCATTCCACTTAGCACTAATAGAACAGAACCCTGAACTACGCCGCGGTGCGGTGTATTCCCTTGTTTCCCTCCATGCACCAAGAAAACACTCAGAGCTTAGAGCAACTGCACGAGATTATCAAACCAAATCAAATGAAGTTTGATTCCCTCCTAGTTTTTGCATTGTTATATTACATGATTTTTTTTTTCCTAAATACCACCCTCTTCATGCTGTCGCAGGAATTCATTAGCAGTGCATTGATGTTACGCAGATTCCTGAATGGGTCATATTCAGTAGAGGCAATATTTTGTTTGAGTTTTAAAAATAAATGGCATTCATTTGGTAAAATTCAATAGTGTTATTGACTACAACACATGCAAGATTTGCAAGCCCAGATCATAACAAAATATCTAAACGTAATTTTATGCACTAGTTACTGAAGGGATGACCCTAGGAGCTGACTCCACCAGCCACAGAAGAGTTGATTGCTGCAATATATCCTCACTGTGCCTTGCCACAACCAGCTACTGCCAAATAGCAAGACAGCATTGTAAAATGAACTTGGATAAGCAGCATGAAATGGAGTTGGTAAGGATGTTAATATTTACCATGCTCTCCAATTCCTTCAATTTCTTGCACTTCAATGAAGAGGAACCTTTCTTGTGTGAACTAAAACTGGACAGTGAAAATTGCGTCTCTGGTGACAGATATATATGATTAACAAGCAAATTTGCTGTCACCAACTGATCTGACAAGGAATTTCTAAATCAGGGGGGCAAGTCAGCCCTTATTCTGTAGAAAAAAAGGCATGTAGGGGGGCAATGCACTTCTCTCCGTCTTTGAGAATCCCTGTGATCTCAAAGTGACCCACCTCAGCCCCAGAGCCATTGGAGAGGAAGCCCTGCTCCTCAGCATTGCTCCCAAACCCCAGCATCCTTGCCAGCTTCCTGCCAGTGGGCTTTACTGGGGGCACTGGGGGAGGGGACTGGTGGTTCATTGCCCCTGAAAACCCTCATAAATAGAGATTCCACAACAAGGAGACTCTGTGCAAAAGGCTAATTACAGCCTGGGGCTGCATTAACCTTTAGTGTGGGTTCCCCACTGGGATCTTTGTAAGACTGTGTGTTTGTATGTTTGTGTGTGTGTGTGTGTGTTCACTGGCTTGTGTATGCACACACAGACCTTCTCCCTGTCCTTTATCTTCCTATTCTCCTCTGTGCTCTGCCATATATACACCTTTTGGAGGTACAGAAAACCTTCTTCATAGTCCAAGGATCTGTTCACTGGAAAAGTCAAGGAAGGGGTCAGACCTCCCCATCTCCGCTCAGTGTGAAACAGAACCGGCTACAAAATTCCCTCCCTCGACAGAAGCTGGTAATGCAAATTCAACGCAGACAATAACAACTGGCTTGTCTATGGAAACCAGCTGGTACAAAACCACGCTGTCATCGAGAAGCCATCAAATTCTCTTTGGAAAAGCAAACAGAATACAATTAATGTGAGCCAGGTGCAGAGGTAAATTCGTTACTAAGAGCTACCAGTGGTCTTATAGTTAATATGAAAGCTTACAGAGATGATGTAGAAATTCGGACAAATCTCTTGTGCTTTTCCCGTGTAGTTACCATGAGTAAGTAAAATTGAAAGCAAAAATTAGGACGATTTAACTAAGGCTGATGCTACAAAATGACTGTAATGAAGACCATGGTCATTCCAACTTTGGAGATCCTATGAGGGAAAATGCTCTAACTAACCCAATTTCTGGTCTCACCTACACAGTAATCTGGCTGAGAGTGAAAATACCCATGAAAATGTCAGTCTATATCAGCTCTTCACATATTTGAAAGCTCACAGAAAAGTTACCAAAGGCCTAGCACAGCCTCACCTGGCTGACAGCAATAACCTGGCGCTCTGCAGGCTCTCAGGGTACAGTGTTGTACTATAGGGACTCTTTAAGCTTCATTGTCACTAGATGGAGAGGAATATGCACTCTTATCCTGCTGGATCCTACCTAACAAGTAATACTAGCTACTGTTGGTCCTGAGATGCTACTGTTTCACTGAAGGTGTGTCAGAAATCCAGGCATATGGCACAGTGATTTATTTGAATCCTTCCTGCAGAGAAATACAGAATGAAGAGCAGCAAGACACTGTTTCATTCCACTGAGGGTTTTTACTTAAGGGCTTCCCAAAGGACCGGTTTCTCCCCACATGTTTTAGTCATGTTCATATTTAACAAAGGAGCAGCTTAGTCAGATGACAGGGACTCAATAACCAGCGAGATTCAAGTGAAGCATCCTCTCTCCCTCGGCACAGTGGGTATCGGAGTGCCCACCACGTCTGTGTCCAGCTGAGATCTGCTCATGGAGGAGCAGGCAGGGCCAGCAAGCTGAAGCTTGCCGGCAGAGCTACAGTGAGGCAGTGCTTGTGGGCAGGAGGGAAAGGCATGTTGAAGTGTTTAACTGTAGCACAGTTTCCTTGGATGCATGGCAAACTCCTACAATGCCAGTCTATTGACAGCTGAAGAGAATTTGGAGGCCATAGAGCTTTCCTGAGACCCAGACTCTATTATGCACTTGAAAAGCAGATTTTGCCTGGTCCTTATTTTCAAAATGTTTCTGGGGTGTCCAAGAGGGTCTGAAGTACTAAGACACAAGCCACAGCCAAGAGCTTCACTTGCACTCCCATGGGAGGTCTCCTGACAGGCAGGTGAGGACGGGCAAGGACTCCCACCGCAGACCAGCCCAAGCCTCTGAACACATTCACTTAAGTTAAATCTCATCACCTTTCACTTCAACGGCAAAGCAGACTTTTTTGGAGTTGCTTTTGCAAACATTTATCCCAATTGGTAGTTTTGTGTAATAAAATAAAACCTCAGCAAAATAAAAAAGCCTCCCATATAAACTATAAATCCCTACCAAAATCAGGTCTGCCACTGAACATCCTCCTCTCCTCAGAGATAGGATGAGGGAAAAAACACATGACAGATGTTAATCACCTTCTTTAATGAACTGCTTGGAGATATTTAAATACGGTGGTGTTGACTGCAGTATAAGAACATATGTACAATAGTATAAAACAAAGTAGAAACATGATGTATTATTAATACACGCTAATTCCTTTACATCTATTTAGAGGCATGGTGAAGGAAGAACATACTGTGTATTCTCACCGTAGCTCTTCTTGGATATAAAGAGACCCTCTAAAGGAAATTCTTCAGCCTACTATACTTCAAGAAATAGTAATCCAAAGCATCAGACATTTCCTATTAAAGTTTTAAAAACATAGCTTTAAGTCATACATTACATTGAATGCTTTAATATCTCATCTGATTCAGTAGGTTTTAAACCCCACAGAGGTCACATTTCGAAGCACTAGTCACTTTTTACAGCATCTCCAAACATTAAATAAAAATAAAAATTATTAGGAGGAATAGAGCCATCTGTAGAGGCTAATAATGTGTCAGTTTGATATTATTATTAATAATACTATTATTTCTGTTTCATATTAGGGAGATCAAGATTGCTAATGGCTATAAACTAGGAGTGATAGCCTTCATTCTGGCCCATCTGTGTTGCAGCCAGAGCTGCGTGAGAGGATCCAGTTACAAAACAGTGGTTTCTCCTGACCCTGTTTGGTGTCCGCCTTTATCCTTGCAGCTAAACCTAAAGCATTGCATGCCCAGCTCAGGTATGTGATCTAGTTACAACAGGCTTGGGCTCAAACCCTGCAACAGGCTTTAGTGGTCTTGTGACCAAGTCAAGGTCAACCACACTGTGAACTGGTACCCATGATGGATTCGTTTAGACGCATGATATAAGGTCCATGTAACTGAGCTTAACTTTATTGGCCGTGACAGGAAGAACTGTCCTACCCGGCCTTTGGAAAGGGGACGTGGCAGCAGAGCGATTTAGGTGCTGGCTTGCTACTGACCTAGAAATAGGAACGTAAGCCTTGTTCTTGGTCCTTACCAAAGGTTTCCTTCAGTCAGCTCAGCTGCACATCGCCTCTGAGGCTTGGACTGAGAGGTGGTTCATATGCCACCAGCCACAACGCTTCTCTGTATACTGTGCCTCTGCCATACGAAAGCCACTAGGATACAAATCTGCCTGCATTTTACATGTCTCGTAACGTGATTTGGGTTCAACACTTACAGGGAGTCACTTGAAGAATAATAGTTAATTCAACTAACTGTAAATATTATGATAAGCATAAATGAAGAAGTGTCTGTTGTCAAGAAAATGCTTGAGGAAACACCATGTAAGCAGCTCTAGTTTAAACATTCCAGCAGTATAATTTCAATAACTGATTAAAACAGCAGTATACTGAGCAGGCAGTTTCCGCCTTACTAATACCAAATATGTACAGACAGCTCTCCCTTTTCCCCTCTATGTTGCTGTTGTGGGTCATATTTAGTGCTGATGATTTGTAATTTATCCAACAGGTACAGGCACATTTCCCCCAGGTAACATTTGTAAACAGAAATAAAGCTGGTGGTGTATTGCTCGTCTCAGAAACTCTGCAATTCTAGTGTGTCACAGAGTAGGCAGTGATGTGTAACCAAGACCAGTGATAAAAAGAAACTGCAATGTTTTTTTTAAGGTACAGCTCTAAAACTGTACTATGTGGATTTCCATGGTGTAGCAGCGCAGACAGAAATTACTTTTTTCCCTCGTATGAGAACTAGTTATCTGATTCTCTTTTGTTTCCCTTATTCCAATGTTCGGTTGCATTTTAGTGTTCAGAGCTATAAGGATGCATTGAAACTTATGGAGCCTGACATTTTAACTATCTCATCTTAGCATGATTCATCTCAATTTACTTTCTTCAGAAACGTAGCCTGGAAGAATATGAACCATTTTGGGGGCTTGCTAGAAGGCCATAAGCTCCATTAAAGAGTATAGTATCAGCTACCTTCCAAAGAGGGTTTGCTTGTTATGGGTCTCATCCTGCAAAAGTAATAGGTGCCTCCTGGGAAATGCCACATAGTCTCAAAGGTTGAATTCACAGGACTTGTGGGGGGAGAACTAAGCCCTGAATCGAGTCCTCCATCCTTACAGTGTTTCTGTGCTCTGCCTTAGGAATAGCAAAACAAAGAAATTCATAGACGTTTCTGCTCTGCATTTGAGCCTTAAGCAGAACAGAGGCATCTAAATAGTTAAATAATGAGGAAATTAAAAGAGCCTCAATAAATTTGATGGGTTGATATGAGCAAACAAAATCATTCATATGCTATTACACAAGTGTCTGTTCAGAAAACACATGATTTTGGAACCATGGCCACAGCCTGACAAGTATTCTGGGGCAGATCCTCTGTGTACTTCAAGTGTCATCACTTTACTGAAGTCAAGGGAGCTGTGACAACTTATACCCACGGGGCCTCTGCCCTTTCATGCACAATTCTTGTAATAATCAAATTGCACCACACACAGAGCCCTGGCTGCATGACCATCATGTTGCAAAGTGCTCTACAGACAGCAAGCTGGACCACAATCCATTTAATTGCCAACGGCAGAGGTTTCAGTATCGAGACCTGACTTTCTCTTAGATTTCAGATTCAGCTGAGCTCTGGCTACAATGACACGAACACAAACTTTAAACATGACTCATTCAGGCACCTTCCTTTCAGCACAGTGGAGAGTAAAACACGGAGCAAACCCACAAGTAAACAGCATTAAATAGCGTTAAGGGACAGTGGTGGGGAGTGGGAGGGCAGCGTGCATGGAGGCACACAACTGTCTCCCGCTAGAGTTCAATGACACTTAGCCCGGCCTGTCCCCCTTCTGCACTTGTAGTCACTGATACAGTGAAACAATAATATATCACTAGACCTGACCCTTTGGCCTTTATGAATTATCTGTTTTAGAAAGACGTGAAACCACCTTTTATATCCAACATAATAGATATTTAGACATTGTAGATCAATAGTGAACAAGTTTTCTGGTTATAGTTAATGGGAGCCAGAGGGGCATTCTGACATTGACCTCTGACACCCTTGTTGACAAGAAATCTATAGAGAAAAAAAAATAGGAAAGACTGCCAGGTTTTAAAGTTATGAATATAGATCTACAGCGAATAATGGTAATTTTCATTGCGCAGATATTTTTCATACTTTCAGTTTCAGATGAATTTCTCCAAAATCCTTAATTCTGACCAATGTAAAATTAATAACTGGCCCTTGGTGAACATATGAAAACAACTGTTCAGCTGTATGACACAATTTTCCATTTGTTACTTGTATCATATTGTTCTGCTGTCAAAGAAGACTTTTCCCTTTATGAAATAGGCTGTCATTTATAATTCCAAACCAGCACAGATTTGTTAAACAGCCACATCATAATGGGTCTGGATAGGAAGAAATACAGGCTCCTGGTTCTTGAAAGAAACTAATCTAAAATGATTTTTGAAAGAAAATACGTTGACAGGATTTTAACATTACGATTTCTTACAAAATTTGTTGCTAATATGTATTGACATCAAAGCACTGAAATAAACTCTTTTTCCTTAGTACATCAGATACTTTAGCTAACTTCTCGTGTAATTAACTGACACAGTGAAAGACGGTTAGTAAAGGTGGCAACAGCTATGAGTATAAAATCATATCGCTATCTCCTATACTTCTTGGTACTCAGAGAAGAAAGTTGCATTCATCAGGAGCAGTTTAACCAAATCAGAACAAGGGAGCTAATTTCCAGCAGCCTGCTCTACACTGCAGCACAATGCAGTGTGCCTCCTGGTAACGAAATTAGCTCTGTCACATCAAGTCAAAATGAAATCCCTGTGACAGGAGGGTCGCTTTCTTTCCAAAGCGTATCCCCTCCAACGTACCTACTGTATTATTATGTCACACTCCAGTAACGACGCATTGAGGTCTCCGTGGCCTTCCTGCAGCTAAGCACCATTGAAAACACATTTGTCCTAGCTGTTCTTTTCTTTTACCCCTCCTCTCATCTTGTGCAAGATGAATCGCTGCTGGATCCAGACTGACTCCGAGGGCAAAGCCAGGTCTTGAGGAGGTAACCTGCCTCCTACGGCTGAAACATTTTAATTAATTTTAACACTAATGCACAAATGAGAGTTAATCACTCTGCTGCGGTGCTTTCTAATTTACCAAGTTTATTCATTAAAACTTTCCTCACTGAACTTTGATTGAATGTCATGCTTTTTAAAAGGCGTCTCAAACAGCCTTAAGGCTTTTAAAACTGATGTCTCGGGCGACCGCTGAATCACTCTTTACAATTTGCTTTGCAAGGAAGAATGTGAAAGTTTGGTGGGAGAGGGATTGAAAGACACAGTTAAAGCAAGGTTACTTGGGCAGCTTAATAAAAGGGCTGCTTGGAAATACACCAGTAAACACACCCGTGAATAAAATTATCTGCTAAACATAAAGGACATCTCTTAACTCTTACAAATTCTACACCAAAACAATTCATGAGCCTCACAGTATAAAAAGGTCCACATGATCATCATACTGGCTTTTGTCATTTAGTTCAAGAATGTAATATATGCTCTATGACTATTAATTTTATGAGATTGCTTTAGATTACACCGTTATATGTTTTATTGCTGTGCTATATAACAAAAAGTGCGGTGATAATGTTATTTGTTTTAGATAATATATTTGCAATGTGTTTGCTAATCTAATTATTTTAGAATCAATATAATAAAACCTTAAGTACACAGTTTGGTCTATTAATTGCTATAACTAAAATCTGAAATTTATTGTTTAAATGAAGGTTCTTTATTTCAAATTAACTGAAGCAAAATGTAATCTTTACCTTTTTAATTAACTGTGTTCAATATTAGGTAAAAAAATACCTCACATTTTCAGTTTCTTAATGAAGGCTGCAATCAGAAAGGCTGACATTCAATCATACATTTAATTGCCTTTTTTAAAGTCATTTACACTACTTGGATCTCCAAGGAAGTTGCAGTTAAGAAAAGATTCTCTGTACATAATTTTGTGGGAAAACTCACTCAAAAACTAGATGCACAATACTTTAATAAAAAAACCCTCTGTGGGCAAGTCTGTAAAGCTATGTAAAGCAAAGTAAAAATACCTGTTTATTTGTGTCTCTCTCTACCTATGGGCACTGGGAGCTTTAACCAGCACCCGGGCTGCTTAGGAAGATCCTCTGCGGTATCCGTGCTTCCCTTCAGCAAATGCTGTGGGGTACACAACTCTGTTTATTCACATTTTCTGTTATACTTTTCCTGTTTATTATAGTTATCTTCTGCACTCTTCCTTTACTTTCGGAAGGAGCTAAATTGTCAACACAGACGGTCCCTTAGGACCTAAGCTGTCCTAAGCATTGAAGTAATTTCTGTTAGGCAGACCGCTTCATTCTAAAAGCCCCATGACACCGTGGGTGGTTAAGTTAAGAAAACTGCCTCAAGAGTCTTTCTTAATACCAAATTCCTGCCTCTGTAGCTAGTATGAGCTCAAAGTTTACTCAGGCAATGAAAATGTCTAGCTAGAGATTAAGGCTAACCTTCCTCAAGTTTATAAATCACAGCCACTTCTATATTTGACTCAAATTTAAATGTGGAAGTACTGTGATTCTTACCTCTTCTATCACCTTTACACTTTGCCCACTGCCCTACCACTTCTCCCAACATTTGTTTGGGATTTCCAGTAGCCACAGCTCCAACAGGCCCCTTGGGCAGCCTGGAAAACGGTTTCTTGTGCATGAGGAAAATGACTGATATGCCCAATGAGTCTAAAACATCTGGGACAGACAGGCTTCACTGCATGCTTTCCACACGAACTGCACATCTGATTTGACTGGGATGCAATGGATTTACTGGTGCCAACTCACTGCCCAGCAAAGGTGACAATCTGAGCACGTCCTGCATGCTCCTTCCGCATGCCCAGGCTGGCACATGGACTTCTGCCTGGGAAAGCCAGCATGAAATCAAGGAAATACCACGCCTCACACTGGAAATGTCTGTCAACCTACACTGCAAAAATAAAGATTGTCAATCCAAACCACTCATGAGTGTGATCCAGAGGCCACAAATCCCCAAAAATAGAAATCGCTCCCTCTACTGTGTTGTCTCACTGCTTCCCCACCAGTGACAAGCTCACGTCTCCAGGCTGAGGAGTGGCCGAGCTATCTGAGCTGCGTTTGTACAGTTTTCTGCCCCACTATTAGGGCATCAGAGAATGGAAGTAACACAGCATCCATGTTCTCAGCTTCCTGCACAACTGCCTCGGCCTTCAGCCAGCCTCCTGTCCTTCGTTTTGTCTCATCTACCTGCTACATTTCTGACTGAGAAATTAAATTCTGAAAAAAGGCATTTTTAACTGCCTTCCTTTTGCACCTGGGAATTCCTGCAGATCTCCTTACATCACTCTCAGCACACTCTTGGGGTAACTTCTCACTTGCCTGGACTGTGCTGACAGTTGCACTGTCTTTTTCAAAGTCAGACCAAGTGTCATGGTATTTCCTAGAATTCCTCCTTTAAAATTCTTATGTTAGTGTTTCCTTAAGGACATTTTCCTCTGCTGCTTCATATGCTGCTGCATTAAAAGCTTTCTGCATCTCTTTACCTTTTTGTACAAACACACCTATTAGTGTATTGTATTTTTGGATGGAAACGTTCATCAACTTCTCAGGAATGATTGCATAGTTTCTCTCATCTTCCTAGGAAATTTATGAATCGATATTTTCAGCTTCATTGCTGCTCAGATTCTGTGAAACAATCCTTATGTTCAGATCTTTCTCTGGGCTCATCAAACTGAAACTCCTATTGAATTGGCTGCATTGCTGTTTCCACCTCATTATGGTGGGTGGCACCGTAACACATGTACAATTGTGGCAGGAGTCCTTTCTTTCAATTCCAAACAGGAAACTTTATTAGAATAAGAATTGCGATCACTGATTGAATTACTCCATCTCCTTCCTCCCCTCCGTAGTACTTCAATCTAAAGCCTTGCCAGAGATCCTCCTCGAAACTTCATGTTATGGATTTAAGAAAATGCATAGGTCGTAGTGGCGATCTGAAATACTAATACACAAACTGTGTGCTCATTTCCATATATACAAGTGTCATATTTAATAAAATAACTAGGTTGAAAACTCTACCTCAGATATTAATTCTTATAACCAAAGGCCTGCAACAGACATTTTTCTAAAACCTGTGTAAATGCCCCTGTCCAAACCAGAAAGAAGCAACACCCTCTGATGAATGGGCCTCTGCTCAATCATGTCTGCACAGAACATCCCTAAATTAATTTCAAATAACAAATATGTTTGTAAAAATTAGACTTTGCCATCAGACAGTTCACAGACAAACAAAAAACAGTACTTTTTTTTAAAATACTTTAGTAGTTATGAATAGCTATACCAGCTCTAGTCATTACCTAGCAATGAAGAATTGACAATAGAGTTATTAGGATAATATACTTAATTAATAGAAATATTAAAAGATTCACCATTAACCTGCATTTGCTCAGAATGCCAGAGGGGTGATTAGTTAGAATGGCACAGAATATTTCATAGTACTTAATGCTCTTACAAGAAGTCAGAGAGAGGAAAATGGAGATCCATGCCTCTACTGGATTTGAAGTATGACCTTAATGGTATTCAAACTTTTAAACAGGAATGAAGATAAAGAAGACATGGAAAAATTATACCTTGAGCTTACTGAAGGGATTAGGACACATCAAAAGGATACCTTTTTTTGCAAGATAACAGATATTTTAAAATCAAGTTGCTCCAAAATTTTTTTGACTGGAAGAAACTATCCATCTACAACACTTCTTACAGTTCAACATCCATCCCTAACAATCGATTCTTTATCTGAAAACACTACAAACATCGCTTCATCACGCATCAGACACACAATATAAGATGCATAGAGTAATCCTGTGAGGCGGTTACAGACGGTCTGCAAGCCACTGTCTCAGACCAATAAAATGCGTATGTATTATTTCCTGTATTTGTAATTCAGCAAAGCATAGGTTTAAGTTCACATTGGAAAATATTTGTTAAGCTGCAGAAGATGCAGACTGGCAGGGGTTTTATAAAACTTGTAAAAATTTGTTCAAGGAAAAGTAACAACAAAGCGCTGGCCAGAAGAATCAGAGAAGTGTGTTGTAGCTTATTAGTGACTGTGGCAGACGGATGGATTTTGTGGAAGCTGGGATTGTCAATACAGAGAAGTCAACAGCTGAATTCCAGAAGGCTCAGACAGGACTGGCCTCAACACATTTCTCTCTCCTGATAAACTGATGTGCTTTGTCTCCTCTTGTTATATAACCTCAGAATAGTTCGGGCATTAATAACGGTACAGTTAAAAGGAAAAAGAAAAGCTCCCACACCTCATTATCCAGCTTCCTGTTTGGGAGATGGTGTGAGGCCAAATTAGTGTATGTTTGGAAAGCACACTGTAAGAGCTAAGCATCGCAATAGAGATGCTAATTTAGAATTAAATAGATCACTGGGAACCAAGTTCACCCACAATAAATCTGAATTCAGTCACCTGGAAACCCCAACAAGGCTTTGATGCTACAGAAATTGCATGGATTCTTCTCCCTAAATGTCTTCCTGTAGGAATGCAAAATCACTTAAAACTAATATGACAAGACAATATTTGTTGTTTTCTTGCAAGCTGAATAGTGACTCATTAGGGACGGATACAAATTGGTAGTCTGAATTGTAGCTTTTAAAACTCCAGTTTGGGGAAGGAGCCTCACATACAGATTCCAACTTTACAGCTTCTACATCATGCTTGTTAACTGCTGGTTAGTTAGTAGTACAAAACGGTGAATAAACAGAGGCCATTGGAGTCCCACCCCAAGCCAGCAACCGCACATATATTCAACACAGACCTGAATGGATGAGAGATTGAGAAAGTTAACAAAAACCACATTTTCTTCCTTAAAGAAATATTTCCTACTGACAGATTTTGGATTGCATGCTCTTTGAAATACTGAAGCTATCATAGCACATTCCAGAGAAAAAATATTAAAAGCTAGTAGCCATAAGTGCAAAATATGTGACATACATACAAATACATCTCTGTATATGCATGCATATAAAAATACACCTACAAAAATAATACACACCTCAATGAAAATATTTATGAACAAGTAATTTAATTCCTTGGGAAAGTCCAAATTAAAATAGTCTTGGTCATATTCACAAAGGACTGCTTGGGAAGTCAGTCTTGTCCTAAACCTGCCTTTTAAACTCTCTGCTACAGTAGGACTGTCTGGGATAACTCGTTACAGCAATCTGCGTAGGCGCTCGGACACTGCCAGGGGAGGTGGAGGGAAGGAAGGCTTTGGAGGGGGATTCAGGGGGTCAGTTTGTGCTCACCCAGGCTATAATTAGCAGTGCTGTATGGTCTCAGATCCAAACCAGAGTTTCATTTTGAGCTCACTTGAAGTTCATTTTTAAAATAAGAAAATCAAGATAAAGAGCAGACAAAGACAATTCTAAGGAGAAGGAAAATTCCAATGAAAGGATGGAACTAAATCACAAAGTGTAGATTAAGGTCTTGATTTTGCTGTATGCAACATCATACAGTGAGGATGCTGAATCGTGAGCCTGGCTTGGATTATCCAGACTTCATACAGAAGAGGGTTACTTGTTTAAGTACTTCTGTTTCCTACTATGTAAGTAACATCTCTCATCTTGTCACAACCCTAGGGCTGATGTATCAGACTGCAACTGGTTACTTTTGATAATATGATTTTTATAGCATTATTCAATCAAGTGATCATAAAATGACAGAATGGTCAAGAAGAGTTACATCTAGACACACCTAACTAAGAAAAAGTAACCCCTACCTAGTTCACCAAAAAAAGGGTGGATTGGCATGAAAGAGCCATCTTTTATTTTCTCCCCTAAAAAAAAACATATAAAACATACAAAAAAAATGTTCATTAGAGGTTTCAAAAACAGAGGCAGTGTGCATTTGTTACCCTGCAGGCCTGAGAGAACTAACACCAAGTAAATTTCCGATTAAGCCAAAATAAACTGTAATCTTCAAGATGCTCTACCTCAGTTGAAAGCCAGTATAGACAAACCTCAAACCTCCTAGTTTTCTAGAATTTTACCAGGTATCCATAAGCTCAAATTAAGAATTTGTTCTTCTTAGGGATGACAAGTCAGAAAACAAAGAGAAAGAACAAAGCAGAGGGAAAGACGGAGCCTCCTTTACATGAACTTCCTCTGCTTCCTATGGGAAGAAGTACTCACTGAGTACTCAGCGGTCCTGGAAATTAAGCCATGCTTTTTTGTGACTAAACATAGAGTCAGAGGTGAGGCTTCAAGGAATTAAAAATGAAAATATTAAGCCAGAATGGGGTATATTTATCTACATTTTGATTGCCCTGTAAATTCTCTACCTCAGCTGTTATCTGGAGTAAGCAGGGTGCAGGTACACCATGGGACTTGTGACCATAACCTTGCCTTCCCTCTGTAAAACAGTGCTAACACCACTTCAGAGGAGTTCTGCAACAATCAAATGAGGAGTTCTATCTATTTTATTAATGTTATAAATACTTTCAAACTTTGTTTCTTTTTTTAAAAACCAGTAGTGCATAAAAAAAATTAAGCAGAAAATTAATTTTCCCAAATGTCTTCAGTAATTGGACAGCATTTCCAGAAAGTGCCAGAACTTTAGAATGAAAAAAAGGTCTCCTGATTTTGGCATTATAATCCAAAAATTCTCATTAGCTTCTTCAATTCATTTAATATAATTTACCCCTCCCTACAAGTTTTTAAGTGATGGAAAAGATTAAAAATGATCCCATAACAGTCTGTTCAGTATTTTACATTCACTGACCTTTTATGTAATTTGATATGTTCCTTTGGATGTCTATTCCAAGTATGGTGGGTGAGCGCTTGATTTATAAACAGTGTATGCACACAGGATTTTTATGTACTTTGTTCACATCATCAGTTTTTTCTGTAGTCATTTACAGTCTATTTGCAATTCATTAAAGCACTTTTCTTTTTGTTAAAATTGCCTTTCTTTTTTTTATGTTTCCATACCAAAGTAGGTTTCTTTCGAGAAAGCAAAGTCTTCAAATGCTGGTCTTGTGATAGCTGTTATGGGGTCCCTTGCTTGTACTTCATGTTATGGATCTCACAGCTGTAGTAGAAAAGGGGCAGATTTGCTTTGAAGGAGGTTTTTAATAAAAATTCAGCTCTTTCCTTACCTTTGTCTTCAGTGTTAAGTAGTGGGAGACCGTTCTCGTCACTTAAATTCAAAGAAAATAGCTTTGAAAGAGCAGATTCTTGATTCTTCCTCCTGATATCCATCAGGCAACACAGGGCAGCGAAGCTAAGCAATGCTTCCCAAATGCACAGTGCAGATGGAAATCTTATTTCATTTCACCTGCTCGTATTTGTGATGGTGAAAGTCCTCCTCAAAGCAAGGCTGTTTTGCATGGGTTACACTACGCTCTTGTAAAAGGTAACAGAAGACTAATTATTTTTACTGGGAACTTTGGAAAGCATTTCCTTTGTATGTCTGACAACATTAAAGCTATATCACTATTGGATCTCTTTCCCTCTGTAAATCTCACTCCAACAAAAACCGAATCATACACATTTCAGCAATGACAGATGCACAAGAAAACTCTGGCTCAAACAGAGCAGGACACAGAGCAGGCGGTGTAGAACACACATTTTATGCTCTTAGTCTCTGGCACAACTTGACTCCGTTCTTCAAAGTGGAAATGACCTTCTAGTGGCTGTCATTCACTTTCTGCTTCCTATTTTCCATTTCACTTTCCGAGCTACATACATAAACCTTTTCTTGTGCTTTAGTTTTTATTTTTGGTACAGCAGAAAGGCTTTTTACCGTCCACACAGTAAGACTTCCAGAACAGTGCAGTAGGTGAAGACTGAAAGAACCTAAAAAATTTAAAGCTTCTACTATTTTCTGCGTAGCTATCAGCAGCTCGGTGTGCAGCTTGTCCAGTGCATACGAAACGGGAATCTTCACTAGGTGAGAAATGGAAGGGGACCTCTAGGAGGTACATAATGTTCTCGCAAGATCCCAAGGCTGAACTTTAGGATAGATCAATCTCAAAGGAAAGAAGGCCTACCTAACCAGATGGCCAAGCTCTAATGATTCTGGAGACCTAACTGATACGTGTAACACTATAGTGTTTATGGGAACAGTCCCCAGACTACTTACAGATGTAGTCATGGAACAGATTTGGATCCTGAGGAACAGAAACATCTCAGAGAAGGCTAAACCACAGAAATTAACCTCCAGACTCCACTGTGCCAGCAGGAACTTTCTTCTTCCAAAGAGAGTAGATCAGATTCAAGGCACAGCATAAAACTGTTTTTCCTTCCCAGAAAACCGTTTTTCCTTCCCAGCTCCCTCACAACCTCCCACAACTGAAAGTTTCTCTCCCCTCTGCCTCCTACTGAAGGTATCATAACTTCCAACAAACATTTTGCAGGTTTATAGTGAATTCAGTTGGTGCTACTCACTAGGACAAAGCAGCCAACACTACAAACTGTCACTGAGGTAACTATGCCTGTCAGAAGTGTGATGAAGTAAGTGATGATGTACGGTAAACAGGGCTGTGCTGACAAAAGCTTCTACTCAATATGCAAACGGAAAATAAATTAATACACTTACAAGTAACCAAGGCAATTCCTCCTCTGTCACGAGCACTTTTCTCCAGTTTGGTGCTGTTCTCCTTCTGAGCTCATCTACACTATAGCTTTCTGTGTTCAATCCCAGCTACCCAAAGTATAGCTGTATTTTGTCCCAGACCATCACTACCATCTTTCCTCAGTGACCTTCTTTGTACCTGGTTGGGTACAGGTATGCTCTGCTCAGTCTGTTTAATCACCCTTCTGCTATGAATTTGGGATTTTCTGCAGCCTGAGTAATGCTACAGCACTCATTTTGTTAAAATAAAAAAGCAAACAAATAAAAAGAGCAATACCACGGCTATAGATTCGTATTTCTGTGTTGCTGTCCTTTAAAGAAAGTAGCATATTTATCAGTGCTACATATATGGAAAGATAAAAAGACAGTCTTTTCTTTCGTCAGATGTGTTACCTTTATAGAAAAAAAACCAAAGCCAAATACCTCCAAATATTTCCAGCTTCTTCCAAGGATTCTAAATACAGATTTTTCTCTCAATTCCCATATCTGCTTGTGCTTAGTGAGGAAGATGTACTGGATGAGGTAGTAAACCAAGGCTGGTCACTAAATGCCAGACATCCAGGGGGAGTCAGGGAATGTGGTGTCATTAGCTATCCAGTAATCAAAAGAGAAGGCAGCTTTTAAGAATTCATATACGACCCAATTTTCTGTTTCTCCGCTACTTGTACACACTATAATTTTCCTCGAGCACAAAACCTCCTGTATGAAAACGTTTGCTGGCAGGAAATCTCTTTTTGTTGTTTGTTACCTGCTTTGCTACTGCAGTTTGAGGGATTTCACAGAAAAAGAACGGTTTCTTCCCTCTCCCTAGCATAGCAGCTAATGCAGCATGTTTCACTGGTCTGTGAAAGGCTTTTCCTCTATCTGTGGGGAGTATTATTTCTGATCCCCAATGTAGCAGTTAATAAAGTCTCAATAGTCTTTCCACCATTTCCCTCAGCACCGGTTTGCAGTCCTAAAACTCCACTGCTTCTGTCACTCTCCAGCCTCTCCAATCTTCTCTGCCAAATGATGTTTTCCTTTGCAGGAACTTCCAATGTAGCCCCAATTGTTTCTGTTTTATTGAGGGATTCCTCCTGAGTGGATTTTTCGATAGCATTTTTAACCACACCAGCAGCCACGCTCCTCTAAAGCAAAATTATCTACAGCTTCCCAAGATTTAATAGCAGCAAAGTTTTTAATGCTATCTTACTGAAGTCCCCTGAGCCTGCAATAGGTTCCTTCTCTTAACATTCCATTATGTCTGACATGCTCTTGCCAGCCATGGAGAGAGATTGGATCTTGTACTCCAAGCTTCCAGACTATCACATTTCCTCCCTTTTCTAAAACATATCCTGCTCTTTCCTGGAGGTTATTCTGCCTCTTCTCAGAATGAAGCTTGCACACAAACAGGCAAGCTGTACAGAACAAGATTAGCCAAGAAATCTAAGTTTGAAGAATTTTTTTTTTTTTTGCAAAGGGAAGTGTTTTTAGGATATGCTTTAACTTTGAGTCCAACTGTTTTCCTTCTCTCTAACAGTTATGAAAGCTGTTTCAGAATGAACTGTTTCTCAGTGGCACACACAGGTCTCGACGCGGTGGGTAACTCATGGCCCTGACCTGTTTATTCAGATGCAAAACAGACCCCACCGGCCATCACTGAAACCAGCAGGGCTGGGGACACACACTGACGCTTGAACGCATTAGGCGACAAAATTAACATCTCAGGAAAAAGAGAAAGGCTCCACGAAACCACGAAAACATGAGGTTAATACTCAGCAGATCAGAATTCCAATCCCAGCTGCGTCAAAACCAAGCAATGAAGATGGTGCTCTCAGTAACACAGGTTTAAAGGGAGTAAATCGCTGTCTGCACAAGTGTAATCTGGAGCAAAGAAAGGTTCAGCTGAGAAGAACTGTACGCTATGACGAGGTGTGCTAGTGACTACAGTGAAGTTAGGGCCAATTTGGGCAGAGACTTGTGTTGAAAGTTTTATCACCTGGTTTCCATTAACTCGGCAGGTAGTAATGTGAGAACATAGAGTAAGTTCACTAATACTTGAGGTTCTCAGACAAGAAGCTAAGTTAGTGCTATTAAGTGCTGTACTTCTGCTCTGACAAATAAATAACACAGAATAGAAATAATACAGGATATACATTTAGATAACTGTAAATAATCAGCAATTTAGAGTTATCTGCCACATTTCCACAATCTTGCCACTTTGTCATTTTTTGGTTATGTATTTATTTTCAAAACTGAATTAAGACCAAATGTTTGGACACGTTTGTTCTGCTCATAAGAATGTTTTTACTAAAACCAGTTCTGAATTCTGATGGTTAAAAATCAGCTGTCTGTCTTGCTGTTGGGCCTGCTGATGAAAGGATCATCACCTGAACCAATAATAGTTATCTTTGCAAACCTCAGCACTTACACTGCTTGAACAGTGACAAAAGGCATAAATCACCCCCAAGGCTCCTAATTACTACCATTAGCAGTTGGTTTGTTATCCTGTATGTGAAACACTGATGCCACTTTGGAAGGACAATAGCACGGGTCTGGCTTACAGCCAAGCGTGGTGTGCACTTAGCATAACTATATGCTATATGCTAAGTGCAAGGCTGAAGTGAGCCTCCAGAGACTCAGATTTTGGGGATACAGCTCTGAAACTTCCATATTCTTAACACATTCATATTATTTGCTTTTTCTACTTACTGACATTACAAGACATGATGGCTTGCATTGCTAACTACCAACACTAATTGAGATATCCAGAAATTCCAGTGTTTTCACAAAACACAGCATCTCTGCATAATTACATAAGGATGGTTACACCATAAACAGTTGTCAAGTAATATTCACTGTATGTATTTATGTATTATCACTATTATCTCTATTACACTAGCATGGCAGATACCAACAGCTAATGCTACGCTGTAATTTCTGTCATGTTCTCTAATGTCTGGTAGGTGTATTTATTTGTTTAGCCTCAGAATAGAATTATTAGAACTCATAAATTAAGAGTTAGTTCATAAAAAAATACTAGGGCAGCCGGGAATTATGGAGGAAAAAAATGGTAACCTACCACATATATAACTACTGCAGTGCATGTATTCTGCTGGATGTATTTACATTTTATTCTGCTTAGCACTATCTGTTTTCTCTCTGTTTGACTCCAGTGCAATTCTACCACTGGTTACAACAATAAAAGACTGTTTACCTCCTCTAGTAAATATAACAACGTGGCAAAAATACTGCACTGGCAGTGCTTTGCCTGTGCCATTGCTTTCTCAATTAGAATTGCAGGAGCATTAGTGAGGCAGGGAAATCTGATGTGAAGAGCACTGGATTTACTAGAGAGTCTATGCATGGAGTAGCTGAAGTATTTAGATGTGTGTGTGCCTCATTTGTGAGCATTCAACCAATCCTAAAGGGAACAAGTAAAATCAAACCCCCAGTTATCACTGTATTGTGAAGGAAAAGATGAATGTACGTGATAACTGCTGAACCAGATTGACCAGAAGCTTCTGCATCTTGCTTTAAAATTTAACTAGAGCACTTTAAAATGCTGCTGTACCACACCTTGTCTGTGGAAGAGGACTGCTGACTGTGCGGTTTCAGACTAAAGATGGAGCGCAATCTGTATGCAAATGAAATGTTAATATGGCATATAAAAGTAAAATTCAATAAAACAAGTGTGCACTGAGCACTGGGATCGCAGAAATTTGGCCATTCTTTGACTTTGTCTCCTCGCTGGATTTTTGCTGAATCAGTTTTCCGCACCTCTGTAATCTCCTGTAGCAGTTTATATATGTTGTGTGATTTAGCAAATAAAATTGAACAGCATCTTTACTGCTAATGATGTGAGATACAGGCTTTTACTTGTGTCCACTGCCATTTAATGATCTAAATATCTCCAAGACTTTTAATAGCCAGGTTAAAAGACATATTGATTTCCCTGAAGTTTCTGTTGCTTGCATTGCAAAGAGCTTCACTAAAGAGCAGTGACTCAGCTAGGCAGAACATAGGGCAGTTGTTAACATGTCTTGGATGGGATACTGTAGCAAGGAAATCATAAGAATAAGAAATTCTGGACTCAGGCGTCTGTTGACAATCTCTCTGTGAATTTCAACAATAGTTGGAATAGTCTGCTGGTAACATTCAACATCATTCAATGAGCCAACAAAATGCTTAAGGAGTGAGGAAAATCAGGAGTTGTCCCTGCTTTGAAGAAACTGAAATTTAGATCTAACAGAAGAATTTTACAGGTTAAATAAAAACATAGGTTAACTATGAAATTGCCCTCAATACTCCTATTTGCAATACAACATTTTGCTAACCAACCGCATGTTAATTTTCATTGAATCACAGAATCATTTGGGTTGGAAAAGAGCTTTTAGACCACAGCACTTTACAAACATGAATTAGTGACTCATTAGTTACAGAGGTGAGACTTTAACCCACATTTCAAAAAGCAAGAATCTATAAATCCTAGCGTAAAAGGCCTAAAATTTCTAAGTTAGGTGACTCACATTCCATATCAAGTGGATATTTCTGACTCTGGTTTCTCAGATTTTTTTATTTGACAGAAGACCCTTAGACACAGACAAATCTTAACTGCTGTCCTTTCGGAGAAACACGCACCCATCCAGAAGGAGAACTGAAAAATTAGGCGCTGCTGGCGTTGTCCCAACAGGATCTATTTACCCAGCAGAGTATGTCACTGCTCTATAATTTGTTCTACACTCTTCCCAGATTCACCACAAAAATGTCACTCTTTTTGTCTCTCACGCTCACACACACAGAGCTTTCTCCACTATTACATGCCCCAGAAGTGCTGTTGATCCCGAGAGTGTCAAATCTTCTCTAATATGCACAGTGAATGGTCTGTGCCAGCAGCTGCCCCGATTGCTCACCCCTGCGTTCAAACCCAGCTCACACCTTGGCCAGCCTGCCAGATGCAAGCCAGCCAAGCCAGGAGCCCATGCAGTCCCATGGCACTGTCTTTTCTGTGTGCACGTTACGTACGGGCTATTCCCTCTTGTTTGTACCATGCACACATCAAGGCTGCTGACATGATTTTCCAGCAGGCATCCCTAACTAATTTTATTACATTACTCACAGGTAGCAAGCCAAGGTATTTTACACCTTTCTTTCACAGTAGGTAATCATCACGATGACATTTAACATAGTCCTGTGTTGCATCTCTTGAATTCCACAGTATGTATATGTTGAAGATCTGTTTACCTCAAGTTGCCTCGCGTCCTGGGGATTATCTGTGCAGCATTTTGCCAGAGAGACTTCCCAAGCACCCGGGGGTAGATCGGTGTGTTTTTGCCTACTCTTGACTTACTTGCACCATGCCTCAACTACACAGTTGAAACACATATGGTATAAAACTGTGGATTTGATTCAGAGTCTACGCTAAGAAGTTTTTCATACAATTGTTTATACTAAATTGACTGAGTTTTTGTTACTATAACCGCTAAAAAATCTTCATTCCATTTTGAAGCTGCTGGGTGAAACCGAAGAGACAACTTTTAGAGAAACTGGCCTTCTTAGGGTTTTTACTCGTAAACTTAAAAAAACCCTGACTTCCTCCACCCAGTCAGCATTCCTAATTTCTAAGGCTCTGTCTTTGAAGTGATACTTACTTCAATAGTTCGGAAACCTCGGGCTGTTTTCACGGAAGTGGCATTGCTTCATGTGTCTGTTTTTGTGTGCGTTTGGGATTATGTCTGCAAAAATCTCTACCCTCTTCACGTTCAGTTCAGAAAGGGCTGTTGAATCAAACTTGGTGCTTCAGAACACAAGATTTGCAATTATTATTACTGCGTTTTACATTCGTACTTCAAAACTCCACTTTTGCTACCAGGGTGTGATGATGCTTTGGTGCTGGAAACACAGAAACCATCCACATGGCAGAGTATTGCACAGGGCATTTGGGGAAGCAAGCAGAGAAGGAGAGGGTAGGAGCTAAAATGGAAAGAGTTCAGCAGAAAAATGGGTAGATGAACTCTTCGCTTGGCAAACCAGTATGAAGCAGTAATGATTTGCAGGCATTGCAGAACAGATGAGCTTTAAAGATTTAACAGAGAGTATGTTCTCTTCTTTAAAAGAGAAATAGCGAGTTTTCAGATTTGAAAAAATCCTTATACTTTCACTTGCAGTTTGTATTCAGAAATGATAACTCCAGAAAAATTCCCCTCTTTACCTCTAGTGACCTATTGAATCTTGCAATTATCTGGCATCTCTTCTAAGGCATTATAATAAAAATAATAACAACAATAGTGGTTTTTCTATCAGCATAAATATTTATAGATTCATTTTAATAATATTCATGCCATTTTCATAATAGAAAATAACCTAAGGATCTGGCAGGTTATGCTAGTCCGGGGGGTTACTTATTTGCAAATCAAGGAGAATTTTCTTACAGACTGGGAGATGTAAATTGGAGTGATCTTTATTTCAGTATCTCTGCCTCAAATGAGATGTTGCTTTTAATCACCCCACAAGGCAAAAGATTTCTTCCTACGTGAGTGAGGAATGTGAGGATTCTCCTCTGTTTACACTGGTGAAAGCAACTGTTTTTCTTTTAAAGGCCGGGACAACTCTGCCCTTCTACGGCACCCCAGCATGCTGAGCCCTTACGGTTGACAGAACCCGCTGGTTTCTGAAACGGCTGTGGGACAAGCACTGACATGGGACTTCTCCAGAGCCAAAACTGCAAGCTGCCACTTCACGAGCTGCAGACTTACTCACGGTGGCTCAGCACTATAGTTTGAACAAAAGACAGTCTAACAGGCAGTCCCAAGAAAGCCAAATGGATAGATTTGGCCTGTGTCTTGTTGGTCTCACTTTTTCCCGTTAATGATTGAAAGCCCTGCTTGCTCTTCCCCTCAGTTTTGCCAGCTGTCCCCAAACCACTCCAAGGCAGCTCTTGCTGACTCACCCCACAAGAATGAGGGGCAGAGGGACAAACATACATTTTCAAAGAGAATTCTTCTTCTTGGAGCTTATGTGGACCCGAATCTCAACCCACTCTCTGTGTGAATTAGCTTAGCGCTGTAAGAGCAGCTCGGCCGTCAGGCACTCACCTCTCTGGGAGCAGCACATCAGTTATGTGGCCCTGCTAGTGCTGACCTGGAGAACCAGAGCCCCAGGTGAGACCATGGCAGGGCCGGGAACCTGCAGGCTCACCTGCTCTCCTACCCGCAGTCCAGAGCTGAACACGTCGGCTGCGACTCAGCCACAGAGGTTCAGTCCTGGACCTCCTAAATGATTGGAGTTTTTTTCTCACACCATGAAGCTGAACCCCAAAGGCTGTGTTAGAGTCTCGCCGAGGAGCCTGCGTTATTCCACAAGTTATCTATCACAGCTAGTTGTTGTTCAGAAAACACAACTGCCATGATATATATGATCCAGCATCGAGGGTGATTGAGACCTATCAATAACAGCACTATAGTGCAGAACATTCTCTTGAGTGGAGAAAGAAGAAGTTATGCCCATTTTTGCAATGAATATCAGGTGTTTGGTAATTGTGTTCAACCTGGAGTGCAGAAACAGCAGCTGCATACCTTTTAAATAATGTGCCATAAAGCTAACAGTTGGATTTATTCCAGCAAATACTGTATATTTAGTAACAGCTGATAACAAAACATCATTTCCCATGCTATGACTAGTCTTTAAGCATCAGTAAAAATGCACTTAATCAATTTATATTAAATTACTATGCAATCGCCATGGCAGTTTAAGGCAATGTCTATGTATATTAGACATTTTATCAGATAATTATTATGTTCCCGTAATTTCTGAGCATTACTTGCTATTTTATATCTACACAACTGGTATCTCTAAGGAGATATTTTATTATATCTGGACTACCACAGTAACTGTGACTACATTGTCTTTAAAAGGCATTTAAAGGATGACACTTTTTAATTGCCAGTGCTGTGCCTTTTGGTGTAGGTGCCTCATAAAACAGCAAACGCCTTCAGCAATAAACAACGCAGCAGCTCCAGAGCAGTACTCCTGTGCAGCTGGTCATCTTCCTCCTGACCAGGAGCAGCTGCCTCCAGCACGCCACGGGCAGCTGAAGACCATGCAGCTTGGTCAGGGCTCTGTGGGATGCCCTATAGCCCCAGCATGCTCAGGTCAATTGGGCTGGCACATGGCTTGCCCAGGAAGGAAAAATCGGCTTCAATCCATCTTCACCTGCTGCTTGGCCTCACCTAAGGATTACGGTCAGCGATTCTCAACCTGCGTGACGTACTGTGCCTCTTCAAAGCACATTACTACCCTGAAGATGTAACCATGGCAGTTTTCTGTGCTGTTGCGTAAGGGACGTACCACAGCCATGCGGCATATCTCAGCAGACCTTCTGACAGCACCCAGTGCTGCAGCACTAGCAAATCCCCAGTTCTTACGGGTGTTGGGGCTGCTTTCTCTGCAGCTGCCTTTGGGGGCAGTGATCCTCTCTTTATTCCTCTGGTACAAGCCTGCCTTGCTGATGAATGTAAAGACAAGAAATTCTGCCATAAAGTAATCATGAACCAAGTCTTTCACCCCCCATGGTTTCACTGGGCTTTGGATACGGCTTTTGGTGCCAGTACAAACATTAATTTTGTATTACTTCACAAATTGGGGTAGCACATTTGATCTTTCCACTTAAGGAGCTGGACAACCTTGACCTTCCTCTACATCTCCTGTTTGCCGTGACCTTGTGCAAGTCCCTTAATTTCTATCTTACTGTCTACACCTTAAAAAAGTAAAATAATGAAGCACATACGCCTGCAAATGCCATCTTTATTTATGCACAGGATTATGTATAAGAAAGCAGTATTCACTTCCTTCGTGTGTCTGTACCAGTGCAATTCTATGCTCTGATGTGAAATATAACCATTTTACATTATTACAATTTTAAATGTCTTTTGTCAGGACCTATTTATAATTACAGAAGTGTTTCCCTTGAGTACCCTTAGCAACTAATTTCAGGATCAGGACAAATAGAAAATAAAGTTGTGCTGGGCTGTGTAGACACATATCAAATCAAATCATTACAGAAAATTAATCTTCCTATAGTGGTACATCAAGTCACGAGAAACCAAGTGTATTTTAAATACATGAATCTCAATAGTAGGGAAAAAAAGCCCAACCCAAATCCCACCCACCCAATCATATACATTGACCCTGTGAAAAAACCTAAACATGAACAATTTCCTTATTTTTCCTCTTACTGTCTCACTAAATCCTCACTGTGAATTTCTTTAGCAAAAGAATCAATTGGATGGGCAAATATTTGCTCAGTTTTCCAAGTATGTTTGTTCTGATTTCTTTCAGTTGCTGTCTGTTTGGTCATTTCCTTTTTAAAAGTATGGGTTTTTGAGATACTTTAAAACACAATCTTAGTTTATGAGGGTCACCAGAATAGCAGGCAGAGGCTTTGGGTACTCCTAGAGGGAAGAATTTTCCTATCATTAATTGAGATAATTTAATGACATTTAGGGAGCTTTAGGTTTTTCTTTAACCTCAAGATTCTTTTTAGGAATTCTGTAAGTTAAAATACTGAGGGCCAAACTTGGCAGGAGATTTTGATGCTTTTGCAGCTGCATCATTACAAATAAGGTCAGAAATGTGGCCCCGGAAGCATCAAGAGCCTTTTCAACCTGCCCTTGGCACCAACAGGCACTCGACCAACCCAGCTAAGACTCTGCGCATACACCTGTTGCTCTCCTCCCTTTGAACCTCAATCCTATCATTTCCAGATATCCATGCACAGAGCGTGCTGCCTTCCAACAGGTGATGGCATGGATCTCTTCAGAGACATTCCACGCTGAGCACCCAGCAGATCGACAGCGGAAGCAGCCCGGACCCTGCCACACCTGGAGGAAGCACTCCTGTGATGCACTCCAGCTACAGCGGAGCTGGAGCAGCTCAGCAACCCAGGCCCCACCAGGCACCGGCTCCCCTTCTCCGGCACTCCAACAGGCACATTCCTGGAGCCACATATTTATTTAATGTTAATGCCTCATTGTCTTGACATTCATAAAGTGCTAAGCTGGGAAAGTAATTAAAGTTAATTTCTGCTTGGGGGAGGATGAGAAAAGGTGGGGGGACCATCCTCACTGTAAATTCTTATTCATATTTCTTTCCTGTTTTGTGATTCTCAATCGGAGTTTTCTAATAACAGATCATTTCTTTTTGTCTAACTTTAATCTGGCCCTGCTTGACAAGCACCATCCTTTTCATTGAAGGGTAAGACCACTTAAAGAAAGGCCAATAAGCCCTTGCACTGCTCAGCTGACTGGGGTGATTTGTCACCCTGTGCAGTGGTGGTCACACCAATGGATTTATCTCAAGGTAAATGGAGATGCTGAGACCTGGGACCTGGAGCTTTGATTAAGGCCCCCTTTTTGTAGTGTTGATAGATGTTGCTTGTGTTTATCTATTTGAAATGCCACTAAATCTGTGAATACAATGGAAAAAGAGAGTAGTTTGCAGCTGAAAACATATTAGTGATTTATGTTTCACTAAGAAGCACAATAAAGAGACAGAGGCTATTAAGAGGAGCTATTTTCATGAGAAATAGTTCTGCTTTAAAACATTATCAACCACACCTTGATAAAGACCTACATGCATGCATAATCGTGTTTACTTATCCCTTTAGTTGAGTGCAACATACATTTGGAATGCACAGCCCCAAATTATTAATAAACCAGTAGACACTTTGCCTTGCAAATACATAAGAATGGGATACTTTGCATGTTAATTGTCTTTCAGATAAAAAGCAAGTGTAATGTGCTGACCCAGGACTTCAGATGGACTCCATACCCCTTAAAACTGCTTCAGATCCTACTGACCATTATTGCCAGCATTTATTCACAACATTTTAGTAGAAATAACCAGTGGGGTGACACAAAAGGATTATAATGCATCGATATAACTTATAGCATGAATCAATGTCAACAAGACGCACCCATTTAAATGAATAGGGTCAGATGAGAATGCTGTATCACCCTGACTCGTGTGACAGTTACAAATGCATAACCTAGTATGCATAATAGGAGTGTACAAACCAGTAGAGATTTGTAAACTTGGTTCATTTCAAGCAGAACTGACCCACAGGAATGGAAAAAGGAAAAGCCAACTGAGCTGTCTAGAAATAAGTGATTCTGTAGTTTGTTGTTTAACGAAAGGCATAATGAGGTTTCATTTTCTCAAGCTTGAATAGAGAACATGGACCTAAAATGCTATCAGGCAGCTGAGCTGCTATTTATCTACTATGTTCAATTAAAAGAAAAAGATAACACATTTGCTTCCAAACACATTTCTGTTTACAAATGCAAAATAAATCTTCACTGGTCTGCCTCGTATATGCATGTATATAGGCACACTGCAATTACATGTTTGGAATTAACTGTGCTGTGTTATGATTTATTGAAATGTTCTCAGAATTTCTCTCCAGCACTAATGAACAGCAGGGGGGTGGGGGGGAGGCTGTATAATGTGTGTGCACCTGGAGCATGAAAACTAGTACAGTAAGTTATGTACCTGTAGGGTCATACTCTGACTATGGCTTGGCACTGCAGTGTACTGACAGTCTAGCAAAGCTCTTAAATCTGGACAACACCTGCACCTCATTTGCTTTACAGAAGCGCCATGACCTGACTGCTGATGGTGAGCCCCCCCCTTTCATCCTTAGGATTATGACAAGTTATTAATTGCCACCATTAGCTGCAGCAGCCTGCTTGAGATCTCTGCTGCTCTCTGGAGGTGAGAAACTATGTGCATCTGAATGCAGAGAGAAAAGACAGGAAGCATTGGGGCAAACAGAGCAACAATCTGCCCAAAAGGGATTGTGAGATTGTGAATAATTTATTAGAAAACATTTTTCTTTGTCCTTCCCACAGACCCACAAATCCTCCCTAAGCGCTCTTTGCCAGCTTTGCAGATAATGTACTTATACATCTCAGAGCTTGCTAAATAGACTGAACAGGCCACAGAGTTCACTCTTAACACTGCTTCTTCAGAGAGCCTTACATGGATGAAACACTCTCCTCCTTTCCTGGAAGTCTTTCCTATGGATTCTTCTGTAAACAGGCGGAAAAGTGAATATAAAATGACAAGTCAATGCTTGGAAGACTTTTTTTTTCTCCTTTTACCTTTTTGTAGCGATGTAGTGAATTTGTTGGTTCCTAGCTACAACTGCCCAAATTTCAGCATGGACTCACACCTCATTTCACCCTTCTACGTGCACTTGCTTGAAAGTGCTCAGCCTGTCTCATTAACATTTTCAGACACCAAACATCATATCTCACCACCTAATAAAAAAGGTTGTGGTTGAATCTGAGACATTTACAGGGAAAAGCAAGTTCATAATAGACAGAGGAGTGCCAACTTCAGTGACTCGATGTACAGCCACTAGCACACTATGGGTAAAGTTGGGTATAAGTAAAAGATCACAGTTCTCAGAGGGGACAGAAAGGGGAGGTCATAAGGATAAAATATAAACTGATGTCAGCAAAAATAGCTTTGAGGGAGCAGTGCTGGTTTAGAGCACCTGAAGATTGTCTTGAGACACACTCATGTGCTTGAAGATGCACCACGATCTTGGTCTGTGGATCAACGAGGTGAGGGGTCCTCTGCAGAGTCTTACAGATCAGCTGCACCCAGGGTTCACCTCCATAGAAATCCAGAGAAGAGAAGAAGGGAGAAGAGAAAGGACTGGTGCATGTCTTGGTCTCATCCAGGTCAGGAGTTAGCTTATGGCCAATGATTGTTCCCAAACTAGAAGCTCAGGACTACAGGAATACAGACACAGGCCAGCAGTGTAAGTTAAAGAGAGAACCTGAATTGTCAGAGGGCCAAGGACCACTTCCCTGTGTTTTAGCAATCCTTTCACAGTATTTACAAGACATGCAATACCATCATGTTCAGTCTCTAATAGAATAAAAATATTTCTATTTTAACACAATATATTTTAAATAAAATTTATCATTTTTGCTATCTGTCCAAACTTTTCAGTTCGTCTGCCTGGTCATCTTGAACAAAGTCTTTCAGTGCTTGTATTTATGTGTGGAAGTAAATTATATATGGAACTTACACATCTAAAGTACCACTCCTCATTTCGCTGGGTAAGAAAGGATGTGGAATGCTTTTATAGGCCATATGTAGATAGAATGTATTTATAATTAGGATTAGAAATAAGAACTATCACCGAGTCCATCAGAATCCTCTCCAAGAACAACAGAGGCCAAATATTTTGTATTTAGCATGCAATCTCATAACGGTGTACAGTGTTCTTCTCTTTGTTATTAGATAAACTGAAGTTTAAAAGTATCCTCTCATGTTTGTTTGTATATTTATCCACACATCAGTATCTCAAGAGCCGCACAAGATTTCATACCTCCACATACCTTTCTTAGTTCCACATGAAAGAAAAATCAATGTGGAGGTACAACTTGTACAGATTATAAACTATTACTAATAACCGTACTAAAACATATGCTAAACCTGAGTTTACGGAAATGTCTACTGAAACTTTCAGTCAAAGTAACACAATTTTGTGAATCTTTTATGCCAGTTCCCATGACTTCCTCTGTGGGACACCCTCACATGAATAAATAACTTTATAACTTAAATGTCACAGAGGCAGTTTTAGGCGCTGGTCGTGCACTGCAACTGGTGCCACCTCAGCTGGAACGCCAGTTCCCTCCATGTGGTTACCTTCGTGTCTGCTTTGGTTGAGAAGCTCTGCAGTTTGAGCCCCAGAATGGAAAAGTGCTCTCAAGGTAGGGGTTGGGGACAGAATCCAGAGAGACTGGAGAGGTATTGAATTCAACTTCCTGAGCAAAGAGCTCTGACCACTATGTTGTCACTTCATGCTCAACTTTTTAAAAGAGTGAAATTCCTCTTCTTTCAAAGAATTCTTGTAGGCTTCTGCCATTAGGGGATGATTTGGGGCTCTGAATCTTTGGCGGAACGAAGCACTTTCTTTAAGCCTAGACCATGACTGATACTGTTATTTATTGGTGTGCTCAGTTCCCCACAGTCCCTTGCTTTTGATCAATCTTCCACAGTACTAAATGACCGAATGTAAAACTCAGCTTTTCAGCTCTAGTTTGGCCCTGTACCTTTGCCCAGACACACAAAACACAGCTGTTTCTGTGCCTCACTTGCAGTCCCCAGTTCTTTGACCCATCAGGCCTAACCTCCTTCCTCTCCATCGCTTCTTCCTCCTAAGCCTTCAAGTGTGCATCACACCATGCACTTGTCTTTTGCAACCTGCAGGAATGATAACACTACAATTTTTCATAATTTTTACATTAAAAATTGTTAAAAGGTCTGAGTTGTAATTCAAGCATAATTTGCAAATGAGTTACAAGAGTATACAGAAATGGAGAAGTTGCTTTCTCAATGTACTACGAATCTACCTTTAACTGGCCTTTTATAATATGGCAAGCTTAAAGTCCATCTAAAAAATTACTGTAAATATTTTGAATCCTTCATTTGCCTAAACAATTACGAATGGAGAGAGTTTAGATCAGAGCTGACAGTTACAGACTAAATGAGACTGAGTTTTCTTGTCTAAACTCAGAGGCTTTCATTATGAAGTAGTTCAAAAGCACCTATTATGTGTTGTCTGTAAACACACAGATACAACGGAATAATCAGAGAAAGGATTATGAAGTATGAAACATTAGCACAGCTGAATAAAAATACCTGGTTTTGAATACAGATACTGACAAAGACATTTTCTGTTGACTGTATGTATTTAGACAAGGCCTGAAGCCTTTGGCATCTAACTGCTTGAAAATCACATCATCAGTTCAGGTAATATTTATCACAGATAAACAAGCAAGGAGTGTTCATCCAAATAAAGTAACAGTGTTGAGTATCTTCAAAGACCAGCAGACCTTCATGCTTCTGTGCCATTTCAAGAGAAACCCTATGATGTACCAGGACCCGAGAGAAATCTGGCATGGCAGAAATTCAAATGGGAGAGCAGGCTGGTGCTGGCAGAGAGCCGACACTCTCCAACACTAACATAGCACAGCGCTGTGCCGCTCAGAAGTTTCTGAGATAGTCTTAAAAAAAGCTAACTCATCTATGGTATGCATGCTTGCTCCTCCCTTGGCCAACACACCCGTTCGCAGAAAGCTTGGACTGTGCCTCTCTGTTCAGGTGTCTTGGGAAGAGCATGGTGCTGGAAGCAACATGACGTCAGCACGGGGATTTTTGTATCGGGCGATACTGTGTCTCGGTGCTAACTGTACAACTGAAACCCGTCTTGCTCAGGGAGTTTTATGTAGCAGAGTGCAGTATGTATAAACCATACAATCTCTTCACACATCAAGCTGAGGTTCAGGTCAGTGATATGAAAGCACTAGTGAATTTTGGGGATATCTCTCAGACAGCTGAAGAGATAATTAAAATTTCCATGTGGTGTGGCTGATCCTTTCTGTGTTTTTGAGATCAATAGGCTAATATTTAGAATGCGCTATACTCTCTTCGGTACATAACATGACGTGAAATATATCGGTCTTGATCTAAATCTTGTTAGACTACATAGAAAAATTCCCAGTGAATTCAAGTAACCTCTGCTACTCTGTTATTCTTAAGTTTCAGGTGCTTGATTTTGCAACTCACACAACATTCTGTTAACACTGTTTTCTTATGGAGTACATAAAAATGCACTTTTCCTTACATTCATCATCCTTTAATATAATCATCAAAATATTTTAAACAGAAAAATAAATTATATTAATTTTAACAAGCCAGAATATTATGGTGTCCGATATGGACAATTAACATTTTACTGGCTTCCTTTGTTGTCGTCTGCTCCTTCAAACTGTTCAGTAGTACAGCCATTAATTTTAGTTCTTAATGGCAACTAATAGTAGTCAAGGAAAAACAGTTGATGTAACTGGATAGCACTGCATCGGCCCAGTACTCCTGACTGGGATCTCGCCAGGACTAGGAACCAGTGTGCTAGAGAACTAGCCTATTCAGCAGTGATGCTGCTGATCAGGATTTATCTAGATGTCATGACAGGTGCCGAAATATAAATATAGATGGTTTTATACAGGTATGCGTATATGTGCACATAGCATTGAGCAGCTTTAACTGCATCTTGCTCTATGTCATTTTGCAAAGCTCAGAAAGGGATTAGTATGTTTTGAATTCTAGTTTGACTTATGGCTCCAGAAGAGCAGGGAGAGAAAAGGGAAAAACCAGTCAGAGATCTAGCAGAGAGAGGTAAATCTAGGAACCCTAAAAATCTCCTTTTTTGGTAAGGCTAGGAACCCAAAGCTCACATCTAACCCACACCTGTCCTTTTTCAATGCGGTTTTGAGAACCAAACCTGCCTCTGATCTAGGTAGCGAGAGGCAAAGGGTTAAGCCGCGGAGCAAGCTGTGTACACACTCCAGGTATGTTTGTTTCTGTAGGAATGAATAGAGTCACTGTGAGGAGCAGAGTGTTATTTTAACACCTATTCTCTCTTTGGCTCTGTGGCCAGTTCACATGTAACTGAGTGTTTCCATGGAGGAGCGAATCCATCTGTGTTTTCTCACCTGCAGGTGTTGGGGTTTTAATTAAAAGCTCTAACTAATATGTTGCTATTTTGTGAAGGGATGTGAATTATAGCAAAGGCAAATTATGAATGATAATGAGAGACAGAATAACTCACTTGGAATCATTTTCTGTGTGCTTTTTCGCCCTTGTACCATAGGAGAATGTACTTTAATGAAATAATCAAGGATGAACACTAACTTACTCTCATGCTCCCTTTGTATGTGCAAGCAAGACAGGTATAATTTCATTTGCACGGAGGATTGCACCAATTTAATAAGCACAACCACTTAAAGAGCTTGACTATTAGTAAAAACCTTAAGATGCATTAAGGAAACCAGACTTCTTACACAGAGCTGAAACAACCCTGCCTTCCAAATTCAGACACACGTATCAAATTCATTTGCCATTTACAATAATTTGTCACTCGAGCTGCTCCACTGTGTATATACAGACACACAGCTGAGTACCACAACCTGTACTGGACCATCCCAGCTCTCTGAATCTCTGGACAGTTTGGATCTTTTCTGTTTATTAGTATTAGACTGTAGGATTGAACCTAATGATCTCACTTCGATGCAAACTTTAGGACTGGAAGCATTTCAGTATGTTTCATATAGTGAAGTATGCTTTATATTTGGGAATATCATTTTCAGAACAGAATACAAATAACTCTAGTCTGGCTTACCAGAACACTCATGCCTTTTTCTCCATGTATCTGACATGATGAGTATGGAAGGATCCTTTCAGAAAACATCTGTAAAGGCAGTCATCCAAAACCTCCCTAAATTACCACTAGGGCATCTCTTTATCATAATACCCTGCCCCAGATTCTTGCTTCTCCAGACCTCACGATCTCACAAGGGCTAACAGCCAAGAGACCCAGGCAAACACAGTGCCAGGCTCCCTCAGTGCTTGCTGAGAAAGCCAGGGGGAAGAATGGTAAATAAAATTGACCCAAGGTGGCCAACAGAGCCTGCGTCAATAACAGAGGACTTCGGGGCATGAAAGACACCTAATATACGGTGCAAGCTACAACACAAGAAGTCTGTCACTCCCAATCAAAATACATGGTATAGATATATCTCATGTCTATAAAAATTACAGAGAAATAAACTTGTCTTTCAAGATGAGATAATAATGGAAAAGAGGAAGGTGGTGAAATGATGGAAAAAGGAGAAGAGCAGGACAAGCAATGGTTGGGGGGAAAAACACACACACAGAAAAAGAGCCATTAGGGACTTGTAAGTGGGAAATAGTCATTAGCTGAAAGTGGATAACTAGGCACTGGCGTAACAGGGAGAGAACCAAAAAAAAAAAAAGGGGGAATAAGAAAAAGACAAAAACAGAGAAGAACAACAGAGGAAAGAGAGATGGAAGAAGCCCAATGCCAGAAAAAGCAGTTGTTAATTACAGTTAGGTGGATTTACTGTGGACAGTAACATAACCTATTCTATTCTATTAATCATTAGCATCTGCGTGCCTCCAATGGCACATGAAGTATGCGTTATTTGTCCTCTGGTCATTTCTCTGGAGAAAGATGTGTGTTCGGTGGGTACGGACAGATTCCTTTTCTTTTTTCTTAATATACATGTTGTTGTGTTTTCAGTTTAGAGATGGCAAGGTCAAAGAAATACTCCTTCCCTTGCACAAATGTGTCTTTGAGGCATCAGGGAATTCAGAAGTGAGAGAAGAATCAAACAGAGCTTGCAAAAGGAAAAAGATCTTTAAAGGTGTTTTTTTCTTCACCAGTTTCTTGGGTATTTTTCGTTCAGACTTTTGGGATCATCTCACCTAAGAAAAATAAGACTGAAATCTCTACCATTGGCCTTTTTCCCTTCCTCTCCCTGCTGCTTTCATTTCACCCTGAACAGGTACACACCTCAGAGCTCTGCTTCAGACACTCAGCTCCTACCTGAGCAGAACCTCTTGCACCTGCAAAGCTGACGCTGAAGCTGCAGCACATACAAGAACCTGGCACAGTCCTGCTACCCAGGGATTTGCCTGGGTACAATGCCACACAAGATAGGAAGACGGGACCTTTTTCCCAAGGAACCTACAATTTGAATGCGTTTAACCTAATTAACCTCTAAGCTCTGTAACCACATCCTGTGTTAGGGCCCAAAGGTCCCCTAAGACTGTTTTAGTAGACTGGCATTCTCTATGCCTATGTGTATAGAACAACCTCCTCCAGGTTCATTACTACGTCCTTGCCACTGATCTGACTCCTCATCCTTTTATCAGTCGTAAGTCACATCCAGACACAACTGATACAACATTGTCACTTGTGTGTCTCGAGGCTCTGACACAGCAGGAGTTCCAGGCACCATAAATTATCTCACAATATACTGAGCACTCTGAGCACGCTGCAACGTGGAAGTAGCTGGGGACACTGTAAGCACAAGGGCCGCTAAGCATCGGTACCAGTGGGTGACAGGCACCATTAGCAGCGTGTTTTTCCTGTTCTTAAGGAAGGTACATCACTGATCATTATAAATGGACAGCGATTGTAAGGCTAAATTCCCATCAAAGGGTTGATGAGTCATTAAAACCCCTCAAGCTTTGTTCTCACAGTTTATTGCCTCATCATCATCACCACCCCTTCATGAAATTATTGTCTTTTAATTAGCTCTAGCCCTTTCATTACTACCTGTATCATTGCAGAGCAAGAAATAGGGAAACAGCTCAAATCAAGTATCTGATTGCCCCTTCTGAAGCTAGTAATAAGGTATTAGCATAGTGTCATTTAAAATTACAGCCTTTATGAAACGGCAAACTAATTTTTTTTTTTTCCCCTAAATAAAGGCAAACCTGTGTATGTCTCCCAGTTTCTGTTCCATGGGTGCAAAGACTTAAAAAGCTACTGCTGAAGCTTCATTCCCTTGCTACCAGGAAAACCTCCAGTGGCTGCTATCATCTCTCGGCCTCTCCTACCAGCTCAGACGGTGCTGAGCTGCTCAGCTGAGGGGTTGGTGGGCACCAGGGCTGTGAGACTCAGCCAGCTGAATGCCCCGCGTGGGACCATTTCACCTGCTATATAGCAAAGCTATATACTCACAGACTCTGTCTCCAATGGAAGATGTTGATTGGAATATTTAAATAATAGCAACCACCCCAACAGTGGTGATCTCCTGTATTTAAAACACGGGTTTACATGCTTCATAAATTTCAGTATTTGTAATTATACAATATATATGAACAGAGTGAGTGAAAGAGACCATATATATTATGTGAGGAAACAGCATTATCGATCCTGTATTATACAGTGCACAAGAAAATTAGTTAACCATACAGCTCATTGGTTTAAAGATGGCAGTAAAGTTTAAAGGCATTCTGTTGTGAAGTTAAATATAACAGCCATGACACAAACTGAACAATCGCTTTACCCGGATTTCCCTGGCAGCTAAGGAATTCATGGGCTGGATCCTGCCCCCAGCACGCTGCTGCAGACCCAAAATAACCCCACAGGAACACGTGGAGTTACTTCAGATTTACACCATAGTAGCTGGACCAGGAATTTGGATCCAGAGGTTTAAATAAGGCTTATGTAATAAAAGGGGAATTTATAATGGTTCCCCGTGGAGCTGGAAGACAAGGTGAAAGCTCCATATGCTCCTATCAGAAACAGAGTTAACAGAAACAGACTTCAGCTCCCCACCGCAAGTTATTTTATCTGAAAGAGTTTGATTTTTTTTAAATGAAAACAGAGCAGAGTAAGAAAAACTATCTGTTAAAGGAGATAATCCTGGGAGTACATCCTACTCCGTCACAGGCTTCTCCATTTTCAGTCAATTCCAGTTGCATTCCAGCTTTTAGACCACTTCTATCTGGGGTGGAGGCTGGCTGCTGTGGGAAGAGGGCTGGCACACCCCGAACTTTAAGTCTGGTGTGGATGTCGGTGCATGGCAAGAGTGGGAATGTCACGGGACGCAGCGGGGCTCCCAAGGCAGAAACCGCAGGTCCCAGGCCTCCTTCCCGCTTCTGCCAGGCCTTTGCTTTGTGACTTGCAGTGTGTCACTCGCTGTTCCTTCTCTCTGAGAGGTGCGAGATGGCTGGAGACTACAGAGGGGATACCAGGTCTAATTATTCCATGCTGGGGAAGATTTTCTGTTTCCCTAAGAGCAAATTCTACAAAAATACAAAATAATATCGTAGTACTTCAGACTGGCCAGCCCTCTGGAGCCATCAATAGTTCTATACCAGGCTGCTAGCTACATGCAGTCCGGAAGGGGAGTGGAGCAGTGGTAGTCAACACAAAACACAAGGAATTGCAAAAATACTGGGCAGGAAGATGGAAAAATAATAAATTCTGCCTTTAATTTCTGTCCCCTAATTTCATACAAATGTGATCTAATTTAATTTCAGAGAAATCTCTCTCCCGAATGCTTCAAAAAGGTTAAAATGCAATTTTCTGAAACTAAGTTATTAGATAGAGGAATATTAACCTTTGAGCCCCATAGACTTTTACTCTTTTTTATCTCCTTTTCATTTTTGTTTGTGGGTCTATTCATTTTTTTGTGATCTCCGTCATGTTGCTAGGTAACAGGCACTTAGCGTGCAGGCATGTTAGTCTATCTGTCTCTCGCCTGAGTCTGCCTGGTCCAGGCTACCTACTTCCCTAGCGCTTGCTGCCGGCAATGCAGTCCCTTACAAAAAGCATTTATCACAGCCTCGCACAGTAATGGCCACTCAGTGGAGGGGAAATTGAGCTGACCTGAAGGCCAAAGCTGTTAGGGAGACTGGTGGGAAGGGTAAAAGGGTCACAGTACCCTTTTCCCACCCACTTAGTGGGCAGTAAGCAATAGAACAGCAGTGCCAGTGTTTTCACTAACATATCCTGAGGCTTTGCACCTGAAATAAATGTTTGTTTGACATTAACAATAAAAAAATAAAAATCTGGTTTTCTCACAGGAACTGGTTATGCTATTTAAACTTTAGCAAGGTAGGGGTAGAGTGGGAAGAACGGCTTAAGGTGTGATTTGTTGTGCACTTCAGACAATATAATTATTTCCTTTTGATAGCAATAACTCTTGTACGTTCCCATCTTCTTTGATTTAGAGAAGGCAGGAATCACAAAACCAAAACAGTAAGTCTTTTGTTTCCTTTGGGTCAAAAGCACCACCTACCATGAGGAGTACCTGAAAAAAAAATGAGTTCTGTTGGCAAATCAAATACATAAATAAATAGCATCACCCCAAAAACTACAAAAATACAAGCACGGTCTGATTTATACTTCTGAATGGTTGTCGTATAGAAGCACTTTCTAACGCTAACCTAGGTGGTTCTTTCAGGCTGATGTGGAAGCATTTACAAACTGAGAAACAAACTATTTTCCAACAAAAAAAGGAGAGGGGGAAAAAATGCAGAGGCACTACGCCATCTGTTTTCCCTTAATAACCTAAAACTCCGACTTCTTCTAGAGATAATACATGTTCACAAGAGCTGCAGGACTGAAATCCTAAAGGAAACAGAACTCCTGGCTTTCTGAAACACGTTTTAGAAAGCCACACATATTTATCTTGTGACATTACTTATATACAGGGACTTCAGGCTATATGTCAACCCCTCGCACGGGTAAGGCATTCTCAGGCAAGTAACACTCTTCACCATTAGACCTTTATTGAGAACCTTTAACTGGTGTCAGCAAAGAGCAGGATTTGGTGACAATTAATTAGTAAAACATCATTGCTTATATTGCTTTTTTCTTATACAGACACAGAACTGCTAGAATCATAATAAGATTTCTGCTGCTGTATCCAGTGTTCTCAAACAACAATATTTAACCAACAAAAAGAGACCAAGTCAATCTCAGTTTTAGTGATTCCCAGGAAAGTCATCAAATAAAAATGTGAACTTTAAAATTGATCAGGATTAATTTCACTGACACTGTATCATAACATATATCTCTTTGGAGACTCATTTGTTGGGCTGCAGATGCAAAGAAAGTAAGGAAAGAAATAAATCAGAACACAATAAGGCAATTACACTTTTGCCATTGATAGAATACTAAAAATGTCTGATTTATCAAAGCATTAACAAACAGAAGTAAACACAAGACGTATATTTTCCTGCAAAATACCTGGTTAGGAAAAATAAAATAATAACCAAGACCATGTTTATCAATAAATTTAATTTCCCAATATTGTGCCTTTCAATGTGGAATGCTATTTCATCTGCTAATTTCAAGAGCGCGGCAATATAAGATGATTTATCACACGAATACCAATACAGTAAAAATCCTATTCTCATCTCTATGAAATTGTCTTGCTCAGAAGAGAACATTCTCTCTTATACACTATTATATGCATATTAAGGATAAAATATTAAAGATTTACATGCACACACATATACATGCACATATACCAATCTAATTTCACAAACGTTATATTGAATTTCAATGTGATTATGAGAGATTCCTTTAAAAGTCAATGATTTGGAGCTCTGCAGGATTTACTAGAGACCTAGATAGTGGTAATACTCCTCATAATATTACTAAAGGCATGAAACACTTACATATTTCACAGTTGTTTTGTTATAATAATACAATGAAAACAGTCAGATTGCAAGTTTTATTTCCTATTTCTGGCTACAGTGAGGTAGAATCTAAATGATCTGATGTACTGCCAGCTCTTGTATCATATTTAGGCTGCTTACTGTACTCGAACACCTGCAAAGATGGCAAAAGTGCAGTTCAGATAGTGTCGCCTTAAACATCTGAGCAGAGTTAAGTCTTAATCTGGAGAGAAGATGGGGTGCTGGGTTACCTAATGAACTTTAGAAATATCTGACATCAGAGGGAACAATGTCACTTGTGAAATGGAGAGAAGGGAATAATCCTCACATGGGGTCTCCGCAAGGGAACTTTCCTGTTGTTACTTATCAATCACTGTAGTATCCAAACACCACTAGGGTATCTGAGCATCTGCAGAGAATTTCTAAAACTTTCCCAAAATGTTTGTCCCTCAGAACAAATACAAATCTTTTCAGAAGAAGGAACAAAACTAAAGGAAATTAATTATTCTAGAGAGAAAAGTGAAGGCTGGTAACTCAAGGCAGAGGTTGTTAAAATATGAGGTAATATTCTATAAATGTCTGAGCTATTGTTGGTCAAAAGTGTAGATTTTAATTTAAATGTTTTATTAAAAAAAAAGCAAGAAATCAGATGATGGAACTAAAGCCTTGTGAGTTGTTTAACAGGTAAATGTGCAGTACAGTACCCGTATAATACAGATGCGGTATATTTCCCCATCAGCTCCACAAGATGAATTTTCCAACCAATGTTCAAAACTGGATATACATTCTCTCTTATCACTTGTTTGTTCAGAAAACAAATTGCATACTTATACCCTGTTCTCACACATGCATTACTAAAAATTTGCCTAAATAAATACAACAGCCAATTTCAAAAGACAATCTGCAAATTGTTAATTTAAGAAGACTGAATGAAGTGTATAGTGCTCTTTTATTGATCTGAATACATCTGATTGGGCTGTAACACATCTATTTTCTACAAACAGCAATGGGAAACTTGTCACTGAAGTTAGAGAGGGTCTGTAAGCAGCAAAGAATTTGGCATAATATATCTTAAATATGAGATTACAAGGAAGGCAAAGCACAAGTGTTTAAATGCTTTTGTATGCTAGTATTTAGTAATCATAACACTCCATGAAACCAGACCAGGTGTCTTGAAACACCCCGGACTAGTCACTTAACTGATAGCAATCTGGAAAAAGTAGGATAATTTATTGAGTGCTGCAGCAAGCTAACTCCAAAAAGCTATTTTAAAAACAAAGCAGGATTGTAGAGACTTCAAAATAAAGCTATCGTACTTTCCCCTCTTGCCCCTGTTATCCATTCCTGGAACTATAATGTATTGTCTCTTGTCAGACACCAACATGAAAAGGAAATTACATGGCTGTCTAAAGTTATGTCTTCACTGAAAAACACTCACTTCAGCTTTGCATTGATGGCTGTCTCGACATTACAATATAAGCAAAGAGAAGGCCGAGTAGTTTTCTCTTGGTGTAACTTGTACAGGTCAACCTCACAGTGTGGGAGAGAAATAACCACACTGGGATGACAACATCTCAAAGTCTCCTGTAATTATCTCTTATCCTATTCCACAGAAAAAATACGCTTTAAAAAATCTAAGTCTTCACTGAAAAAAAAAAAAAGGAAGAAAATGTGGGAAAGGTTAAAGGCAATCATGTAATGAGGTCTACCTGAGTATGAAGAGAGCCTGATGCAAGGACTTTTTCAGAAGCAAGACTGTCTCTTATTTACCTTAGTTGGTTAACAACATCAAAACCTACTAATTAAGCACAGATGTTGCTAATGATTCCTTGTTACCACTTCATAGGAAGAGCAAAGAGATACACCTACTATTTCCATATTTGTTGGGCCAGGAGGAAGTATGTCTTTGAGTTCTCATCACTAGTTCCTGCAGCAGAAGTTCAGACCTTCCCATCTGTATTTGTTTCACTTGAATTTACTTCCTTCCTAAATCGGAGTCTCAGCTGCCTTCTGGTTACCACCCCTGCTCCCCACTGCTTCTCACTAGCAACAGGACTGGCATTTTTCCTAGCAGCTCCTACGAGTAGTTATTATTGCATGATATAACAATTACAATAGGCAGAAAATTTGAGAGCAAAATAAAGTTCACTGGATTTTAGATCAAACTAAGCTAAACTAACTGTGCTAACCTGAACAGGATTATAATAGGAGCAGCAAGGATATATTGAAGCCCAGGTCATTGCTTCACAACTGAGTATATTCTCAGAGGCATCAGTATCATTGAGGGGCTCAGTTCTTACTGAGCATCAAGAGCTGGTTCCCTAATGCTTGTCCCATTGAAGAAGTCCCCCAAGATACGAGGACTTCTGAAACAGGAATTCTTCAAATCATAAATATTGAATTTTTAGATTCAAAAATCTTTATTAAGGAAGAATTTATCAACTATAAGAGAAGAGGGCAGTCAATACCCCCTGGTCCTCCATGGAAACCTGATGCTCAGGTGACGTCCTTTGAAAATCCTACAGCAGAATAAAATCAAGCGACAAAAGCAGTCTCCATCTTTACCTGTCACACCCTGCCGCCTGTGCTCTCATCTCACAAATAACTTACCCTATTGTTCAGACTGTTCGGCTGCTTCAGAAGCAACTTCTTAAGTGCTTGAGCTTATAAACAAAACCAACAGACATATGTACCAATTTATTTTCATGTGTAAGGCTGTACACTACAGCCGTCCAGAAGCTGTTTTGCCATCAGCTGGGCTGGCCCTGCAGCAGAGCCAAAATCTCCAAAAACAGAGCAGCTCAGGCAGGTGGGAAAGGAGGGTCAGAAGTCCCAATGTAAGATCTTTCTACTGCCTTAGACAACTACTTTCAGGCACACTCACCCTAAAACTGTGAACTGTATCTCCTTATCAACAATTCCTTTTATAAGACTTTTTTATACAACTTCTGTCAATCTTTGATGAGGCCCCTTAGATCTACTACCCTTAAGAATGTTTAATTACCATTACAAATGACAGGCTCAATCTGTAACCTTCTCTGTCTGCAACTGTCATTTCTGTCACAGAGCTTTACACACAAGCACCACAAATCCACAAGGAGCTTCATAGCATTGGGCTTGCTTGTGCTAGACACCATCTAGGAGGAGGTCAAGACAGGGGGAGAGGATTTGCCTCATCACACTCCAACACCAAAACACATTTGGAGAAAGGAAGAAACAGCAGTCTCTATTCTGTTAACACGGCACGCAGTGACAACTTTGCTGTACCAGTCACTTCTTCAGAGCAACAGGATTGCAAACCAGCTTGCACCAGAAGCTCAAGAATGTTCAGCGTTCACTGCGCATTAGAGTCCCCGTGCTGCTCTCCCCTTGCACATTAGTTAATGCTAGAAAAATACAGCTGTCAATTCTCACGTAACAGCTGAGATTTGGTAGTTCTTAATGAAATACAAGCTCCGTTAACACGAGGCATGTTAAAACTGTCGGTTCAAATATGTGTTACTAAAACAGTCAGTAGTAAGCTTCACATGTTCGATAGGCTGTTTACAGACTTGCATACCGCAAGTCCAAGTTAATGTGAATAAAAACTGAAACTAAAGTATGAGTGATATCCTTTTGATGTGGCTTATGTGTGCACTTTCCTTTTATAGCAGATGGATATTTTTCTTGCAGCAGATTAAGCTATAAATTGGAGAATGTTTTCCTTGACGTTTGCCACTACGGTCCTGACGGAAATGAATGTGAAAAATGAGTGTGAATGTTTTTTTTTAAATTAAATTATTTGTCTTTATGCTCCTTGAAGTTTGTGGATGCTGAGTAATGCTGTGCTGTGCCCTGCATTCTCTTCATAGGTTCTATGCTGTCTAAATTAATTACAAGACAAGCCTTTGGAATTAAGTGTATTTTAAGTTCAGAGGCATCTGTTTAGAGTCTTCTAATACCTCCAACCCCTTTGGAAATATATTTGTTAGTATGAGTGGTATAATTTTCATTTCCGCTGGCGTGGTTATAGTAGGACTTCTTTAGTTTCAGACACACTTCATTTGACCTATCAAGGGCATAAACTCTGAAGATGTTCTCTCACCATTTTTGTTTTCCTAGCAGATAGAATGAAAAGATTCATTTAAATATATCCCAAGTATTAAAAGAATGTTGCTCCTGATGTTATTCTCTTTAAATACCAAGATGATTGTTATTTTTAAAGAAATAAAAAATGCAAGAGAACAAATGCCTTGAAGATTGCAGAAAACTGTAAGAACAATGTATCTCTCTTCCCTGTAATTGTGCAAAAATAAAATGTGTGAATAAAGTATTAAATATCAAATTCATTAAGTGGAATTGTAGCAATAATAAGTGGGAATAAATTGGAAATAAAACTGAGACTTCAGGAGGCTTGAATTCAAAGTAGGAGTAGATTTTGCTCTCTACAATGATAGAACTTTGGTTTTGTTTTATAATTATATTTAGAAGGTGCTGAATTTCACACAAATACTCAACTGAAAGAAGAAATTCCTCAAATATCTGCTTTTATGGAAAGGATTAAAGCTTGGCAGATCTATGACCCGCAGATCCCTAATATTCTCAAAGATGCAGTTCCACCAGGTATTGCCCACAAAGGAAATTGAAGTTTAGACAGAGTAGCAAAAGTCCACCACACCTGCAGCAGCTTTCCTACACCACACCATGTGTTCAGCAAGTGCTGCATTGCAACCCAGCATCACATAGCTGAGCCACGCTCATTCACTTGCTAACAGAAACAGAGCTGAGAAGGGTCTCCTGAGACATTTTTGTGCACAAAACACACAGAATTTTGTCACTTCAAGATTCAAATGGTGCAGTTGCTCTGCAGTGCCAGAACTGTGGAAAAAGCAGTATAAAAGAAGAGGAGGAAGATGTTATCTGGCATTATGGCTGCTGCTATTGTTGCTGCTTCCAGTCCGTGTTGGTGGTGGCCACAAGGAATACTTGGCAGATACAAGGAGCCTGGAAGGAAGAAACACAATGAGGAAACACCTTATTGTGAAGGGAAAGAACTGGTGTAGAGGAAGGAAAGCTTATGTCCAAGAGGAAGGAACACTTCCTTACAGATGCACTCTGTAGGACAACTGGAGCCATCAGCTAGTGCAGAAGGGCCAGCCATCTATGGGAAAGGAAGGATCATGCTCTGCACTTGGCATCGAACATCCTAACTAACAGTAGGTCCCCAGTCTAAATCTGAGCCTAGTTAGTCTGGTGGCCTCCTTTGTCTTCACTGTATCTCTAATGACTGGTGTGCTCTGATTCTCTGGTGCCTGTTCTTTGACACCCGGGGAGACATGGAGTATTTGCTCCCGATGGCTGAGAATCAGCTCTCTGTGCAGCCAAAATCGGGGAAGACCCTTGCGACAGAGCAGCTTGACACAAACAAGGAGTCCCCAGTGGGGCCTTCTCCAAGAAGCACCTATGCATTAGGAAGATGCTTGTTATTTTTCCCTGGCTCCTGAGCATACCTAGGTGGGCACAGTAGATATTTCCTTACACAGGATCAGTCTTTCCTTTATTGCACAATGATCAACTACAGGAATATCTTAAAAATCTAAAGAAGGTGGAGTCAACTTCTTTCAGGACACGCACTGGAAAATTTTACTGCCATTTACTTGCGTCCGCAGACATTTGAAACCCCTCATTACGATACGGTTACTCTGCTGTGTAAACTGGACACAGTTCAAAATGTCATCAGCTGAAAGTGAAATGCCAAAGTACACAGGACTTAAAAGGTCCTCAGCCATCAAGGGCTGTGGCCAAATCAGACATATCTCAGATTAAACATGTCAGCTAGCTAGGATACTTGTCATTGAAAGCATATCTCCCATGCAGACCCTGGGGTGCTCAGAGTGACAGGAGACTGCCTGCAGTGCTTTCCCTTATTTCCGTGCTTTCCATTGTTTGGTTGTTGTAAGTGTAACACTGTCTTAAAATTAATTTCCTGACATTCACTTGGCTCGCCAAACCGTGCTCCTCTATTACCTTCCTTTTCCCATCTAAATTATTTATATGTATTTACAGCCTTACCTTCACCTTAATAAGGTATTTTTTGTCTGGGAATTATATTGTGATGATAGTCAGAGCATAGTTACGTGGTTTTGTACAGAGAGTATATTGCAAAGCCGTATGTATTGTAAATCTCTTTCTATGGGCTGTATTAATATTCTGCATATACCCTATCAACCCATAATCTCATGGCATTATTCATTTCTAAAGCACTGCTCATCCAGGTTTTGCATTAGTTTTTTCCTCAAAAACTTAACAGATAGAGAGTAAACTAAACTGATGTGAAAAAGCTCTGTTCATTGGAATCTAGGGAAAAAATAAATTGTGTTGGCACGTTTTATTGTGTTTCTCAACAAAGCAATAAGGCTCCAGCCGTAACTGAGAATAGCTGGAATTTTGGAACTCACTGAAAAAGTTTTCTCTGGGAAGATGGATTAAATTGATCATTTTTTCCTAGACAGAGTGCACTTCAGGCTCATTTTGCTTTGTAATTAAGAAGAAAGCCAGAAACATCATTTACACATTAAGAATTTAATAGATATATTTTTCTAGCTTTATGCATTAGCACAGGACAGCCCATTAATGAAATAAGTCTTCCTTCAGGGTCAATTTAGATGGGCTGTAATCTTCTGCAAATATATTGCAAATGAGGATCATTTAATGATCTTAAAACTAACTGCCAGAAAAGGATTGTTATAACTCTCCAGACAACAAAAAAGGGTTTTGGCATGGCTTGTAGTACCTTTGTAATTAGCAAATGTTTAATTTCAACCCACTGCATCACAAAATTGAAAATATTATCTTCTGTGGAGGTCAGTTTCAGACTCTCTGACCTGGGAGGTTAATTCTGAGAAAGGAAAAGTCTGCAGTTGTGTTTGTCAGTCAATAAAACAACAGGTCCAGCCCTCTTCTCAAATCTGGATCCTTCAGTTTGACTCCTCTATATGATCACATCCCGACATGCAAGGAAAACCTAAATGAAAGGGTTTAGTAACAGCAGTAGCAAATGTGTGATGAGAATGACTATTTTACTCAGGCTAGAATTAGTAAGTCTACCTCTGGTAATCAAACAGCCGTATTTTTTCTAGGTAGTCACACAAAAGCACTTCTCCATCTCCCACTTGGTGTTCTGTCTGTATCAATGTCTTGTGTTTCCCCATGTGTCCCTACACTATCTTAATGCAATTGTATTTTTTGCTCCAAACTGTGTTGTCTCCCACAGCAGTCCCCCAATTTTAACTGCTCTACAAGCCTTTTCTGATACTCTGGTATCACCTCTGATAGTTCATCCTGTAAGCTTTAATAGTATAACAGCAACTGGAGCACCTTGCTAAAGGATTTAGGCACCAGAGTGAAGTGTTTGTGTTTCAGAATTGGACTCGTGGAGTTTGTATTATGAACCATCACAACAGCTATCTACTTCTACCTTTGGAAATATGCCGTGTACTTCATTTACAAATACAACTTGTATACACTCTACTAGCATGAACAGTGAGCGCTGTTAGTAACAAACACAGGATCCTGATGCGAACTTTCACTCTGCCTATAAGAAATGGTACCCACTGACAGACCAATTCTAGAAACATCTGGCAGCTAAGTGTGAATGATAAAATGCACAACTTCCCCTGGATTGTGACCAGACCATGATTTTACGCATCTTTACAATTTACATAACAGCCTTCTTTCTACCTCATCTTTCCACTAGGCACAGAGACACACCTTCAGCAAACAGATTTGCTGGAGTGTTTCAGTAGCCCAAACAAAGAGAAATTCATATGCCTTTCCCAAACTGACTTACAGTCCTTCTGACAGTTTTTCTAAGGTGCCTTACTCAAATAAATGAGCAATTTGCTAGCTCCATTTCGACAAGGCGGTCTCTGTAGAACATTTCTGGTTTCTCATACTAGTAAAAACCCTGGAACAAATTTTGTATTAGTACAAGAAACACATTCTCAGATCTATAAAAGGTTTCCAATCTCTCTTCAAACTTATGAGTAAAAATAAGTAATTTTCATATTTTCTTTGCCTTCCTTCTTTCCTTTCTTTCAAAATCAGTTTTAGGCTTTACTTCTAGTTGATTCACATTTCCTTGTTTTGTGTTTCATACACTAAGAGTAGCATTTTTTGTAAATGGTAGTGGAGCAACTGCTGGTTCGCACTCGGTTGGGAATTTTACCAATGATTTCAACAGAGGCCCATTCAAGTCAACACCAAATATTAATTGAAATTTTAACTTAAGCTTACTTAAACCTGTCTAGGTGCTTTTAATGGAAATATCCAGAGTTCAGAGATCTGCATATCCAGTAGTGACTGAATGGAAGTTAAGGATTCTGTGCCACCAGCAAGAGGCCTAGGATCTTTATTTTGCTTTAAGAGCGACTTTTGACTGACTTAAAGTTTTGGTTTAAAGAGAAGAATGCAGTGTTTCCTAAAAAACCATGTTTCCTAAATTCTGACAGGTTTTTTTAGCTCCTTTTACTGTCTGAGAAGATACTGTATTAGCCTGTAGCAAAGTGTTACTGAACGCAGAATTTCTGCAAGGCCCGGCCAATATGAAGCAGATTTGGCTATCAGTTTCAAAGAGGGCTCTCTATTGACTAGTTGCATACAAACCCAAGGAAGGAAGAGTTTGTGGGAATGTCGCATAAGCAATTACTTATCTAAGATCTTTTAATCTTTGTTATGTGTATACTGTTAAAAATGCAAGATTATGCACAAATGGAATGGCAATCATTCTAGTGAAAACTATTTGCCAGTATGACTGCTTTAATTCACTGGCTCAAGCTCTAAGAAACAGCAGAGCTTTAAAAAAGGGCTCTACACATAGCCTGTATTGTTGCGATCAATTGAACTCCGTAAGGAAGAAAACCTCTGAGGCTAACTGGAGGCATTCTGTGCTTCCCTCTGTTTTATTGCACAACCTTAGACACAATGTGTAAAAAAGGTCAAGACATCATGTAGGCTTTTGCATTAAGCAGCAGAACACTAATTAGTTTTACTGACAATGAGGTTTTGTGCTTGTCTTCTAATATTTTGATGTTTAGCTTTGCTTGAAAACGAAGTCTAACATGATACAAAGCCTCTTCTATTCTCTGTTGTCTTTTCCTCAACACTATTTTAAAACTCATTATATGTTCTCCAGCTTGAGTGCTAAGTGTTCTGTTGCTTCAGCTTTAATTTAATGCTCCTACTTCAACGAGAATAAGAAAGCAAAATCTAGTAGGCCATCATATTCATCTCTGAAGTTGCATTTGTAGAAAACATCAGGTAGTAACTGTTTCCCCCAGCTCTGCCTCTGAAATTTGTCCTACTGATAGCCAGCTGCAGCACTGTCTCTGTCTATTTAACTCACTGCATTCAAGACACATTTTTACTTTTTTTTCCCAATGATATTAGCTCTAGTCATAATGATGAAATGCCCTACATAAACAATAAGAAAATTTGTTAATAGGCTTTTGCAACCAAATGGTCTTTTAGGAGTGCTTTTTGGCTCTGGATAATGCTACTATTGCATTAATTCAGACCCTACCTTACTGCTTATATATATATATACACGTTGGAAACAAAGACCAACCTTGATGAGCTCTAAATGTCCCCGTATACAAGACAGTCACATATCTGATTGAGATACACAGTCAGTTGACTGCTTTTTTGTGAAAAGTTAAAAATAGGTGTAAATGTCTGCAAGATTGAGGTCTGTTAACATTGTGGTTCCCTCACTGATGTGAATGCACAACGCCTACCCCAGCGAAATGCTTATCCATCAGAGTCACTAATGGGATAGAAGTATCATGTAATAATAATAATAATAATAGTAATAACAATAAAAAATTACCATTAAATTATATCCCACTAGTTAAAACATATCCATCCTGCACATTCTCAGAAGAAGCAAGCTTCCTCTGACTATGCCGTGAATCAGTCAAGTGCTTCAAGACAACTTTTGCCCAAATGAAAATCCAATTTATTTAGTCAGGCACAATACTGTCTTCATGCGGTTGCAGGGCTCTTGATTGGCCTGGAGAGCAGGCAGACTGAATGTTTGCCTGCCCAGAATGTACTGTGGAGAAATAACCTCCATTTTTGGCACAGAAGTGCTATTTCATTCAAAACAATGATACTGTTAAAAGTACAACAGTTAGGAATGAGAGCATGGCAGAGGCATACTCAAAAGCTCAATTCAACAGCCACATGACAGGCTCAAAGGCAGCTGTAATGGCAGCAGTTCAAAGGTCTAAAGAGCTCAGAGAAGAAGGAAGCCAAAAGCTACTGCAGAGAAGAATTTGTCATAACTTAGTATCCTGAAGTACCCAAGTAAATAAAGCTAGTGAAAAAAAATATGTGCACTTCCCTCACCTTCTAGGAGAAATGGGGAAGGGGGAAGAAAACAGATGAAGTCATACATAATAAGACAAGAGGGTGAATCTAAACATTTTGTTCTACTTTAATCACAAATCCACTACAGCGGAGCACTTACACTGATGGTCCTCACTACTGCCCTCCCTTTCCTGCACCACTGCCAACAGTAATGAACAGGGTGCCAAAAATTGTCAGTTGGAGACTCCATTTTAGAGAGAAGTACTGCTCAACAGTGAACAAAAACGGCAGAAACAAGCCTGACTTTTTCTTTGGTGGTTTTGAAGAAAACGGTCTAAGTAGTAAAGCTCTAATCAAATCCAGCTTTCCACAAATTTGGCAGCCTTTAGTTTCTGGGTTCTGGTTTCAGGGAGTTCCAACACGCGGTTTTCAACAAAAACCCGGGACAGGATTCCTGTGCCCTGGCACAGTGGGAAGTTTGCATCCTCAGGTGGGGCCAGGTCACTGGCAATGCCCAGGCAGTGTGCACAGGACACTCAGAGTGTGTATCCCCTGTATTAACAGGGTGGCTGAGCTCTGCCATCCTCTTACCTGGTCAAAACAAACTGGTATATATATCTGGGGATCTTGCGATGGCAGCATCCCTCTGCGTAAGAACATAATGAGGGACACCAGGTTGGAATGGCACATGTCCTAGGCATTGCTCGGCCGTCTTTCCAGGACTATGGAAATGCTACAGCACAGCCTCACAGGAGATTAACTGACAGCACTGTGGAGTGATTTGGGGCTAATGGGAAGCAAAAACTCTTCTAACTTCTTCTGAGAGCCCCAGCTTGGGCTGAACACAGAGGGTATGATCCAGTCCTCACCGGGCAGATGTAGGCCCACTGTAATGTACTACAAAGTAAATGATTCAAGCTAAAAATTCTCTGTTGAAAAGAAGAATAGGTTTTTTCCCAGTTTTATGAATGTCCACAAGAAACAATGGTGGTATAAAGGTCCTTCAGCTCCTGATACAGCAGTCTGGGATATTACATACACAGGAACAAAAGGACAGGCTCTATGCTGGAGGGCTCATAACACAATAGTAGTTTCTATGCTTAGCACTAACTCTGTCTTGTTTACAACTGAGTCCTAATCAAGGCCATAACATTTAGGGGCCACATACTCTGACACCGTTATTTCTCCTGAGTAGCCTCCTCCTATGCGAGTAACTTTGAAATTTTCAAAGGGAATGCTCAGATAGCAATCCGCTCCACGGCATGAGTATGCAAGTCAGAATTTTGCCTGAAAACCTTGTTGAAAATGTCATCTGACCTATCCTTTCCTGGAAGAAGAAAGGATGTTTAACTCTTTGTTCTTTTTGCTTATCTGCACATTCAGTTTAGCTAATCTCACACAGAAATCAGAAATGGGCTGTTGTTTGTTGGGGTTTTTTTGAAATCTGCTCCTTGCTTTTACTCACTGTGTACATTGGGAGCAATACAGCAAATCATTTTGGAAGGACTTGGTTATTAGCACATCACGATATGCAGTGTGTCTTGTTACACAACTCAATATTTTTAATTACTTGCCTTTACTAGTGAGACAAAATTTAGAGTCAAGTTTCAAGTAATCCCTTTTATTGGACTAATGCAGCAATATTGACAGTCGTGCTTTGGGGATATACAAAACTCCCCTGCAGGTCAGGAAGGGGTTGACTCTAAAGAATGGATTCCTATACCCAGAAAGCTAGTTTGTCAATAGTGTGTGGCTAGTCCAATAAAAGGGATTACTCAAACATTGGCTCTGCACTTAGTCTATAAAGAAAGTACCTGAGCTTTTTAGTCAACACATTTATGACTTAAAGTATGTCCATTTTGTGATGAATCACTCCAAATTCGAGAGTTGCTCTAAATCAACTGTACTTACATCGTTACTACAAAAAAAACCCAAACCAAACAGTGGATCCACAGCTCTCCTTGACGTGCATTTGAGCAGCTCTGTGTAGTTCAGGGAAGTTGCATTAACTTGCACCAGCTGAGAGTCTATCCATAGACTTACAGTGTTAGTGTCTACGTGCTGTTCTTTAGAAAGCACTTCCTATAGCCCTACAATAAGACATTCGAATTACAAAAAAGAAAGAAATTAATTGCCATAGAAGATCTACTCCCACTTGAACCAACTCTGGATTTGGCCTGGTTACGATGTTTAATACTTAGGAAGGGCAGCACGCTGTCTTTCACCTTGTATTTTTATTTGCATTATAGTAGCAGTGGTAGCACCCAGAGGACCTGGAAGCCCTTGTGTACAAGACCCTGACACAAACTATTTGTAGCCTGTGGCTTTGCCACTGCAGCCTGGGTCTCCATACTCCCACACTGCCCTGGGGATTTAGATCAGCTCAGAAACCTGTTGGCACGAAGCAACTTGCAGGAGGTACCAGAGATACGAGCAGGTATTTCCCACATTCACAAAGTGTACCTATACTTTGTTCCTGTTGTCTGGTAGTTTAAAAACATTAAGAAGCAAGAACCTGTTTCCCTGTCAATGCACGTTAGACTAAGGCAAAATCACCCAAAACATGGCAGTGACTGGAAGTCAAACTAGCAGAGACCAAACTGGAAGACAAGAGGCTATCACCCACTTAGACTGCAATAGTGTGTTTTATTCCTTACAGTCCCCAACTGAAAGCTTCATAGCCAAAATGAATTTGGTAATGGAGTTACAAGCTCCTGAAAATAGAGCTTTTATAAGGTAATATAAACCCTAACACAACCTTAATTATAGTGGCACAATCTCTGTGCTATAAATAATGACATCTTTGACCAATATGATGCATAGTAACATGAAAAGTGATGTAACATAAGCAATGTCACTGCTAAAAGTTAAAGGGGAACACATTTTTCTCAGACAGAATACTCACTATCAATTCAGACAGCACATATCTGATCTAGATTTATGGTAGTGAATAATAGTGTCATGAATGCGAAAGTGTCTGCAGCTTTCAAATAGTTTGGCAAATCTGTACATCAAAATCAGTTTGAAAAGGAAGCACAACTCTTCGTCAAAGATAATTGCAACTAGAATAACATTACATATATTTTTAACATGTTTTTTAAGTAAGTATCTTCATCCTTTGTGTCTAATAAACACAGTGAAGAATGACATTATATATTGACTGAAATATCTGGAGTAGACAAGATCCATGCATCAGTGAAAGCAGAAAAATCTTTAATAAGATTCAGATTTTCCAGTTTCCTTCAAAACTTAGCAAATATTTTGGCACCTAGTTAAAAGCACTGCTTTTCTTCAAAACTTCAGATTGAAGTGTTGTATCAACATTTGTTCTGACGCACTTGAGATATGTACAAACAACAATAGGTTGTGGATTCAGGGATGTATTTTATGTTAAGCACATATTTAAGTTAAATATCTACGTTACTCCTGAGTCCCTGAATTCAATGGGCTGTGTGCATGTGCTTAAGCACCTACTTCAGTTGTGGCCTGAACTGTGAATTCTGAACAAAATTTTGACAGTCCTAATGAAATAAACTCCTATTCAAGGTAACAGGAATTTTACTGGCTGAAAATAGAGTAAGATCTTCAGGATTTGGTCATCAGCTCAGTACATATGTAATCTCCTAACTGCTTTTCATTCCTAGGGAAACCACTTCTGTGACATCTTTACTCCTCAGGACACTTTAAAAACTGGGAAATAAACATAGGATCCCAGTGAAATGCAGCCTGCCCTGGGACAGAAAAAGCAACCAATCAGTACTCAGTGCAGCAGACAGCTGCTGGAAAAGGAAACATTTTGCGATAGAAGTAATACTACACCTCATAAAACGGGCTGTGAAATACTGAGTAACTAGATAGAGAAATGAAGAGACTGACTTAACACCTGACACAGTCTCAGGCATCCCAGCCAGCCTCAGATGCACATACTCGGAGCAGAGGCATCCTGCAAGGTCACTGAAGGAGGTAAAGGTCACAGTGGGCTGAAATGCCCTTTGCCAGTCCCCCCAACTCTTTCTGTCTCCTCCATAAAAATAGCTTTATTCATTTTTATTTGCCTTACAACCTGGCCATGGTCCTGGCTCTAGATACTCTAAATTACCTTGGAGAACGCAAACCCTGAATCAATCCAGGGTGATGACAAATCCCTTTGCTAACATGGCTTAGCCCTGAGGAGGAAACCATTGAACCAGATTCCTTGCAGTTCTGCTGTGCTGTCTCTGTGTTTAAGTACTTCAGTGCCTTCCTAGCCAGGATATCGGGGAAGCGCTGAGGCATGCAAAGGCTGAGAGAATGTTACAAAAGCCAGTTTTGTTCCAGATAACGAAAGAATATGCCTAGATGTATTTGCTTTGTAGTGGCTTTGGACCTGACTCTTCATCACTATAAACCAAGAACAATTTCAATGAAGTGAAGAGAATTATATCAGCATAAAAACAACGCTCTTCTGAAGCATGATCACTCACAGATTACTGTAAACATGCAGCAATTCAAATCGTACGTAATTTCACTGTTTTGTATTAACATTTTTAACATGATTTAACAAAGCCCAAAGAACACAATGGCCTTGGTAAGAAAAATGACTTCTTGCACATACATTTTAAATGAAATGCAATGAGACTTTGTGATTCAGACCTTAGTAGGCACAAAATTTAGAATAACTCTGTTTATCTGTGCAAACTTTCCTTAGCCTGTTGCAACTCCAAATGTTTTAACTGTTACACATGGGTGTTTGGTAGAATATACTAAATAAAAAGTTTACAAAGACTTTATTTTTCTCCAGCCTACAAAGGACTCCAAATCTTTACTGTTCAGCACAGCTGCCTAGAATAGACACACAAGAGCTTTTGTCCAGTGAGTCAAACTGAGTGGGAGTGAATACCATTAACCCTTAAAACAGAATTATCTTATTCTTTTGATTTTACTGGACACTGTAATATGTTTGTGGCCATATTTGGAACACATCCGGCTTGATCTAGAAGGACACAGGAATAATAGATATCATTCAGATCATAATTAGCCAAGTACTTGCAATAGCGGGATGTAAAGTAAAAGGAAAAACACTGAAAATGTTGTTTTTTTGGACTGTGACAAAGAGCTTTTTAAATGAGTTTGGGCATTTTTAGTGTCTGACTCATGTCTGGAGATTTCTGCTATATTCCAGAATCCTTTAACTTTTGTGGTTTTTATTTCTGCCTTTGACAATGACATGCTAATAGCTTCAGGCTTCCTACTGCCTTCTTGTGCATATTGCTCTTCTTTGTTTTCTGTTAGAGAAAATGTCAGAATTTTAGATAGTGGATTTTGTGATCGTGGCAAGAGTTAAGGAAATTTTAGTGTATCCTGCAATGACAGATTGGACCTTCTTCATACAGAGTTTTCAGATTTTATATTCTGTTTCTTTTTTTTCATGAGACTACATCATAAACTTGTGGCAGGAACAAGAAAATATCACTTTAAGAGCCACTGATTTACCAAGCATTTATGTAAGTAGAACATTTTTATTATTTTACCAAAGTTCTATACAAGGCCAATACATCCTAGAACAAGAATGACAGAAATGACTGAGGCCTGACCCTACCCCATGGAATTTCATGGGAGCAATACCATTTTCTTTAGTTGTCTGAGGGCTAGGGTCTGGACCAACTAGCACTCACTCTCCAGCGGAAGCCAACGCTTGCAAAAGAGCACTCACTTCACAACCAGAGACTTTGCAGATTTGGCACCTCTGAGACTGGTCCTGAAAACAACTGAAATCTCGCTTTTCTTATGTAATCCTTATGCAATGACACATGTACATTAATTCTTATGTAGTCATGGAGTTGCATGCACAATGAAGTGACTTTAGTTAATCCAGTATAAATATTCAGGTAATACAAATATAAGCTTGAAATTTCAAGTGTCTGTGGCTTAGGAAGGCACACTGGGCTTTTAAAAATGCATCTTAAATTCCATTTCAGAAATTATCTAAAACTCTGTGAACAAAAGTACTCTTGGCTTTCCGTGAGACCTGGGCTCCTAGCAGCCCACATCTCTCTGAAAATAAATTGAGGCTCCTAAAAGTTTTGTACTGTTTCCAAGTGGTAACCTGTGATGACTAGTAGAGCTGATACTATCACACCATCCAGAAATCCAGTAATACAGAACACAGCACGTGCTGACAGAGCCCAGAGCTCACTGTATTATTTTGCTGTATCACTGCACTGCCTCAGACAAAATGCCTTCCTCCTTTCGGGCAGGGCAGCTGCACAGCATGCTGTCAACATGCACATCAGCTTGAGGGGCAAATCACAGACATGCCCCTCCTCATACCACACTCTCCATCTTGTACTTCACTGACACTTGGTAAAAGAACCCCCAGAAAGAGAGCGATAAGGACATTAATGGCTTTAAACTGTCATTTAATGGCAAAGAATTTTGATGACCAGTGTAGGTCTACACTTGAGAGAAGGTCCAATTGCACATGGCAAGCAAAGAAAGGTGGATGCGAGAGAAAAAACAAAGGCCTAAAGTCTTTACTTACTGACATAACTCCGCAGCAATTCCTTTGATGGCACTGAATTTACAGCGGTGTCAACCTGATAGTGGAAGATATCTAAAGATGGCAGAGACAGATGAGCAGGAGGATGGCAACAGAATGTAGAATAAAGTGAGAACAGATGCATATAGGATGAGTGTAAAAATAGAACAAAGCCCAGAGCCACAATTTTTCTGCAAGAGCAGCAAACTATTAATCGCAGTACTGAGGTGATGGAGCCTGCAGCACCTGGGCCGCCACAGTCCTGCACCTTTGTGAATCATACATTTGATGGCAGAAAATACTGTACAAGCTCCTCCATATTTTGCTAAATGAAGGTTGTAACTGGTTGTGTGATAGTAAGGAGGAATTCCTAGCATCTCTGTACAAACAAAGAGTCTTCCAGAGATGTTAAATTGGATCTGACCATTGTCTTGTAGGCTCCAAATGAAGCTGGCGGGAGTCATTAAGCAAAAGCAGTGTGAAGAAAGCCTAAAACATTCACACAGCTAAAAAAATTGCTCAGAGTAATTCTTTGCCTGCTGTATTTTTCCTTTCTTCCACTCAAATACTGGCTAGTAAAAAAGGCAATAAAATGGCATTGAAAACATGCAGCCAGGTTCTCTGGGAGTCCAAGAACATGAAAGCCAGCTTAAGGCTGAGGGACTGCAAGTGCTCAAGTTAGAGACTCCAAGAAGGACAGGAAAAGAAAGAGAAGCGGATGTACTGTGCACGAGGTAACAACGCATATGTTGCCATCTTAACACCAAGGAATATTAGTAGGTCTCAAGCTGCCTGTAGATCTGACATTGAACCTGGAGGTGTCTGTACTTGCAGTTTTCTTGGATATGCTGGACTCCTCATGGTGTTTCAGTTTTCCTAATTGACTGAAAACGGCCTAAGAAAAGCTGAGGCCTTGTTTTTAATACACTGTTATGTTAGGGTATGATATGGGTGCTACTCCTGTCCTGACTTAACACACAGAACAATTCAACCCAAGACACGATTTGTACTCCTACTAACAGGGCGAGTCAGAGGGGGAGACCACATTACAGGTGAAAGCTTCTCTTCTGGCTCAGAATACCACAGAAGCCCCAAGAGTGCTGCGATCTTCCATGCTTTCCCAAATTACCCTCTGAGGGTACACTTTGGGACCCTGTCTCTTCACCAGCAAATGAGAGATAACCTCTTAAGGCATAATTATTACATTTTGACATGGGAGCTTTGCCTTCGTACACGACTGCCTGCACCTGTGTTTTCTATAGCTTCAGTGTAGCTGGGTAAGCAAATAATATCCAGGGGTGAGACCTTTCTTCATAGCCTCTGGCTATGTGACCTGGCTACATGACCTGAGCCTTAGCCTTCAGCTCCTTACTCATGGCTGTGATGTGACACCAACAAGATTTATGCTTTGGGGGTCAACACTTCAAATCAGCTTGTTCTCATGACATCACATGCAGGCTGTCTGATGAAAGAATGCATAGGACTAGTCACCATTGACAGCAGGGGAGAATGTGTCAGAGACAACAGCTGAGTTCCTTACTATGTTCAGAGCAGTTTAAGAAGATGCTCTTCACTACTCCAAAGTCCTGGATCAGTCTGTATCACAGGGCATTCAAGGACCTGGAAGAAAGTTCATGAGACTAAGAAAGACCTGGAGTTGACACAAGCTTGGACTGGTGGCCATGGCCACGCTTGCCGTCCCTAAAACTCCAAAGAGATAAGAACACTAGACCCAGGAGAAACATGGTGAGAAACAAGCAATAACTAAGACTGGTTGCCTAAGAAGAGAAAGAAATCTCTGATGATTAAAGACATATCAGTGAAGAGACCTGTCATTGCTTGCACAGGACCATACTGTGCTGGATAGAAGACAGGCATTTAGAAATGCTAGAGGAAAAATTCATGACATTCACCCTTCCTCTGGTGTGCAAAGAGCTGGTTTTAGGTAATGATGCTCTCACATTCCCTTTTGGCCATAATAAGTCCCATTCTTCCAGTTCCACACCCCAGTCCCTACCTCCCTTCCTTCAGCTTCTACTTTTACCTTCCCTTCTCGTGATTTTGTTAACATGAAATCACAAAGCTGTATTCGGCAAACTTAGGAAAAAATGTGACAGGAAATTTTTCACTAGATTGGAGAAAAATAATCTGTTTTCACTGTAATTTTCTCGTCTTACCTATTGCCCCATACTGAGTCAGTATGTCAGTTGCATATAATGCGCAATTTCAAAAACGAAATACGACACAATACATAAGGGCAAAGTCACGTACTTTGGTGTCATTTAGAAAGTTCTTACTGGGCCCAAATAGGTTTCACAGGACAAAATGTGTGTGATATTCACTCTGTGATCTGTTAAAAATCAGTCAGTAGAAAAATGGGTTTCATATAGCCAGTGAAATTAGGAAAAAGAAATGAAGCAGATAAGAGAATGAAAAGGATAATGAAAATTCTCCTATTGACCTTATTAAAGGATAAACAGAAAAGCAGGAGCAAAATTCTTTGCAGAGTACTGGAGAAATAAGCAAAAGTAGAACAAAATTAAAACCAAACTAGATCAGGTGGAGAATGCAGTCAAGCTTCTGCACAAGAGTGATTGAAGTGACTAGTCTCCTACATGGCCAACTGTGACTCCTCAACCCAAATGATCAGGTAGCCGTTTGTAGGTGGTTCAACTGTTGTAAGACACCTTAATTGATTTGTCAGTGCACCCAGCTTAAGACGGTGAAGAAGCCAATGAAAATTAATGAATTAACTCAAATGACATTGCAGACTTTGATGGGAAGTATCCCTAAGAGAAAATGATGGAAGAAAGAGAGGAGTTTCAATACTAAATCAGACCAATGGTCCATCTAGTACTAGATATAAAATCCCTATAATGGACAGTTATGCAATAAGATACCCATTGGGAAAATTCCTAATACCAGGTGATTTTATTCTGAAGTAAGAGGGCTTATATATTTCTTTCTTATCTAACGTATCTGCAGATGTTCTTATTCTTCATATCATGGCCTAATCTTTTATTTTTCTCCTTTTCTGCCTCACTGTCCAGTGAGAGGGAATTCCATAACCCAAAATATTGTATTTTCGAAATACTTTTTGTTTTCAGTAGCGTTACATCCATGCAACAGTTCCCTTGTTTGGGTATTGGCACAAAAGTTAAACCAACCATTTTCTTCTACTGTATACTTTTTACACAACAGACATCAATCTTCTTGTTGAACTAAGCACAGAAACCACATTTTGGCTCCTACAGCATAGCAACTTTTCAAGCTTCCAATAATATTTGTTGCTCTTTTGGAGATCTTTGATATCTCTGCTACATCGTTTTCAAAACACAGCAACTAGAACTGACCAGAAGATCAAAGACAAGAATAGCACCTAGCATTGATATAATGTTAAGGATGATGCTCCATTCCTTTCTAAATTTTTTTTGACCAATCTTGTGCAGTGAGAAAACCTTCTTATTACACCATGCCCTCACTAATAGTTAGGTCTTCTTCTTGAACCCTTTTCTCTATGAGGCAAGAGAAAGCTGTCAGGTGCATTATAAAGAATGGTCCCTGACCCATTTTGCACTGAAAAAGGAGACTGGTATCAAAATAAAAATGTAAAGTCCCATGAAGCTTCACAGCTTCGGTCTTCTTCTAAGCAATGTACTACTTACTGATCTTGGTAAAAAGAAGATTCCAGTCCTCCTTTGCAATACACAGGAGTGTTTCTGTAATCTGGCTAGAGATCTTGTGAGGAAAACTGAACACAGTCATGCCAGAGGTTGCTTTATCTGTGAAGAAGTTCTCTTTAACTCGTGTTAGCAACCACATGTACAACATGATTTGGCTAATGCGGCTGGCAGTTTGAATTCAGTATTGTGCCATATGGATGGAGAAACTATTCATTCCTTCCAGAAGTGTTGTTGTTAAGTTATTGGAGAGTGATCCAGGAGACGTCATTCATAGAGTTACTTTGGCCTGCTATGTTCCTAATGCCAGAACTAAATTCAGAATATTCAAGACCAACTGGAATATTGCAAAGAGAAGTAACAAAATACTTAACAGGTCTTGTGACCAGCATAAAGCGAGTTTGAAGGATGAAATGGGCAGCTTTCTTCATTGATGGTGGCTTTCATCTTACCTGGTAGAAAGATTCCTTTGTAATCATTTCAGCATCAAGGAAATGGGATGTCTGTTTTACTAAATGATCTGCAATGCATTTCATCTCTAATTTATAGACAATAAGATGCTCAAATGTACACAGTCTATAAAGGACTGGAAGTTCAAATAAATTAATTTGTTTAAGGAAGTATCATAGAAATATTGTCCACAGCAAACTGAAAGAAGCGGTAGGAAGCTGATTTCCACATAAGGTCTCCAAAATTAATTAATGGTGAAAAGATTCTGTAAGACACAGTAAGGGTCCTCTCATCTATACACACACACATATTTTAAGGTCAAAGGGGACCGTCCTCTTGCATAACAATGGCCACAGGATCTCCACACTGATTTCTCTAATAAGCATACCTTACTGTGTGAGCTGTAATCCATCTTTAAAGGGAATATTCAACCTTAATTCATGACTCACATTTACAGTTTGATGAACTCAAACTTACCCGCAATGACAACAAACTATGTCAGAAGGAGAAAAATAGAATCCCAAATGCTCTGTATGACTGGGATGCCACAAAAAGCATGTTGGGAGAAAAGCTGATGTTAGAAAATTAAACCCTATTTTTTACCTCAAAATTTAATCTTGTTTCTTCAAACCCCAAACTTAGTACTGTGGCCATGTATCACTTACTAACTCGCATTAAGAAAACATTAAACAGATGCACTGAAATGATTCTCAGTCTGTAGGTAACAGAAAAGTCAGTATTAGGATTTGTAGCTTTCTTCCCCGCTATGTCCTAAGGGCAATGCAAGAGTCCAGACACTTTAGACCAGTAAAGTTGAATGTATTTCAATAACTTGAAGTCCTCACAGAAGGCATGTTACATGGCCTGTTCTTAATACTTCATATCTGCAAGATGCACATGTACTGACAGCATGTGACAAGAAAAAACAAGAAATTAATGCAGATAAGAATTTACAGGTATCATTCCAGCTAAAGGTCATAAGTAAAATCAATCTCATATGGGAAGCAGATTTCCCATTACTGAAATATCCCTGGTATCTCATGACTGCAAGATTGCTCAGTACATCTCTAGTAATAAGGTTAACTCTGGCCAGTATGACTTATCATATCAAGAGTTATGTAAGAATTATGTTCAGAGAGCAAAAGGTGCTGGAATATGCAGAAGATGCTACCTGCAGCAAAGAATATTAAATGTGTTGGGGCTGGTGGAAAGGCAAGCAGATGAAAAGAAAGGAACTTTGAATGGCGGTGCCTCATCTAACAAAGTCAGTTTGTGGCATGTGAAAAACAAGGATGATTACAAGACAGCGTACTAGTGTGTGTTAGCAGGGGAGATCTGGTGGCAATGGCAGAGAAGAGAGTACATACATTATTTTAAAGTGTAAGCAACTTATTTGGGGCCAAGTCAGCAAGACAGAAATAAGAAGGAAAAGGAGGTGTAGAATAAAACTTATTTCATAGGCTTCAGAAATTATTTTCCAGAGGGGAAAAAGTATTCTGAACATAAAGAAGAAAGGACTCAAACCCATCATTTGTCTGCGTTGCTGTGCTCTGCCTGTAAATAAGAAAAAGCAGTCTTGCAAAGATGCAAGGACACAAAAAGATGAATCCCCCCCTTATATGATAGTAAACAAGGAATGTGGGGGGAAAGAAAGATCTAAACATAGACACTGTGTGCAACCACCAGGTGGTTGAGAAGTGTATGACATACGAGGAGCTTAGAAGATCAGCTGGCAGAGGGGATGATTGAGTGGATGCCAGCAGGGAAGAGGCCACATGAAAGACCAAATCCAAGAAATTGGGTCTATGTATCCAAAGCTCTAGGTGACAGCCTTAAAGCAATGAGATAAATGAATAGGCTCTCAAGGCAGCAATGATGATGGATAAGGTGGGATAGGATCAGCTGCCAAAGGAGTGTGAAAAGGTTCTAGAAATATTCAGAAATGCATCTTGGAGGGGAGGGGGAAAGAAAGGGTACAGGAAGAAGTTGTCGGTTTACTTGCAAGGTATTATGGAACACAAACAATCGGATTTTGTTTGCTGTCTCACAGTCAGTGAGTTTGTTAATACCTTTGTATAATGTCACTAAATGTGGATGCTAGGAGAATGCTATGGGCCCCACCCCAGATGAGCTGCATTGTTTCTTTGACTCTCATGGCTATATACTTATGTGCGGTTCTTGCAAGGGTGCTGAGCTCCATAACGGGCCAAACGTGAAAGCCTTTCTGAGTTGCTTCAGGGGCTATAGTGAGGCTGGCTGCCACTGAAATCCAGAGGGATTTAACTATGAAGAAAATGGTATGTAAGCCAGTGTCTCGGCTCCTGACTTACTGAATCTACAGATAGCAAATCTCAGTCTTTCTCAGGATGATGTTCAAAACAAGAATAGAAAAAAATTGTTAGTTCCATATCTTCACAGCACCTTACCAAAGGTCTGGTTTATTCCAGAAACACCTTCACCTTCGTGTGTGAACTCAGAGCAACATATTGAAATGTAATGAGGAAGTCCCAAAACATTCTGCAGAGCAGCTCTGTCAAAGGTGAAGTGGTGATTTTAAAAAAGACCCTTTCTCGCTAGCTTCTCAGGCATCGCTTGAAAGTAGACACACAAATCCATCTCAAATCTGCAATGATCAGATCACTTGTGCACTGAGCTTTCTTTATAAATCAAAGGGCAATTGTTCAGGCTCTCTGTTGAGTGAGGACAAAATCTCCGATTTCTTTTTCATAACAATGTCAGTCTTCCCTTCTGTGTAAGGAGTCCAGTTAATTTAAAAATAAAATCAAATATTGCAGTCCCATTTGAAAACAGTTATTCTGGGCCAAATCCTAGAAGGTGCTGAGTGCCCTCAACTCCCACTGCATTCATGCGGAACTAAATGTGCTTAATGCCATACATGATTTCAGAGATTTTCCTTAAGTGTAAGAGCCAGATACCCCATATCTTTTAACCTGAGGCTCTGCTTACTCCTACAAATAGAGCACAGTTTGACCCTGCAAGTCCTTAGCATGAAAGGTTGCACTTACTGCTGTGCCCAGTACCACTGACAATAATCTCTACCATCCATAATAAAGTTTTGCAGGATGAAGCCTTAAATAAAATTTATGTCACTGACCTACAACCAACAGCTGCAAGAAAAAAGTAAAACTGTGATGAAAATTCCCAGCCCATTAGCATGGATATTGCACTGCTTCAGCTTCAGACAAAAGCTGCGTTAACTCTATCCTTCAAAAGTGATGCAGTCTAAACAGCTCAACTAGACTCATTAAACATCATAGTGGTTTTTCTGCACAACCTAATGCCTCAAAATTTAAGCGTACTTTAAATGTGACTCATTAAAATTGTACTTGAGAGATAGTCAGCAAGGTAAATGAATTCTGCTTCACAGTCTATGCAGTAGAATGGACAGATGTCCACTAAACACCAGTGTCTGGCTTCATGTTTTACAAATGCCCACAGATTTATAAACAAATTATCAAAAAGGTGAGGAGTTAAGGCAGTGAACAGTGGCTCACTAAAACCTAAAGACAAGACAGAGACTTCGTCTGACCACAATGTCCCTATTTGCACAACTATCCGAGAGCAACTACAAAGAGCACCCAGGATTAACTTCATGAATCTAGCACAGTATATTGAGTGTGCCTGTGTGTTTGTGTGTATGAATCTTCTGTCTGTGAAATGGTTAAAACTTAAGGTTACCCATCCAAGGAGCAGAAAATGAAGGTTCTCAGTTTGATGGACAACAGCTCAGAGATCCCTGATGTCCCAAAATATTAGGTTTCTCTTCTAATAATGTTGGAAATATTGCCTACTGTCATGATTAATCTTAGCAGCATCTCCGGCTGATTGCAGGTGACGCAGTCACAGCGCAGTGCCTGTGTTGGTTTCCACACACCGTCAAATCTGCTACAAATGCAGGGGTGAAGGGGAAGGAACTGTGATACCAGGTATCCCAGTGGCTAATAGATTGTGACATGAAAGAAGGAAACCTTTATTTTAATTCAAAAAACAAAAGCCAAATAGCAAAACTTATGTACGTGCCTAACTTTTTTTTTCCTTCCTCAAGTGGAAAACATTCGCCTGCTAACAACTCTTGGCTGGCATCAAGGGAAAGTGGAGGTATTTGCAGATGTGGAGGAAGACATACAAAACATTTTTCAAATCAAAGGCTTGAATTATTGCACTGGGTTCATGAAGTTTCACAGGCATGTAGACACACCATTGTCTACACCCTGGAACAAGCTGCCCTTTCTTCGAGAAGGAAAAACAACCCAATGTTACTTACAATCCGATCTGTATGTATCAGGGAGCTATCTATATTTTGAAATTCTTTGCATTGTCTGTGGTAAGGGTGTGCTGTTTTGGCCCAACAATGGCAACATTGATTTTAGAATTTCAGAATTTTGGTGCATAGAACAAACTGTGAAACAAAACCAGCCTGCTCTCAATAGTACAACAACAGTGCTCTTACATAAACTTGCCTTTCCTCGCCATTTTACATAGTCAAAGATCAATACTGTTCATTCAGCCAACATTATTAAAGCCATTTATCAGCGACTTTTTTTTGTTGCTAATAAAAAGGATTTTGCCGACAAAGTTATGTCATCTTCCGCTCACTTGGTAGCAGCGCAGATAATTAGCTTTGTTGTGTCCCCAACAATTGGGCCTTGTTTATGAACTTACATTTATTAAGTGAAAGTATTTGGAAACTGATGGTACATTGAAGTTTGGTTGCCATGGGCAATAATCATCCCAAAAAAGTCATGACCTCCCTGTTATGCAGCTAGTAACTAATTGAAATGATACAAATTACTCTGATTCTCTGTCTGCCAATTTAGAGGCTGGTTGTGGTCAAGGGTCAAATGAGCTCCTATTCATGAAACTATGTTTGAAGTGGCTGCTGCCATAGCAAGGGGTTTGGTGTGGACGCTGCGACTCCTCTGGACATTACCCCATACTGGGGAGGAGAGTGTTGCACAGATAGCAAAACAATAAGCCTACCAAGACTACCTTCGGCTGACACATCAAAAGCTTCCCCTTGTCAGTCATTTAGCAGTAGCTGCTACCAACCAAGACATGGTTTACTGGGTAGAAATAAGTGTTGTATTCATCCCCAAGGGCTACCTTATAGATTTAACTGATGCTACAATGCCTTCTGAGGTAGTTCTAAGAAATCAAAGCATCATTCTGCTTGCACACAATTCACTAGGAAAAACAAAGACCTTCTTTTCTGTGAAACATAACAGAAGAAATTAAAATCTGATGAATTGTCTGAGGTGTCATCCTTGAAAAACATTTATGATAGTCCAAGTACGTGTTAAAAGAGTACAACATGTTTGTCTCAGTAAATATGAGGACATCAACACTAAAAAGTTAACAGTATAATGAGATTTTTGTCCTTTCGGAAATTCTAAGTGATTCCAGGGAGCATTGTTCAACGGCTTATTAAATATGTGCCAAATGTACTGGTTTACTGGGTGAACATTTGCAATGCCATTAAAGAGATTTCTTTCTTTGTGTAAGCTCTTGCAGCTTTAACATGTCTAAATCTATTAAAAGCTTGATAGAAGAAACCATGCTACATGAACCAGCCAGGCCTCTTGGATAATGAAGATTAACATTGTCTGTGTTCAACATGATTTGAAGGATTTACCATGTAGTTTGAGTCCAGTACGTTTCAACAAACATTTTTGTCAATACCAAATCTGTGCACCAGCTATGGGGGACACAAATTATCCCTGTGGCTAGATTTGTCTCTTGTCTAGCAAATTTTCTCTCTTCATAAGATACCAGAAATACTTAACAATGCAACTACAGCTAGAGTAGCTCAAGATGATGCAAGTCAAAAAACTCAAAGTCGCAAGTGACATCATGTGTTATCTCACCAGGCACTCTCATCAGGCTGTCCTCTAGGCTTCATTCACACCTCCTGTGCAGTGAACAGATATGCCTCTGATTCCCAGATATACCTGAAGCAGCTGCTAAAAATCACCAACAAACACATTTAAACCAGCAGGGATGGAACTGGTCTTGCTCTGGACTCTGCTCTGATCTCCATAAGACAAGACGTGGGTGTGTTACAGTCACAGACATCCTAAGCGTTACCTAGTTGTGGCGAGGTCTCTGGAACCCCCGTGAGACCACGGAGCTCTGAGTGGGCTAATTTGCCATGTTTCTTGACAGAATTTTAATTCGCGTTATGAATTTTCACTTTTGATTCTGTCACTTTCTCTGATTATGTGCTAGGAACTCCCATGTGCACTAGCTGTGGTTAGTAGTGTATTTTTTACACATAGTACCCTAAAATGTGGCATAATTTTAAAATGGCTATCACTGATGCTCATGATCTAAGTAGTCGTCTACAGGTGTAGGAACAAAGTAGGGTGAAACAGAAAACAGTAAGCCAGTTCCTAAGAAAATTATGTCCTTTTTTTCCACCCACATCAGTGTTTTCCTTGCAAAATTCCTACTTCTTTTCAGGTAACAAAAAATTAAAAACATTCATTTTCATATTAAATACATCCATTTGGAAGTGTTGTTTTTTAACAAGACACTGTCATGCTTGGAGGAAAGCGGGCACATGTCATGAAAAATATTCATAGTAGAAAACCTAATTTTCCTTTAAACACAGAAAAAAATTGACCAGCCCTATTACAGAAGTCTTTCAGTGCCATTCCATGTCAGCACTGTCATTATATCTCCTATTGTGAAGACAGTTAAGAACATGTCTTTGAAAATGTATTCTGGGGTTGCCCTTGTGACCTATTGATTGTGTTCTCGCTTCGTGTGAGAGAGCTGGGTTCAAGGGAGAGGGCTGCCAAGGCAGACAGGCTGCTCTGAAGGGACAGGATGGTCCCCATGTGCTCCCACAGAAGCCATCCTGATCATTCGAAGGTTTCAAAGCGTATTTTAATCTCATCTTCTGCAAAACTTCCTGAGATGATGATGTTGAAAGGTTTAAAGAGAGAAAAATATCTTTTTAAGCACTCAAAAAGGTACTGAGCACAATTCTTCTTGAAAAGAGGACGCTCCGGGCAGTAGTGCTGACACAAGATATGAAATGATGTGGAGAAGGCACAGCATTGCTGATTCCTCTAAACCAGGGAATTTGAACCTGATTCTTCAGTCTACCACAACGGGACAGCTAGAATCATCATCATTATTTAGAAACTATTTCCCAAAGAAGAAAGTATCGATTGCCTTACTTAAAAACCTCTTCTAACTCCTTCTGCTTATAACTAATTTCGGTTCTTAAGGACAATACCTGGCAAACAGCAGGCCTGCTTTTCCCCCCACTGATACCAATGTGTGTCTGTCCATCCAGTCACTTCAGTGGAGTTTTTTCTAATTTGCACCGTCATGAGAGATGATTCAAGCCAACTTGTCCATACTATAAGCTAATCATAGGAGTGATAAAAAAACAGAGGCCTATGTTTTTCCTCACTGAACCCGTCATCAGTCAGCAGTAAAAGCAAGAGCAGGTTACAGCTCTGGAAGCATGTGTAAAAGGCTCTTTCGAACAAAACCTTATCCTGCTGAAGTTACTTGGTCCCGCTAAAGGCGGTGAACTTGCACAGGCAAATTCTAAACCACACTTTATAAGTCAGGACTTGCAATTAAATAGTGTATTGGCTTCCAACTCAAACGCAGTGCATTCGTTTCCATGCTGTAACCATGTGCACACTACTAAGGGTAATCTTTCGGTCTGCATCCTCAAACACACTTCACAGATCCTGTTTATCGGTATGTCTCCTCTGATGCCTTAGCTCTGCCAGCAGCATCACTGACTACTTTGATTATGCAATACACACATTAAACATTGCCCAAACACATTTTAGCATGAGGGAACATAGCAGCTTAAAAGAAGGGGCAGTGGCTTGTTGAGTCAATGACATGCTTTCTTCCAAACGTCTAAATGCAGTGCTAGGTGTTTAATCTGCATTTTAAAAAAAGCCTATAAACATGTATTTACACAATAAAACATAACCATCTGAAAGAGCCATTACAGCCAATTGTCCTTTGTGTCAACTAATTCCTTCCATTCCCTCCCAAAAGGGCTCAGCTGAGTCCCCCTTGGAGACCCTGCTTCCAATAACAACAATCCCCTTCCTCCCCAAAGCATCAAGCCCCCACCACATGGGCAGCTTTCCTCCCGGCCAGCCCTCTCCCATACTGATCAAATCTTCAGCCTCTGTTTTCCTCTTCTGAGGCACACAGAGGGGCTGGTATATAACCCTAAGGTAAAAAGGTCCTAAATCTAAGTGTGCTGCGAGTTTTTACGGTCACTCTTCTGACCTGTACCTACCATGGACGGAGATCCATATGATGATTTTTTTTTCCTGTTTTGGTTGAGATATCTGAACTTCATGAAGTGTCAAGAGTCTCAAATCTACTGGCCATATTTTCTCCCATCTCTTCTACAGACTACTATAAATCATTTAAAACATAAATCTAGGGGCTGTGTTTGCTGGCTCCTCACCTCTCCTGCTGATCTCACTGATCTGCTCGTAGCAGTGTACTGTTGTATTGCAAAGCTAGCCCAGAGATCTGTCTCCCCATACAGCGCATGCCTTATGTTTATTTTCTTTGACTCCTATCAGAAGAAAAAAGGCATTACAATCCAAAGCACTAAGGACCAGACTCTTGCTGACTGACATTAAGCACTGCCTTACTTTCCAAAAAGTCCATTGCAGTCAGTAGTTATTTACATTATAAGGTGAATCTCAGCATGGTTAAAGGCAATACAATCAAAGGCAGTTATGTTTTTCCACGTATGGAGGGTTATATGACTTTTGGCTTCAGTAAATAAAAACAACCAAAGAAGGTAAAACAAAAAATAACTGCCATGAGGAAAAATGGACATGCACATCTCCCCTGGAATATACCTTTCCATTTTGTAGGGATATCTTCCCACTTTTCTTCCTCAAATCATTATCCTCTTAATAAGCAGCATAAGCTTTGAAATATCCAAAATCCTAACAGTTACACAACTCCTAGGATTGTACAAAAGATGACAAACATATATTTGAGTAATCATTAAAATACACGTATGCGTTTTATATGTCGATATGTATATACATATAGACATAGTCAGCATGTATGTATGTGTATATGGGAAGACATAGCCAGCATTTCCAAAAAAATCTGCGCTTTTCTAGTGGAGGGTTTTGGCACAACAGCCAGTCTCATGACACTTCTAAAGAGAGCTCATTCTACCAGTGTTTTGTACAGATCTGGGCATTAGGTGATTTAAAAGACTGTGGATTAAAACCCCATCCTCAAACAGAACTAGGAAGCACCCCCAGGATTTCTGCCCAGGAATGCAAGTTGTTGGGCTAGTCTCTGGGCAAAGCACGGATCCTTTCTGACTTCAGTGCATCATCTGGGAACAAAGGACCTTCCCGTTCACCTTCAAATCGCAGCAAAATCTGCTACAGTTGCCCACAGAGCCAACTCCTGATCATCTGCCCCCAGAAGAGGTGAGGAGGATAGATGGCTGATGAGTGTTTATATTCCTCAGCTGCTTTTCAAGAATTTTCCATTTTTAAAATCCATTTTTTATGGGTTAGATTGTTCACTAGTTCAAAAAAGGTTACTTAAATGATCATATACTGGGGCAAAATTAATTAATACACTTGACTAAAATTCAATGAGAACAGAAAACAGACACAAAATGAGAAAAATGGTATTAACTGATACCCAATCCCACATCTCAACAAATAACAATGGACTGTTTATGCTGCATTACTTTTTCTAATCTCTACATATTACTATAATTATTAACTACTAGTCCTAAAATCTATAGAGTTATCATTATTGTTATTATTATGAAACTCAATCTCATTTTCATGTCATAAAGATAAACCAAATCTCATTTCAATTAGTTGCAGCAGGAGGGAATGAACTTTAAACAGACATTTAATTTCTGAAAAAAAAATTAGGAAGTTCTTCATGGAAATGTTATGGCATTTTGAAACAGATTAATAGTTCGGTATGAACACATCCACCCTGCAGCTAAATGACGGCTGTACTGTGATCAGGAGACAGGTTAAATGAGCAAGATCAGTTGATACCACTGGTTTGGATCTAATCAAATAGTATTCATTTTTATGACTTTTTAGCTACATTATTTTTTCATCCCATGTGCTATCTGAATTGTTACTGTGGGTTATCTGCTTTGTAATTGGATTATATTTGTCTTTAATGCATTTGCTTGGTAAAAAAGTACTAGGACCAACAGGGTACTTTGCATTCTGGTTCCTGTCACCAACTGAGCCCACTACGGCTTTGGATGTGGCTCTCAGAAAGGCTCTCCATAGCGCTTAGCACTGTAACAGACATTGCAAGCTGACAGAAGCCCTCAAGCCTTGGGAAATCCTAGTACTTGTGACATCAACTACTGCAGGTCTCAGACAGTGTCCTTTTTACAGACACTTTTGCAGAGCTACAAAATGACTTACTTATTCATTGCCCAAGTTTTAAGCCAGAAGCTGAAAAAAAAAAAAGAGATGCCAACAGAGTGGGGATCTTCTCTCCCAGCCGCCAGCTCCGCACCCCACTCTCCCCACTGCCCAGGGAGGCACGGCAGCAGTGCTGAGTAGCCGTGCCCATGCAACACCCCCACTCCTGGTTGGCCCCTGATGACAGCTGAGGCCAGGGGAGCAGCACACCCCACACTGTTCCCCAGCCACAACTTACACAGTCACGTTTTTACCCTCTCTCCAAGTATGTTTAAACTTCAGAAACATTAAATTTCTGACATTAGGCCAAGACTAAAACACAGAAATAAAAAGACACCCTGTAGATGTTGGCAAGTATTTCATAGGTCCCATAGACAGGAGTTGAAATCCAGTCTTGTGAAGTTAGCGCAAAGAAGTTTCTCTCTCTCCTTCCACTACCATCATTTATTTCCTTCCTAGCACTCAGACAGCAAAAAGCAGTGACCCAGGAGACAAGAGCCCTGGCTTGCAGAGGGGCACCATCGACCAGTATAGACCAGGACAAGGAGAGCTGGTGAAAGTCTCGGCGTAACAGCGGGCAGAAAGGAGAGCTGGACCAGGGAATGGAGGACTGGAAGAAACTAGCAGGTAGGAAATTAGGGGATGGCTGATATTACATGAAGAAATTAGGGGGTGACTGATATAGATGAAGAACTTTATTAGCTGAGATCACAAGGTTAAGCCAGAAACTGAGATTAAATTAGACGAAATTCTCCACATGAGGACAAAGAGCTGGGAAAAAGCAGAGTGGGGAAGGAGGGAGTTAACAGGTGAGAGCAAGAAATGTTTGGGAGAGGCAGGACTAATCCAAGAAGAAAACAGAAAGTAGAGATGTGGACGGGACTGAAGTGAGAGAGTCAGGGGAAGTGACCATATCTTGAAATGTGAGGGGAATCCAGGCTTCTTGCATGTCAGAATTCCTCTACTCTCAGGAAGTATCTGTGAAATCCAGTGGCGAAGTATGTCTCATTCCAGTACTGTGCTGGTTCACATGTCAGGATGGCACCTTCTGTTTTTAATCAATCCATTAATTCAAAATCCAAGTCGCTGTGGTGAACCTAAAATTACCAGCTCCTCAGGCAAACCAAAGCAGTAGCTATATGATACTTCATACAAGATGCTTCCAGCCAGACTCAGTTTGCCTATTTAACAACCCCGGAAAGTCACACAGATAAAATCAACTTTAAAATAATAAACTCCAACACTCCCATTCAGGAATACCAGAATTAAGTTTGCTTCAAACAACTCTGATTTATCTCCCTTTTATATTACAGCACAGCATTTAGAGATAATACAATTAACATAATTATCTCCCATTTTTTTCTGCAGGACTCTCTCACTGAAAGGACTCTTAATACCCATTTAATGTAGGGTTGGGGGTTATTTTGGCTGTAACATAAAATAGAGTGGCTTGTTTCTTTAAAGTAGATTAATCTTGAGTTATGGCTATGTAATATCATTTTAGGTCTCTGGTTACTCAAGCAATACTTAGAGTTGGCAGCAGAGCAGTCTGTTGGCCAGACAGTGGGAGACCCACTTGCCTTTTCTTTCCTTTATAGTAAAATAAAAAGTAGTTAGCAGCTAGTTTGGCTAACAGCCATATCACATGGCCAAGATATTAAAAATGTACTCACAGTATTAACATGCACCTTTAAAACTGATGCTTTTCAGAAGATGAGGACTTGGCACTCTATGGAAAAAAATCAGGCTCCGTTAGGACTGCTCCGACTGGGTCTCCAAACTCTAGCCATTTCGATAAAGCTGGCCCATGTCTTCTAGCAGTCCTACTACAGTTTGGAGCATCTGCTGTAACACTTCTTAAAAGGAGCGAATGGCAGCGATTTTTTGAAAGCTTTTGCTCCATTACTGTGAGATAATAGCAAGTCTGTAACTAAGGAAAACGTGGCGTTTAGCATATGAATCAGGTGGATCACCTGAGCCATTCTAACTACCAAGGCTTATTTGTTTGCTGTATTTCCTAATTGTTTCTGGAATCAGTTCAGTGCTTTCCCTCAACAACAAGTTTGCCTTATTAAGCTTATCCATGCAAGAGAGAGAGAGATTCTTGACATGCTCTGGATTGCTTCTGCTCCCATCTGTGCTAACCAGCAGTGAAGAAAGTTTTATGGTGCTTACAAACCCCATAGCTGTAAGGCTCCCCAGTCACACCAGATTATAGTTTATTAGCATTGTTAAAATAAAATGGGGGAATTAATTGTTATAGGTCTTGGAAACTACAGGGAATCACCTTTTAAACCACACTCAAATCTCAAAGGTAATGGGGAAGTCGGCCACCATTTGGTAACAACAAAATACCATGGGATATGGTTCCCTCTCCACAGCCAGTTCATATGCCAGAGACTGACTTCCCTTTGCAAAAGGACTTAATTTATACCTTAAAGAATCTCAGGCATGTTACTGATGTTTTATAATATTGTTCATGGAATCTCCAGATCTCTAATAGTAATAAGAGTAATTCAACGTTATGCAGCATTTTCTATTTGAATATTTGTTTGGGATTCATCAGAAATACAGCCCCATATGGAGTAGCAGCAATCAGCTATTTAGCAGCATACTGGGATACCATAACAGTGTCAACTATTCAGAAAGGAAAATGAAAAATGTATTTCAGAGACCTCCAAAAGCGTGCAGGAAGGGTGAATGTAATAATCCAGTTGTAGCAAAAATGCCAGGACTATCCAAAATAAAATCAAAATGTATTTGCTGTAGGTGACCCTGTTTCAGCAGGGGGGTTGGACTAGATGACCCCCAGAGGTCCCTTCCAACCCCAAACATTCTGTGATTCTGTGATTCTGTGATTCTGTGATTCTGTTTTCAAGATCTTGGTTTCACATTTCAAGATAACACAAGCTACATGTACAGTATCAATTTGTATTACTACAGGACATTAGGGCACTATAGTTGCAGAAGGGAAGGTACTGACTACTTCTGAGTTCCAATCACAGTGCAAGATGTTCAATTGTGTCTAAAAGGCTTTTGTTAAAGCAAAAAAAATTATTACACTAAATAACTATTAACAATGTCTAGAAGTCGACGCAATTTTTGTGATTCCCTCCTGAAAAGTTATTTTGTCAATAATGTTTACTGTTTGTTTACTGGATGTTGGTGGTTCTCAAATCAAAGGTTTACATATAAAAACCCAACAGCCTAACAAGCACAAATTCTGTTTGTGAAGGTAAGCAGGAGTTTCATCTCTTGTGCATCCTTTCTGACCAGTACTCCTTTGCTTCCTCATTGAAGAACTGCATTATTAGATGCCAACAGGGTTTTTATATATATAGAGATGTACATATATGTGTATAAAAATATATTTATGTGTATACACACACACATATACATGTATGCTATACTGACAGTCTTTGTAAGGATTATTTAGTAAATACTCCTCTTTAAGATGCAGAAAGAGGCAAAAAATCCAATTCATTTCTCATAAGACTTGTTTCTTGTGTACTACACTGCTCTTATTTCATCAAGGCCACAGATTTATCCCAGATGCACAGGGTGTAACTATTGATCTCCACAATAATCTCTTCAGAACAGAACCATACCCTGTGCCTTGCTTTGGATGCTGCTGCCCAAGCACTGATTAGCCTCCATATTTACGGCCTTGCAGAGCCGCAGAGGCAATGTGCTGAGCCTGTACTAGCTTTCAACACAAAACTGAGGAGTCTTGCAGAGTGTTCCCCAAAGGAACACTGCTCAAGGCAGAGGGACTTTACCTATAGCTGCGAGGCTTTGCTCTAGAGAGCTTTGCCCTTTTTCCTGCAGTCGTGCACAATCCAGCTGTGCAACAACAGTGTTTTGTAAAGCAGCAGAACTAAATGAAATGTTCTGAGAAGGGTCATAGCGAAAAAACATCCACCAATAGGAATGTTCTCGGAGTTCTTTTATTACTTCTCTGCATTTCAGGGAGGAGGTTGCTATTCATATCTTCCCTCCCAATCTCCTTCCAAGCTGGTCTTCATATTTTCAACCTCCATTCTCTTTATTTTAGGGCCCTCTCCAACCATTTATAAATGTCACTATTTGTCATGTGTAAATTCTTTTTTAAAACAGGCTAAAACTTTCCAAATTTCCCTTGCTGCCGTTCAATGGTCCTCCCAATTTTAGAGCAACAAATACTTTATTGTCTCCAATACTCCCTCTTCATAATGTCTGACGGTGCATCTTACAGGACGTGAGCTATCCCTTCCCTTCAAGAACAGCCTGGCATATGGAATGACAACACATTTTGTTTGGAATAAATATAACCTTCAGGCAGCAAAGTATGAGCAGTATAAATACTAGCCAGCTAGTTTCTGCGACATCCTGAGACCAGCTCATTTTCTTTGCATTGTACAGAAGGAAAGAGTAAGTGTGTTAGTTATAAGGGTAACCTAGCCTGGTACCACGATGCCATTGCTGGTCGAGGTAGCAGCTGCCCGTCCCTACTCCCTCAACCCCCAGAGGAGATTATCACCCCTTAGAGCAGCCAACACAACTGTTCAGGTAGCCATTAGTTAGTCCAGATCTGTCAAATGATTTGGCTTAGCTTAAAGAGTTTTAGTACAAGGTTCTTTGAAACGGGATCACTTCTGACTGAGCTGGGTTAATGACTCATTACACCAGCAGTTGTGCTGTCATAGCTGAAGGCTGATAACCTGCAGGGGAAGCAGACGTTGTAACCAGATCTACTGCATTTGTAGCAGCCCTTCTGACTCTGAGATGACTTATACAAATTCATATAAATTCAGATCCAGTGATTCTCAAAAATATGCCAAAGTCTTGAACTTATCCCAAGAGATTCTAACACAAACACCATTGCTGGCCGCAAGGTTAAGTTAGCATTAGAGGAAGAACCACACGTGATTAGTCATTCACACCTATTCTGGCTTGGTGAGGTTTATGTTACATAAAAAGATTACCATAGAGATAACAGTAAGATACTACACCTCTACCAAGGGTAACAACAGTAAGTCAGTGTAATGTACTTGTGCTTGTGTTTTACAAAGCTGACAGGTAATACTTAGGCATGAAGGATGAGAGAATAGAAGGCTAAGAAGAGTTTTTGCCTCTGACGATAATAAAATTTTTGCTTTTCAGATGTCCCTGATTGTCTTTCGTGACCCTTCTGATGTCTGAGAAATGCTGTGCTGTACCTTGCTGCCTCTCATAAATATGGCAATAGCTCCCTAATAACTGGGGCTTATTCTCCAACTTCTTAACTGAAGTCAGTAGGAATCTGTTCACGGACTTCACGTTTGGAGCTATAGATGGTTTACAAGTTAACATTTGGTATCCAGACCCTTAATGGAAAAAATAATACCAAATCTCAGAAAGGTAAATCAACAACAACTCTGAGCCTGGTTTTGCTCCTCTGCATGGGACTTGGTCTTTTACTTCAGTAGATGCTAGATCACTTACAGAAATCAAATAAAATCAATAAATCCACTGCAGTTTCACCTTATAATTTTGCTAGAAAAGAACCACGCTATGAAAAAGATAATGGCACAGCTGACTCCAAACTGACAACATAGGAATAAAGCCAGAAATGGGTTTGGCCCTTAGTCTCTTGCTAGTAATATTACTTACTAACATTATAAAGCCACTTAGAGGACACAGCTGAGCAGAGAACTAAGCATGGAAAGTGATGAACATATATGTAGCAGCAGCCTGTCCATCCCCCAGAGTTCACAATCAAAGTAGACAACTGAAATGCGAAATACATGTTTTTCCCAATACCATGCCTGGAGCCAACAGAGAACAAATGAAGGTGCACAGCTTGCACAGAAGGTCTAAAGGCAGAGCCTGGATTCAGCTGGAAGATGTCCTCCTAGCAAGGACACAAGCTGCTTTGTGCCCATGTGCATGAGGGTCTGCTGTCCAGAGGATGCTTGTGAAAGGGAAAGGTGGAACACAACATGCTCATGACACAAACAGACAATAAATTTATCACTCCTGCTGGTGACTTCTATCACTCACAGGCTGGTGATTTCTCTTTTCTTTTTTGACTAATCAATTAAATGGTGGCCAACTTCCCCATTACCGTGCTCAAACCCCATTCAGACTAGGAGTTTGGTAACTATAGGAAGGGCATACAGTCCTGTGCTTCAGAAAAGACTTAGGAAAAGTTCCCACCTATCTGTGATATTCTACTGTCAGGAATGAAATATACAAAGAGCACATTAAATAAGACCGATCGATTTTGTTAAAAAAGTCTGTGTGAGGTGAAGCAGACCAAAATCAGGACCAATCAAGCATTAGCACCCTCTGCGTTACCTTGAAAACATCGCCTGATATAGAGATGCTATAGTAGGTTCACTTCTCTTTCTAGTCTCTGGCACACATAGTTATTACATCCATCTAGGCCAAATAGGCCTATGTATCCAAACACCTGTACGTATGATAAAACACCTGGCTTTAGGAGGCTGCTCTTCCACAGCAGAGCTGGAATCTGGTGCTGCTTGGTCAGGGTTTTTTCCCAAAGTTTTTTACATGACAAGAACCTTCAGAATGAGGAATAAGCGGGGTGAAGTGGGGACAAATTGAATTAACCCAGTTACTACAGATTTCCTTGGTAGCTCACTGCAAGGGGGCAGCACTCAGACAGAAGGTCAGCCTGACCAGGCTTAATCTTACTGGGCTGGCTGCACATCTGCTAGGTCATGAGCATTCACCCTGCTGGGAGTCCAATGGCAGACATGCATTGAGGTGGGTCTTGTTTTCATTCCAGTGACCAGTTACTTTTTGCAGTTCCATTTTTACTCCTTCCGTCTTTTCCTTCAGATCTGATTCTTATCATCTAATTCAATGTACATCTTCTTAAGGCCAGTTTCCTCTACCTATCCTTGTGTATGTCAAGCAGTGAGTCAAGTAGACACGGTTGCTATTTCCTCACAGATGCTCAACAGGAGTTATAACCTCTGAAGCTCATGTCCTTAGTAAGAAAAGTTAGGTCTTATCTCTCGTCTCCCTCCCAAATTGCAAGTAATCTATAAAATACGACACATGGTACAACGTTCTCCAGTGTGCACTACCCACCATCAATATGCTAATACTATTCAATACCCATCTGCAGCCACAACTAGAAAAATGTCAGCAACGTGAAAGCAAAGGTAGCTTCACCAGCAATTTCCATCTTTCCATTCAATTTCCCCACTTTTTCCACCCTTCAGTTGTACCACATCTGCCCAGCAGTGCTCATCCTAGATCCTGCCAGTCTATTGTAAGCAGTAGTTAGGCAAAACAAAAAGCTGTTTTACAGTAATAGATATTTGAGTATCTGTTTGATTCATTTTAAATTATATCTGAGTAAGATTTATCGTTTCACCAAAAAATTGTGTGATTAAAGGCCAATTGATTACTAAGAGTACATTTATCGATGTGTAGTAAGTATCACTGTTAAATTTAAAAACATTCTTAATAGTCCTTTGGTATCTAATTACCCTGTAATAACTCTTATTAAATTTAAATCAAATCAGCAGCTGAGATGCATAATTTAAACGAACTGCAATGAAAAAAACAGCCCAATTAAAAAAAAAAAACAACAAAAACCTAAACAAAAAAATCCCCCAAACAAAATCCAAAACCAAATGATTTTGAATTAACAGCTGTTCACTAAGATTTTGACTGAAATAAACTGGTCTTGGTTGCTGAATTGTTACAATTACTAGGGTTCTTGTACATTGCACGTGCCAAATTCAGCCACCCTTTGATAGGTATGTAATTCCCTGCGTTCTGATTGTCTTCAAAAGTCGTCTCTGATGTGCTATTTGCTAGCAATAAAAATATCAACTCTTTTCTTCTGCTTCATCTGAGGCTGGAAAACTCCACAGCTGAAAAGGAAAGAGTGCTTGGCAGTCTCAAAGAAAACAAAACAAACAAACAAACAAAGATACATTACAATAAGCTCAGAAAGTCTTTTTTCACCCTCTTTTTTCCACCTATCTTCCCAACCTTCTCCTAGAGTCCTGCAAAAATGGGATGTGCTGATACACAGAATTACCTTCATCTATTTATATGGCATACACCATCTAGATTACCCACAGAACTCTTTCAAAAGCAATCCTGGAGGGAAAAGTGCACCAGTCTACACTCTCTGTATGGCACTAGACAGGTGATAGGGACCCTTTCATAAGCAGAGTATAGTAACAGTGATGTGCTACAGGAGCTGCCTATACCATTTGTCGTGTGCCAGCCAAGCTGCTGTTTGTCACAACAACGCTCAACTCTCAGACATTCCGATATCTTAAAACACAAGGCCACCCATAGCCAGATCCAGCATAAAATAAAATCAGTGCACAAAACCTAAACGGAACAATGGCTGTGCAATTCTCAGGTGAGAAATCGTTCCACCCAAATGGACCATGAATGTAAACACTGACTAACGAGAGTGGTACAGATTGGGCCATTAAAAGCAAGGCAGAGATGAATGGAAATGTCTGAGCAGGAACATAAAACAGCCCAATTTCTGCCACTAAGTAGGAGTGGGAGTATAACAGTCCTTGTTATAGAGTTGCTGGCAGTGATGTTATTGTTAAGGCTGAAAAAGACATCACATTCCAAATCTCTCTTTTCACTTGTAAAACAGTAAGATTTTGAGCTTGATCCTTCACTTCAAAGGTAGCTACTGCAACTGCTTAACAAAGGAGAAACATGAGATGGATGAGAAGAAAAAAAATCAAACGGGTTCCAAAATGTTATACAGACTGCAGACCCAGATGAGGGTGAGATTTCAGTTCTGTTGAAGTTCAGAGTTTTGGTCTTTTGCAGGCACGAAGATTTACCCCACCTCAGCAAACCAATAGAGAAGTAGCTAGAGAATAACCCAATTACAGCAAAGATCAAAGCCAGGAAAATACACATTTCAGAAGAAAGGACAGACGAGATGACAGCCAATTCCAGATAAAATGGAAAGGAGGTGAAACTGTAAGAACTAATGTCTATAACCTCAAGACTGGAAAGGGAAGCCTGGTAATTAGAGTAAAGCAGATGTTCAGTTTTATCAGTACTAGCTTTAGAAAATAAACATACACAAGTATGTCTACAAAGATCCTTGACTTTTTTTTTTCTTTTTTTTTGCTTTATACAGCAGTATACAGAAAAACAGATTTGAGAAAAAGGGGGAGAATATTTGAGTCTGTTTTGAAGAACCTTAGGATTTATTTATTATTTTATCCATCAACAAAAATTTTGGATTCATCAATTCTGTTTGTGAATTCCAAAAAGGCTAATACAAGGCTTGGTTTAAGAACACTGTTTGGTTCCTAGAAATTCCTGACTGCTTTCACTGGGCTTCTCACGACTCAGGCTGAGCACCATTCTGGGGAAAAGGAGAGAAGAGACTCATGGTAGACCTAAGCAAAGGATTTTGAAGCTTGAACATTTGTCTTTGTTATGATCAGAAATGAAACCTGAAATTTTCAATGAAGGAAAATTTGTACAACTTGGGAAATAGTTGCAGTGCAAAATTGAAACAATAATTCTAACATGGCCTTTTAGAATATGACCTTTTTATCTCCTAACAACACTTAAATACAAAACTGAATTTGAATATTTGAAATGAAAAGTAATTTCAACATTTGAAATTTCCACTTTTTGCTCTGAAAATGTCAAAACAGGATATTTCAACTTGCTGGGAACTTCTTTCCCTCCCATTTTCACTTGAAAATGAGAACTTTCAGCTTGTGCCACTCATTCATATGAATCACTGGGACAACTGGCTGTCAGCAGAAGAGGGAAAGCTGATGGACTACACTATGACTTGTGATAGCAAGCCCAGCCATTCATTTCCTACTGCCACTACCCAATCCAGTTTATTTTTGATAGGTTGTGGAGGAAGAGGAAGCTTGGCTGGGTTGCATTTAAGTCACTGCTTTGCCACTTTGTTACAGAGACATACGCAATCTGCAGCCTAATCTGTGGCTAAGTCTATGGGGTGGCACAGGAAAAGACTTGGACAAGAAAACAAGCAGAGCTGTCAGTGTCTTCAGTGCTTTCATCAAAGGTAATAACCAGTTATTTGGTGCTGGCTCCAGTGTTTCATGTCCCGAGAACACTGTAGTTGCAAGAACTTCTGCCGTATGGTGTGAGCAATCTACATTTTTTTTTAGCTTGCTTACACTGAGCCAGTCTGAAGCAGGCACTTGTTAACTACTGGGTGACTTGGCTTGCACAATCAGCAGAGCTCTTCACTTTTTAGGTACCAGTAACTGAGAGTTAAACCTTGTGAGTTCTGCTGAATCACGCTGGAACTGTTTAAAGATACTTTAAAGATATTTTTGTTATTCACACTACTATGCAAGTATTTTAGGATGAAAGTTTACTCTGTCCGCTGATCGTGGGCGACAAATAGTGGTGATAACCGTGTCAACTGCTTTGACTAAATCCAAATGGGACTGTGAATTGGAAGTCTCAGCCAATGGAGTTACCCTGATGCAAAACTGGAGTGAGAGAAATCAATTTATCCCATACTCAGAGACCTTTTGTCCAGTTCTGCGCTGGAGCTCCAAGGTGCTATGCTTGCACCTCAATCCAGCTGTGCCTCATCGACAATTGCTGGCCAACGGTGTGGTCTCAATTCCTCTTCCTCTAAAACACAGCTAATAATTCTACCCACATTTACAGATCATTTTGAGATGTCTGAGTGAAGAGAAATACAGAACAACTAGAAGTTATTATGTATCTTGCAAGTATTTGCCCATAAATAATAAACTCCTGAAGCAGATGTAAGAACAGAAGTTCCCACTATTGTCTACCTTTATAACAAATTCATAAGCAATAGCGTTGTACATGATTTCTCAGCTGTTCCTTTTTGAATGATAGGTTTCACTCTAGATCCAAATCTACCTCTCTCCTTATGTAGGTTATATGGATTTTATTATTTTTAATATTTCAGAATGGAAACACTGATTTGTGAAGCAAAAAAATATTTTGCCTTTTTTGTTTCTAATTCTTTACACTATTATGTTTCTAGTAATCCTTATTTAGAGCTCTTGTCCTGCTTAGAGTTCAGGAAGTTGCCAGACCTAATCCATACTGCTCACTGATGCCCGATATTCTGCCAGCATTACCAACAGCCTAGTTGCCAGACTCTGTCTGCGTCGGGAGCTTTGGTGGTGGTGGATCTGCTGTACCCAGTCCCAGGTCTGGCCAGCTGAAATGGCTGGTTGGGCTAATTTTCCTGCCTCTGTGCATCCTACCAGGATTTTACACTGGAAATAAATTGTCACAGGGAGAATATTTAAATTCAGGAAACAAAATGTTCCCACTAATTCAATGTAGCCATCTCCTGCCTACTAAAAGTTATGAGTTATGTGTGAAGTAAAAAACCTCTCTGCTGCATGAGATAATGAGAAAATGGGAATTCTTTATTCATTGTACTTGTCCCTCTGCACATAACATTTGTATATCATGCCAGGACTAACCTGTGTCACTGCACTTATAGCCACAGACCAGACTAAATGCCTGCCCTTCACTGTTTTTACGTCATGATTCATATACTCTCTCTGCTCTTTCTGACTGCCTGCAATTACTTGTGACAAATGATTCTTCAGTGTACTGTCTGCTTTACCTTTTCAAAATGTTTCCATGGTTCACAGATAAGTCAGCTAGTGTACACTGTACTGTCTTGTGGGAAGTAAATCCCAGGACACACACAGTAACAGCTTCCACACCATTTTACTGGCAGAACTGCAGGCATCCACCTCACTCAGCTGCAGCGCATGTACTCTGGACCAGCCACGCCAGCAGTGCTGGGGCTCCCCAGTTACAGTGGGGTGGAGATCCCAAAGGAACAGACTGTTACTTGCAGCCGCACTCATATAAAATGTCAGTCCTTGTTTCACAAGGAGCTTGATATCCTCTATAACAAAATATCCGGTAAACTTGAAATCATCATTTTGGTATCTCCCATGAAAGAATATCCAGCTGAATGACCTCTATCACTGCTCCCACTGGTATGCTTCTTACCCACATATATACCCAGAGGTGAATGCTGCCTTGATTTAAACCTGTGAAAACCCCAGGGGCCTGATTCTGCCTTCAGTTACAGTGGTGAATATCAGGGCAGCTCCACTGCCCTCAGCAGACCCAAGTGCCAAGAGACTCAATCCATTGCCTCCTCCTGGTAGCACAGAGCACAAGTTAGCATTCTGGCTTGTGATCCCCACCCTGCAACACAAAGATCCTACTCATATAATGAGTTTCATGCAATTATCTGTTCTCTGCCAACACAGTGGATCAAAATATGACAAGCACACACACAGTGTTTTTTCAAAGAAAATGATCTTTCATCTGAAAGTGAAACCTGTCAAGAAAACAGCTAGCAGACTTCCCTCTTGGACCATCTTCCTTTTCTAGTTGATACACTGCAGATTTCATTTAAAACATTTTTGTGGCACTGTTGGCCTTTTTTATTGACTATAAGTTGCTCTTTCGTACTCCAGATCTTTTTTCTTTGATAAATACTTTTTTTAAAATTGTAAAATATTTCAGTGTTTGCAACTATAAAGAAATGTTGCATTGAATGGATTCATTGTGACAGCTGTGAACTGACAACAGCATTAATGCTGGTTTTTCTACTCAGATTATTCTCTGTCGAAGTCTGCTTAGGTATGTACACATGTCTTCTTATTACAATAACATTTTACTCAGCAAATCACGGAAACAGGATTCATGTGGCTAAGCTGCCAACATTTGCTCTAGCCTCTTCCATACGTACTCCTCCACATTAGCTGAAGCAGGAGCAACGGCATTGTAAAAACACTTCTTCCAGGTAGCCCCTCTGCCTGGCTCCGCACTCTCTCTCCTCCTTGCTTCCCCTCTCTGCTTCTGAGAGTTAATTCACCTCCAAGCTGGGTTTGATCTTGCCACTGTTGTGAAGGTGTTAGGAGTGAAAGATACTGTGACATTCCTGGCTGCTCCTACTGCCCGCCTCCAACATATTTCATGTTCACATGTGGTCCTTGGCCTGCCTATGCTCATGCCCATCTGTTTGGGAGGCACTGTGCCTGCCTGCAAGTTGGTCGGGTCTTTGGCCAGGCACCGAGGGGTTTACATGGGCAGGCAGCATAACGCTGCAAATGACATCTGTTCTGCAGGAAGTTGTCCTTTATGGGAGCGATGGTGTTGCACACCCCTTCCTACCTGATTACACCTGTTGATTGCCCTGTGCCAAAGCAGAGAAGCAAAGTGGAGCAGGACAGAAGGTGGCTGTTCACAGGCACTTGTGTCGGTCCCTGGGAGAGACTAGAAGGCAACAGAGGCTTGTGAAATCCCATGCTGTCACCACAATGCATGGCACCGAAAGAGATTACCCTTCTTGTACTCAGTTTACAGAACCCAATTTTCTAGGCATCCTCTTGCAAAACAGATGCAAAATACTACTATCTGTTCATTGCTCCAATGACTCTGCAAGATGCAAAGAAGTGGAAAAAACGCCTGCACAAGCAAACAGTCTCCATCGAGCCCAAAGGGAGACATGAAGTTGTACCATACAAAGAAAGTCATGCAGAAGGGCCATTGTCACGTCAGGTCTTCTTTGTAGTGCAGACAACCTTTCTCAATTCTGAAATATTCAGACACTCCCTGACACCTTAACCAAATAACTGTACTTCACTGAAACCCAGTAAGCACAAGCATTTATGGATGTGACAGGTCCTGAAGAGAGCAAGCGTCCACTGTCAGGCCTCAGAACTGCTTGTGCAGGGGGACCAAGAGAGATAAAACAAAAAAACATATAGTACTCATGCTGATGTGGTTATCAGGCTTGTGCCTGGGCTCCAGACCCAAGCACCAGCCAGCCAGCAATTCTGTGCCATGGTTGCTACACATGGTAAAACCTGGGTCATCTTCCCTTCACAGATTTTGTTGGCAAGATAATAATCAGTGTGGGCATGCCTTCCCGCGTTCCAGATGCACCTTCCGTTTGCCATTTAGATGCGCCTAGCAGGGCCACCAAGCTTCACAGGCACATACACACAACTGTGCCTTCAGCTGGAGAGAAAAAGGAAAAAAGAAAGCTTCTGTGGGAGAAAAGCCCTAGAGAGAATCCACAGCACAAAGTGTGGGAAACTAAAGTTCTCCTAAATGCTTTCTGCTCTGGTCACTGGTATCCCTGCTTCTGCTTTACTGTTGTCCACAGCACACATTCACCCCGGAGCCAGCGGAGCCAACTGCTGCTGCGGTCACAGCTGACTGTGCTGCCTCTGACACAAATCCCAACCAGAGACAGTGGAGCTGGCACGGCAAATCCACACAGGACAGCAGCACTGCTCAAGTTATTTGTTTTTATGGACAGGGACACTGAACCCAGACTCTGAATCGTCAAGTCCCTCTTAGAATGCAGAATGCTACACTAAAAAAAGCAAAAGAAAAGCAATTCAGAGAGAAGAAAAGGATGGAAATATCTATCATTCAACAACACTGACAAAAAACAAACCCTGGCAGCAGCCTCCTATGCAATGCCTTGTTTATGCCAATGTTGGTTGCAGCTCCTGTTCGGATCAGAAGCACAACAAATTGTCTGTTTCTCTGAATCCAGCAGGCTTTGATAGCTAGTGACCATGCTGACAGAGCCTATTGCCTGCATTTGAATGGAAACGATGAATAGTAGAAACAGCCACACTTGAACACATACAAGATTTTTTTTATAAATCCAAGACTGTATTTACAAGTTCCAGCTTTTAAGGCCAGGGTATTTTATTTACTTTGCTGTTTTTTTCACGGTGAAGAAGCATGAGAACAATCCATCTGTCTGAACTGGAAGCTTCTTATAAATAAACAACAATAAAAAACAACACATGAAATGCATTTTGCCCACTTCTGTTTTGTCTGAGTCCCCCCCAGAATCTAAATCAACAAGACATAAGACTGTAGTTTATGAGTAAATTTCTTTCAACTGAAACAAACAAAAATAGACAAAGATAACCATCCTCCTTATACTTCATGCACAGTAATGCAAGTTATTTTCCACTCCATTTAGACTTTTCACCTTCCTTTCATTTACCCTGTTTTTTACAGTTCAATAAATATTTTTCCAAGCTCCACTTGCCAAACAAAAGAGTTTAGCTTCAGTGTTACTCCTCTGACAAATATCCTTATGGTGTTGCACATGTGAGCCATTGATAAACAAATTAAAATTCTGTCCCAGCTCAGAGCTCAGCTGGCCCATTTCATCTTGCGGTATGGGTTTGTAAAGGTCTGGGTGTCTGTCATCCTCCCCTAACCTTGTCTTTGTCAAAGGGATACAAAAGCCTGCACGCTCGGGGCCTTACGATACTGATTAGTGTGAGTGACAAAGTGGAGTAGCAAGTCCACTCAGCCCTTCATAATAAATCTATCAAAGAGTAATAGAATTCCATCAATTCTGCATCATCCCCGAGGGTCGCTGTGCTGGGATGGAAAGTGTGTTCCGCTGGGATTGTACAACTGTTATTATTCAATTACACTCTTTTCTTCCTAGTTAAAGACCATGATATCATTATCACTTAATGAATACATATAATTGGATCTGGACTCTATGTTTGGCTGATGAATACCACTCACTATTCATTCAGTCTCAGATCATCTTCTGACCATTTATTATAGACTTTTGGCTGAAAACCATGATGACAAAGGGAATTTGAAATTAGCTGAGATTTCATTCAATGCTCAGTTAGACACAAAGGCAAAATACAATTCTGACACATAAATGAAGCTGAGATCACACAGAGAAGTTTTGCCTAAAAGTTAATAGCTGTTGATTTCTACATAAACACACTGAGATAAGTGCAAAGATATTTTTCAAGACCATCTCATAACTTTGCACACAAGCACAGATTATCTCCCTCTCTTCCCCAAACTGAAAAAAAAAATTGACTCAAAGGTAAATACTAGATTTTTTAACTTCGTACTTTATTTCCCAAGTTAGGCAAAATATTAGCTTTAAAGATGTCATCTGAGGCCATTATGTTCTTTAACTCAGCCCTGCTAAGCCAAACACCATTTTATGATTAAATAACATTTAAATCTGACAAAGCAAAAGTGCTTTCTACACAGTATATTTATTACACCTAATATCAAGACCATCATTAAGTTTCATCAAACAGTGTGCCCCCAAAGGAAACTGGCCCTCCTATTCATATTGTTGGGAGTAAATGTAGCATACCTCCTTTGGATCACTGGTGAACAGGCCACCTCATTAATCCTAGTTAGTAGATGCTGCTGGGCATGTGGAGCAGCCAAATCCAGATGCTACCCACAGAGCCTCTCCAGGCAGTTAGGGAATCACAGAGTACCACCTCAAGCCCTCCATACATCACTTCAAATTAAATTTACATTAAGTGCTACTCCATCAGAGCTGAGAGAAGCTGACATCTTTGGAAAATGCAGATGATAATCCATTAAATCCTATTATATACATGTCTTCTAATTTTACTTAAGCTCATGCATACCGAAGTGTGAGTTTGTGTTAAAAATTAAAGACCCTTTTACTAGAACAAAAGACTTTATGAACTGTTGACTTTGGGAGGGTTTATTACAGGATCAGGCTATTCTGTCAAGACAAGTAGACTTTTTTTTCCTCCTGTAAAATTTCTGGTTAATCATTTGTTCCCGGGATCTTTTTTCAAATGCATAATGTGTCTTTGCTATTTCCATCTCAAACTCTTTGTTCTCTCAAATAGAAGTGCAGCCTTTTTAACTTAATCAAATGTTATGAATGAAACAGTGGGACACATATTGTCTCCTTTTGCAATTAAGAAAATATTTGCTGGCAGCTTCCAAACTGGCAACAGTAAGAAGATGCTATAAAATCATCACAGTGAAAAAGCTAAGGATTTAATTGCCCTATTACCACATATGTTAATCCCTTTATATTTTCATAGTCCTTAGTCACAGTTACTTTTACTTTGATGAGTCTCTCCTAATTTCATAGCAATGATCTTATTATTTTTGACTCAAGGTACTTAAATTTTTATATTTGACTACTGTATTTTCTGTTTACATTTCTGTCTGATTTACTTTTCTGTAAGACCTGAACTAAACTTGAAAATACAGAGATTTCAGAAAAAGGTAATCATTCTTTCAGATATTAGGCAAATGATATTGTAAGAAAACATATCAAGAAATAAAACATACACATAGACATATACACACACAATTAATTAAAAAACTATTTATCAAACCTTTTAAAATTTAATCAGAGTTTGGATTTCAGGCTTAGATTTGCCTTAACTTTCAAATAACTTCTTTCTGAATGTTTCACTGTATGTCTGCTTTACGGTACATGTAGTACATATGTGTTAGTTTTTAACTATTATCATCCTTCAGCAATCGAAAAAGTGGTCGGGCAGATTGTCATCTAGCACAAATAAGTGGAGCACTATAAAATTCAAGTGAATTAATAAACTGAACAGAGTTTTTCAGTGGAATATTTCTGATTTATGCAAGCTGAGCCCTATATTATTTTTTACCATAGAAAAGAGAAGTAGCCGATGTTTATAAACTGGGTTGTTCCGTTCTGTCTGTCCAGCCTGGGCAATACCTATGTGAGCTGGTACTGCCTTTTGTATGACTCCAGATGCTGTGGCAATCGGCAACACCACACTTTTTACTGACAGGTTAGTTCACTAAAGCTTTAGCACAGCACACATTTTAATTTTGCAGTATTTTTTTAATATTACAAGTACTGGCTTTGAACAAGACTCCCAGAGGACAGATACTGAAATGAACACTCACAGTTTGGAGGTGGCTATCAAAACACACACAGCCACGTGATCTGTCCCTAGGAGAGACGTTAGCTGCCTTTCCCCACCAACCTGCCTGGAGAGTGGGCCAGCACTTGTACCGAGGCTCCCTTACTGAGTACCAAGTATGACATATGACAAATAAAAAGGCATTGTAATTGATCATTAAAACTGGAGAGTCTAGTTTTATCTTCTTGATGCACACGGTTTTGTGCATGTTAGTCCCATTAAAATCATAGGAACTGCTTGCATAAATTCCCATTCATTGAGATTACAACGTTATCCAAATTGTTGCTCTATAATATATGTATACCCTGTGATTTCAGAAGCTCGCCATCATGTAGGGGCAGTGCCCGTCACAGCAGTGAGCGAATCTGGTACAAAGGGCTATGGTAGAATGCAGAATTGTGGTTATCGTGGCCTTTATAAATAACTACAAAACTTGTTGCAGTTTACACCATTAGGAAGCATTTCTGAGGAGGCATTTTTGAATAGTGAAACTGGATACATGCTAGGTTGGGTTTTTTTGGGTCCTCTTCAAGTGGCCATTGACATGGTTGTACAGGATCTGCCTAAAACATCAGGTTTTATTTAAATTTCTTCATTGTATTTTGAGAATAATGCTATTTGGGATAGGGTAACTATAGCTCGCTGTTCTTTGTACGTTACAAAACATCTTCACCACTCCACAGAGAAAGAAGTCTGTCAGCCTGGAACTAAGTAACTACTTCCTTTACCTCTGCACATCCCTAGCACCCTTCTTAATGCACCATCCCATTACAAAAATATCATGCAACATCTGTCATTTCAATTTTCTTTTTTCATTTTTAACAAAAGGTCATAAGTTGTTATTTATCTGCATCTGATGGGTCAAATTTTGTTTTCAGAATCACCAGTGACTGGTGATTGAATTGGATGATTCAAGAAACAAAATATATCTTAACTATTAAGTTATATTTAGAATTAAAAGGACTATCTGAAAGATGGTGCTGAGTACATAAACGAAGCAACATGTTGAATTTCATATTAAAAGCTATGAATCACAATACAGGATCATCCTCTTTCTTTTCATATTTCAGACTGCTTTTTCCAGAAGCTAAAAAGGAATCAGCCAGACATAAGACAGTAGCAAATAAAATCCTAGGCTCCACTGTGGAACTCACTGCCCAATCTCCATGCCTGATTTCCAGCAGAACAGAACACGACACACTCTAAGCTGTTTCCAGAATCAGATATCTGAAATAGCTCTGAAAAAGCATCAGGCCTATCAAAAAAGCCACACGTAAAACAATTAACAAATTTTCAACAGTACCCCTCTACTGAGGGAATGCCAAGTACAATCAAAACTTACCTAACGCTGGTGTCATCCCTGCACCTAAAAGAGAAGCTTCAAAACCAAAATGATGGCTAAAAGGATCCTTGGGAAGAGACAGTATTGCCACTGATAAAAAACTTCCCTGGTGTAGCCCTGCTGATGGGTATGAGTCTTGCCATTACACGGAGTTCCCCCAAAACAAACGAAATATCAACCTAATCCTTCTATAAAGAATAGTCATAACCTGAGGGCTCAGCTGACCAAGGCTGGGTTACCACTACTTTCCACCTGGCCTGCAGGAGCTCCTCAGCTGTATTCCTTGTTCACAACAGATGTAATATAACATCACATGATTTAACCTAAATTGGCTAGACTGGGGCAAGTAAGTCACCTTACTTTCCATTTGCCACATGGCATGGATCTGCCTCATGATTGCATTCGGCTCAGTCCCTGGTGCTCAGGAAGTGTCCGTACGTCGTGAATCAGGCACTGAGAGCTCAGGGAAGCTTGTGATGGCCACAACAGCCTTACATCATGATCCGTGGGGCAGGGACTATCTTTCTGCTCTGTGCTTGTTTAGCACCTAACAAAACAGTTAGAAACTCTTCCTCATTTCTTTCTCGCTTGCCACCAGTTTATACAACTCTCTGCCAGCTCTTTCTGTGACTTTCGAGAGGAGGAGCTGAATGTTATTATTTACTTGCAGCACCACTTGGAGATTAAGCTGCCGCAGAGGTCCCAGGGCACTAGACATGGTACACACATACAAACAGCAAGAGGTAGCCCTTGCCCTCAATAACTTACAGTCCAAACAAACAAGACAGACGGAAGGTCAGAGAGGAAACAGAGGCACAAAGAAGTGACGTGATTTGCCTGCAGTCACCTAGCAGATGATTGGCAGAGTCAGGATTAGACTAATAGATCACTGAATCAATCCACTGACTAAACATACTGCTTCCCATTATTTCTTGGGAGGCAAACCAGGAAGAATGATCTCACTTGGCTAAAAGCCATAATAAAAATAACAGCAGTACTGAGGGCAAGTTCAGAGCTTTCTACACGATGTGCTGTGGATCAGTTGGTGGAGAGGCGGCTCTGTCCACCGCCATATTTTGAATAGTCTTTACGGCAGGAATGATGGAAGACAGAGGAATGGCTGACAGCACTGAATAAAACTCCATGTAAATTCCCCTTATGAACATCTGATAAGCTTTCTTATGGGCATAAAGGGTTATTTATTTCCCTGTCTCCATGAATGATTTACATGCTACTCTCCATTTTTCTAATGCACCCGCTCAGGCTTGAGGAGGAATGTACTCTGACTGGCTCTTTTTCCAAAGAAACGATTTGACACAGAGCTGGAGCCAGGATGCTGCGTGTGGGTGGGAACATTTCAGATGGTTTTAACTGTCTCTCACGGTAACCATTTTCCTCTCTCCTTTCCACTTCTGACCCTTCTTGGTTTTTTTGCTCTGTCACTGATTTTCATCTTCCCATAAGTCACTACAGTCTCCAAAACCTTTTGCTAGTCCCATAGGTTGAATACCCCATTTTCATGTGACGTCTTTTAAGGATGAGATTCAGAAAAGCGATTGCAGAAGTTTTAACACTAATCACCCAGTGAATGAGACTGAAGTGCCTAGGAAGCCTCTCTGGTTCTTTAGCTCTCGTGCTGGCTCAAGCTGTGCTAGTATCACCTCCAAGGGTTTTCCTACTCCAGGGCCTGGGTTAGATTTTTGAGACCTCTGTAATTCCACATGAAACTGAGCCTCAGAATTTGAGAACGAGTCGTTTTGAATCCAGATTCAGTTTTGTGGTTTATAAAGGGCAAAATGAAAGTTTGGATCAAATCCTGACATAGAGTTTACAGTTCAGCCAAATTTTAGTATTCTTCCTGAGCTTGTTTCCCTCTCCCTGCCAAATATGCATCTTAATAGTATTAAAAAAACTTGAACTGATGTCCTGAGGAATATTGCAGCTAGATTTTATATGGGACTTCTAAGGCACTTGGCTTTCAAATTCTAGGCAGATGAGTGGGAGTTCAGCTTAAGGGAGCACATTTTTTCCTGGATACAGTCAAATGAAGTACTGAATACCTCACTTCCAGTAGTACCAAATATAATGGATGCAATCCCACTCAGCTGAAATTGATAGCTGGAATGAACACAGCAAATATGCTTACAAAGTATTGGACAAAGATTTATCACTTAAACTTCTAAGAAAATCCTTTTAAAGAGGTTGCCAGTTACAAATCTGTGGCTCTACAACTTATTTTCTGACGCTTCATATTCAGCCCCCAATATCTTAAGAAAACACTGCTACATTGTCTTCATTAGGACTTCTACTGGATTCATCCAGACTGAAGTTTGCTAATGTTTGCCATCAGTCCACATTTCTGTAGTTGCATTGTAATATTAGGTAATTGTCAGAGCATGAGAGTCATGCTTGCAAAATGCATTCAGTGATTAAAAAAAGAAAACTATGGAAATTAACATACAGTGCAGATATAATACAGAAATGTATTGTGTACGCTACCTGTGTTGTCAGCTTTCTTTGGTCTGCCGTGCAAACACCTCCAACATCAAAACGCCTTAAAAGGAAGACATTGCGGTCAGCACTGAAGCAAAAACATCAGCACAAGTTCGAGGTTGTGCGCCATCTAAAACAAGGAAAACAAAGTTGAGGCCTTGTTACCTGGGTCCCTGGTTCTGCAAACATTAGACCAACTTCCCGTGAAGTCAGAGTAGCCCTAAACACTACTCTTGCTCGTGGCAGCCTCTTGTAAACTTCTTAGAAGCTGTTCTGCAGTCTTGACTCTCCGCCAGCAATAGCTGCATCGCAGCATTAAACACTGGGCAGGAGTTTGAAGCGGTGGACCGTGGACCTTAGTGTGAGGAGGGGGAATCTTCCCTCACACCCTTGTCCCTCCCTCTGTATAGCCACCAGCCAGCCAGCCACCCTCTTCTTTAAATCTCAGTGCAGCTCACAGCCTACTCCAGCACAGGGCAGTCGGACACCTGAGGAACACCTCTGCCAGGCTCCATTTACACCTCCTTCAGCACTGGCTGAAGCAGGGTGGGCAAACCAACCTGGCAACAGCAGGCCATGGCAGGCTCTCCTCACGCTGGCCCTCCAACACTCAAAATGGCGCCAGCCCCACCTCAGCTCCCCTCAGCCTGCCACCTCCCCTCAGGGGCAGCCAGGCTGCGTGGCAGCACCCGATTGGCCAGGAACACAGATCCTCACATGGGATTGGTCAGGAGCAGACAGATGGCAGCCTGGGATTGGCTGCGACGGAAGAGCTTTCCCGCTTCTCTGCTGTCTCTCAAAGCAGCGTGAGGGACCTGGGATGGAGGGCTGAGGATCAGCAGTGGGGAATGGGGACAGGGACAGGGTTATCCAGCACCTCCTCAGGCACCGGCTTCTTTGCCATCCCTGTCCTGGGACGAGTCTGACCATGCGCTGAGGCAGAAATCATTTGGGATAACACTCGTTGGGGATGGGACCTCTGCTGCCCAGCTTGTTCCTTCAGGCAGGCAGACATGGCTTCCCGCGTCATCTGGGCCCACGCCGTCTCCTCAAGGCTTTATCCCATTAAATTCAGTGGGGCTGCGCTGCTCCGTCACGGACTGCCCAATTACTGCGGCTGCAGCAATGCTCCGGGTGGTCTGGATCAGCTGCTCCGGCTCTGGGGTTTTCGGCGGCCACAACAAACGGGCCAAACCCGCGAGCGGCGCAGTCCCATGCTCTGCGTTTCCTGACGGGGCGAAGCAGGGAGGGCCCACTGGCTTCGGCAGAAGCAGCACCGTTCGTGTCACTGGAGAGAGCCGTCGCTGGTAATTGCGGTCATGTTAGCAGGAGAATTTTCAAATGAACAAAATTAAGAGACTTCAAGAGGAAGAAGTTGCAAATAGTCCCCCCTGTTGCAAGGAGGAGTCTGTTTTGCTACTGCTGCTGCTGCTATGAGATTTTATTGTTAGCTTGTCGTCAACAGCTTAAATTGCTGTAACAGAAGTAAGGCCAAATTTCATTCAGGCAAAGGAGTGAGTGATCTGCTTTGAAATCTTTCACGTATGTACAACAAGGTTTCCACCTTCCCCGGGCTTCCCCAGCATGAGTTTGCTTGGTCAGCTTCCCTCAGTGACCTGGTTTTACTAACATTTTCTCACAAAACAAAGAAGAAATTATCATAAACAAAGATTACATTTATTTTAACGCTAAGCTTTTCACCAACATTTAACCTTTATGGGGAATCAAATTATTTTTTTCCATGACTAAGAAAAATCTAGTGATATATAATTAAAATAACAAAGAAGAGTCCCATTCTATACAAGTGTAATTATGTTCATGTAGTATCACTGTAATTGAAACACAGAAGATGTTTCAGTCTGTATTAAAAGAGAATTTCTTTCAGTGGGTTTCCTGAAGCTCATTAGATATTCCCTGGCCTATTCTCCTAAGTAATTAGATTTTAACAGGATTTTCAACAGATCAGAGCAATCTCTGTGGGTGCCAATAGGAGACTCTCCCTCTGGCCTTACCAGCAGGGCAGCATGGATAACATCCAGGCTGGGAGTTAATAGGACAATTACTGGCCTCTTTTAAATGAGTTACATTAATGCACTTAAGCTAAATGGCTCTGCGTATGATTAAATATTAACATCTGCAAAATATGAAATCATGATATGCAATCAAGTTTTGTTGTTTTAATTTCCCAAATGCCGGATTTTGGTGGTGTATGTAAATGTGCGCTGGATAGTGTATGTTAAACTTTCAAAACACAGATCAACACTATTTGCGAATGGTTCTTCTGGAGCTACTTAGTTAAACATCTTAAAATAGCACAAGGCAAGAGGAAATTATCGAAAATTATATAAAAACAAGAAAAGGTAAAAAAAAACCCCCTTCATTTTGAATGCCTCAAAGGGAGCCAGGTCACGATTTCCTTTGCAAACAACAGAAATCAAATTTTAAAATTCAGTCCCTCAATACCTAACGGTTTCCCAACAGGAATAGGAAAAAGACCAGGAACCAGCTGAAACGTTAAATGGCATGGCCGGAGTGGATGCATGTTGAGGTGGATAAAAGACGGCTCTGTATGGGTTGCCTAAGGCTTCTCTACGTTATGTGAAAAGTTATGGGTTTGTTTCTTCACATTCCTGCACAGTGCACATCAAATTAATAGAATTTTGAATGCTCTCACACCCACGCATGCGTGCGCACATGCACACACATATGTACAGATACATACACAGAGAGAGGGATGTTTTATTTAGCAAGAAATTTTGTCACCACACGTTCAGAGGATTGAGTGATCAGGCCAGAACATACCTCTCATTTCTAAAATAGTAAGCTGGGACTTGATGGAGTCTGTTTGAAAGTTTATTCCTGTTGAGGAAAATATGTAAGTGCTAACTTAACTTGCATGGACATGCATGATGGGGGGAGAGGGAGGTGTGAGCTCTCTGACCATATGACTAAGATTTGTCCCACATTACATTTATTTGTTGTTCTGCATATCTACTCCACTCACCAGACCCTGTGGCCTGTCCTTGCTAACCCTGACCTCTACTCAAACATCTGCTGTCTGAGTAAGTCCTCTCTGCAAGTCGACTCAGTCACACTGGCATGTTCCTGCCCTCTGCAACACCCTCACAAAATCATCTGACAGGATAAGTAAATACGGCTTTTATGTGGGCTGGAAACACACTCTCTTTGCAACAGGACACAGACTGTGCACTGGTAGTTCTACGTTATTTCCCCAAATTCTTGTTGTGTGGAAGGATTCCTTTCTGTGGCTAAGAGCTTTTCCTGTCAAACGCTCTGAATATTCCTTGGATTTCGAGAGCAGCAAGGACTGCACAGCACAGAGGCACTTCTACGGCTCCATCTTAGGCTCCAAAAGTTAATAACATCAGCAATACGGAGCACATTCTTTCCAAAGCAGTCTACAAATATGAAATAATTACTTGCTGCAAGTCTGCTGTATGGCAGAGAAAGATTACTACTGTCTTTCAGCTGGGAAACTAGAGCAGAGATTAAGACCCAAATCCTTTAGTATCTAAATCCCAGTGAAATCAAATGTAAGGATCTGGTCTGAAAATGTTTGTGTCCAGTGCCCCAAAAGTTGGTAGGGAGCTGGGACGAACATTCCTGGCTTTCACCTGGGATTTCGGGCCAGCATAAACTGTCTCGTGCTTGACCCAGTCCGTGGAGTCTAAAGGAGGGCTAACAGTCCAGTCACAAACTCTCTTATTTCTTCCCAGGACACAAATTTACCATTTGTTGTAACTACCAAGCACTGTGTGATGGAACTTAATATGGGGTGCCATGGAGTCATGTCTCTAGGGAATAGAAACAGCTACTCCTGCTGGGTAGTGTGGGCTGACAACAGAGCATTTTATCAGTTGCCTCAATATGAAATAAATGCAAAACTACTTCTCCTTAGAAAAAAGAATTAATTTCTATCCTCTTTCTTTGCCCAAAATCCCCAGACTTTCTGACCAGTTCTAGCCATGCCCCAGTCTGAACACATGCCCCAGCCACGGTGCATGCTTCCAAGAGAGGGAACTCACCCCGGCTGCCTCGGGTGACAGCGCTGAGCTGTCACCATCTGCTATCTGGAAACACTGCCATGAGAGCTGGCCATGCCATAGCAGCCTCCTCACAAATCTGATGGAGAGACACAAACACGCACGTGGTGCAGGAGCTAATGATGGCAGCCTTTGGAACCAAGATGGAAAATATTAGTGTAACAGCATGAAGGGAATGGAAAACAAAACAGAAAAAGCAGGACAAAAGAGAGGCACAAAACTGGAATATGAAACTTAGTAAATATGGAGATATTTTAGGCAATGATCCTATTATTCGCAACACGCAGGCTTGTGATCGTCCAGGAGTTAACCCAGGCAGGCTCCCATGAAAAGCTTTATTATGAATACCATGAAAAGTGGGGCAGATGAGTGCCTACAGTTAAGCTTGTCTGATGCTGCCCATTGTATAAATCCGCTTTCAGTTGCCCATACCTTTGCCAGCCTTTACCCATTTGAGATGAAATGTCCCATGAAGACTGTTTGCCACAAGCCGGACAATTTTGCTACATTTCAGAAAAGGAAAAAAAAAAAGAATAAAAAGGAAAGGGTGGATTCACATCTTCCTTAAAACTAGGACAAGGCAAAAGATTTTATTTTGCCCACGTTAAGAGGAATCTCACAACCATCTCATTGAGGAGATCCCAGTTCAGTATGGTTTGTACTTAAAATTTGACTGTCTTCTGCGCATAGCACATTGCTTCTCCTCACAGCTCCCATCAGCCAGGCAGCTAGCATCCCATCAGAGCAAGCAAAAGAAGAGCAGCCCATAGCTTTGGCACTTGAGCAGGGCTTCCTAGGCTCCCTCCTGCCTCAGGCCACTCTGCCTCCTGTGCTCTCAGCTCTTCCACAACTACATTCCAACATCACAGACCGGGAAAATGTAACCCTGGTGTAGAGGAGAGAAGAGTCAGTCCTGGCAGTAAGGAAGCAAACACAGGCACCTGGAACAGGGAGGCACGTGTCAGGGACTAGGACTGGAAGAGAAGGGGATTTTCAAGTGGGAGGAAAAGGAGGACTACAGCTAGAGAAGGCAGAGAGGAGCTCCAGAAACTGGGAAGTGAGCAGGGAATGCACGTGTGTTCACGTGGGCCTCAGTAGCAATTGCACAGTTTGTCACAGAGTGTACTGCACAAATGGGTTGCCTTCTCTAAGTTTGTATGTCTTTTGTTGCAGAAGCTGGAATCATGCAGTTGGAGACTCTCTCTATTCGGGCATACGACAGAGACAAATTAAAGTGACAAGAATAGCCCTAAGTCAGGCCTTTTCTAACTTTGGCATACTTGGATTGGCACCTTCGCACTTCCCTCAAGTCCTTTTTGGGTGCATCCACCTAGCCCTGTAAAGCGAGCTCAGTGCTTTTCCAGGCTCAGAACACCACAGGACCTCACTCAGCGAAGCCCACATCAAATACGCCTGGTAGGTGGGACAGGGTTTCAGCAGGAGAAAGTGCCAAACAGTTGATGGAGACGTTGATGTTGAAAGTGTTTGCAAAAACAGGAAGATACTGTAAGAGTTTTGGTGTGAGGGGGTCACGCAACAGCTCCCCATTTACACCTGGGATCAGTACAGCTGCACCCCACCCCATGTCTTTGGTTTGTCTCTCGAATTCCAGCTAGAAATACCTGACTAGTGAGCTCAATGCTTGCCAGCACTGAGCAAAACTTGACTCTGGATATTTGGTTCTTGAAGGGTTGAGCCTCAGACCTGGGAAGACATTTGCTGTGTCACACATGTAGGCACATCTGCGTCATCCACCGTAGGGCTCCGAGCTGTGCCACATCAGGACATGGCAGGTAAAAGAGGAGGGTCCTTGCACCTTGCGGGGACATCTCTGCCCCCTCAAAGACAGCAGTCACAAGGGAACACATCTAGGTGCACGTTACAGCCTCACAAGAAAGGTCTCTGTGTTTCCATTTGTGAGCTGGACCAGCATGGCTTTTACAGTACTGTAAGGGCGCTTTTACGAGATTCACCCTTTGCAATGTGAAGGTTTTTATTAGAAACACGCCTTGCTCTCTGTCATTTATGATAAATAATGTTTATTGATGTTCACTTCCTTCAGTGAAATAAAGTGTCAAACAGCACGTTGGTATTTGCCAATTTTCTTTTCACATTTCATGTTATGTGCTTTTTATGTTACATGCCTGATTAAAAATTTAAACATTGTCACCATCAGTGCTAAAATACGCTGCCAGAGCATCTCTAATTATGCTTCCTTGTCTGCTCTGAGCGGGGACTGACATTTCTGGGTCAAGATCTGGTTGTTGATATGCAGCACAGGAAGTATCCAATAGCCACTTGCTGAAAAATAGCTCCTTCTCTCTCGCACAATTATGGTACACAATGCAGAGCAGGTACCCAGGGGAGACTGCTCATGCCGTGGTAATTCGTGGCTCAAGAGGCCTTATCCACTTTCTGCACATCATTTTGCTTTGCGGCTGATTAACCCAATATAAAAACAGAGCCAACTAAGTGCAAGAGGACGATCCCCTCTCGCGGAGCTGTGCCGGCAGGGGCAATGGGCAGGGGTCCCAGCCTGCTTCCAGCACTGCCCTCGCTGAAGCAGCAGCACTGCAGCAAGGCGACGATCTGGGCTTCACCTCAGGCCCAGGCTTTGTTCATCCTCCTGGACACGCTGGCTATGCACGAAAGCTGCCCGCAGCAGGAGATGCCGGCGGGTACCCATTTTAGACAGGTCTTGGGAAGCGTTCTCCTCTTTCGGAGGAGACCTTGCTGTTTGTGCGCCGTGCAGGGGTGAGCACGGTTCCTTCAGCAGATCTTTCCATTTATTTTTTCAAGTGAAAGTTAAAATGTGAAGTCATCTTCAGGTTTTTCTTCCTCTATAGACACATCCGAACTGACAGACCCACTTGATTCGCAAATATTTAGGAATGGGCTTTTCAGCAAGTGTTTCTTAAGCATACCACATGTGTTTGGTTTTCTATTTTTGACAGTTTGGTTTTCAAGCGCGTTTTCTGACACATGCAGGAACCCAGGCTGGTCTGCAAAAATCCACCTGAGCATGCTGAGCTGTGGAGCAGGACACCTAACAACACAATTGACCTCCAGGAGGAGCCTTTGCACATATAAAAATGCCGACAGTGATATATGCTGTTGGAAATATGGCTATTAAAAAAACCTTAGGATATTTGCTACATTCATTTGCAACGGTAGCACACAAAATAGAGTTAAAACCAACCAGGTTTCCCAAGGCCATCAATATTCAAAAAATTCAGCTGTTCTCCTTGGGAGCTGATGGTTGATGAACAGTTATGAAATCCAGCCATAATTTATTGCGAATGTTCAAATTAGTGAAAAGGTGGCATTATATATGGCTGAGTGTTTCATCAGCACTTTAAAGAGCGTCCTTATTTGACCCGCTAAATGCGCATGGCATGAACACTGATATTTTCCAAGATATTGCAAAAATCCTTCCCTGTTGTTGCCAGAATTTTCTTGCGTTGTTATTTGCTCTCAGATAGCATTACCATTTTCCCTTTGGGAAGAAAAAGAGAGTAAGAAAAATCTGAAATGAGGCTCCAAATTTAAAAGTAGCAATTGAAATTCTAGAGGTTTTACTCAACTTCTCATCATTTTCTGAAAACATTGGGATTAATTTTATATATTGTCTATTTATCATTTAAATTTTTAACCAAACTTCAAGTATTGTCCAGTAAGTGATCTAGTTAGCTCAAGAAATGCCACTTCCTGCCACTCCCAATTACTATCTAGTTTGCATGATTTTGCTGGAACTGGGATTTGGTCTTTCATTAGTGGTATCCTGTCCAATTAGTGCCACATATTAAACCATGCTCTGGACACCACACAGATATATCTGAAAGTAAGGCTCAAATAGAGGGTTAGGATTGTAAAAAGCTATCAAAAGCAACCATTTGAGCTTTTGCATCTGATTCGCAGCTGGCAGTGTGCTTTACCGAAAGAGCAGGGTGTTTTTGCTGTCTCGGAACCAAGCTGCGAAAGGGGCCGTAGAACAAGGAGGACTCACTAGCGAGGAGCGTCTGTGTAGGAGCACGCGTTTCAGAGCTTCTGCAGGAGATCAGGCTGGATCTCCAGAAGAGTCACAGATTGTCTCTACGCAGACCTGAGTATGGTCCTGATGGTCCGGCAAGGCTGAATGTTTATCTCTCCTGAGGACACCGAGAGGCAGATCACAGAAGACGAGGAACAGGCAGTCTCGCAGCTCTGTTCCACACAACACAACCACTGCAGTGACAAACAACAACTCCAGGGCCAGCAGTGGGGCAGGGTTTAAAAAAAGCAATTTGTTTTAGTGCTTGAGTTTGATCTCAAAAATCAGCATAAATACAGAAATTCAAAGGTACTAAGTGCTTCAGCAGCAGCTCCTACAAGGAGCGTAACACACGTTGCATCGCATGGCCAGACGCGGGAGCTGGGCACTGGCGGTCTCTGTGGCATCAGGCTCAAGGCATTTGTGGAAATCACATCCAAGACCCTGAGATCCAGCTCTGAACTCAGAAACCTGTTATCACTAATGAGGATGGGAGTCGTTTTGCAGTAGCTGTAATAAACATTTGTTCAAACAAAAAGAAAAGTGAGATTAGAAAACATGCAATATGTCCCAGCACTAATGGAAAACCTATTTGTGCCATCTATTTTGGAAAAATTATTGAAGAACAGTTCATCCATGTGAAAATATTAGCACTGTAATTCTGTCAAGGTCAGTGAGACCTAGAGATCTGCTGAGAAATCACCTTCATTTCACCAGGTAAATAAAGAACTCGTTTTTCAAAGAAGCCTATTGAAGAAGGCACTCCATAGCAACAGTTAAATTATGAATACAGCACATATGTTCCATATCATATCATTTACAGCACACTTTAGCATAGACATAATGCTTAGTAACAAACTACAATACCATTCACAAAATGCATTTAAATAGCATAATTTAGTTCATTAAATTCAGTCATTTACAGTAAATCAAAATTATCACAGGAATTGAAGAGAGTACACAGTTGTTTGTTTGAATAGTTAAGCTAGGGAAGTCAATTCCTTTTTGAAGGTCAAGGACACAGTTGTTTCCATTTTCTGTTGTAAAAAAGATACAGCCTATGTCATAAGATAATTTAGTATCATCTGAATGTGATCAAGTCCTTTCCCCCTGCTTGTTCCATACTATATAACTGGCACGCCTAGAATATATCTAAGTCAAGAAAACGCTTTACGTATAACATTATCAAATTAGACTTCTTTTTCTTTTACGAACTGAATGGATGTGATTCGGGGTTTTTAAAAGGATTTAGTCTTGCAAATCTGCAGCCTATTACTCAGAAGCAAAGATGTATGTTTTCCTCTAGTCCAGCCATCAATTGCTTGGCCTGTGGAAATATTATTATAAAAGAAAAGTGGATTTTTTGGAGCCTTTCTGAGATATATTCTGGCTTTTGTGACTGGAGGTGCAGCGTGTGTCTGGGTGTGGGTGTGGTGTTGGGGAGGAGGATGGTGCAGAAATGGCTTTGCAGCATAGACTGACTGCACAGGGAGCTCGGGATGAAGCATCAAATCCCTCTGGGGAACTCCTGAGGTTTAAACCTTCCTGTGACTTCTTGGGCATCAAAAGCAGGAAGGCGACAGGGCAGGGCATGGTGCATCCATGCACTCCTGCTCGTAGGAGTGGAGACCAGCCCTGCCACACTCTGCACCACCCAGAAGCCCAAAATCCTCCCAGGGGCACCCAGGATAGGCAGGTCTGCTTATTTGGCAGTGATGAGGGATTTAGCCCCTTCCTAACGGCTCCACTGCAGGGATGGAGGTGAGGGCAGGACTAGGACTTTGGTCTCTACGGAATATAAAGCTAGGGAGGACTGTGAGGATCCCTCAGCCTCTTCTCACATCACAGGCACAGAGAGTTCTGCCTTCATTCTTGTTTAAACTCCAGCATCACTTTCAGAGAAATGAACAATCCTAATTTTAAAATGGCCAGCAAAAAAACCCCAAACCACTGGGCTTCTTGTTGAATTGTTCCTCACACTTGAAAAACATGCACTGATTTTTACTCTGAATTTGCCTAGCTGCTTCCTACACCTCACTGTTGTCTTGCCTGAAGGATACAGATCGAAAAGACCATGATGAAAGTTCTCTTCTTCTTGTAGAAACTTATCATCATGTCTTCCTAACCTGCTCTGGGTTGAGCTCCTTGGAGTCCTTTACCCTAGGGCATGACTTTCCATCCCTGTAAGCCTCTCTGGCCATCAGAATCACCTACAGCAAGCAAGAGCCCTCTGCAAAACTTTGGCCACAATGGAGATGCCTCTGTTGCGTCCATCAGTGAAATGCCAACTCTGTTCTGACCACCTGGAGGGGAAAATGAATGAAGAAGTTATGGATTCTCACCAACAGACTATCCCAGTACCTTAAAAGTGCGAGTTAGCTAAGCCTCATACCATCCTGGTGAAAGAGGGAAGGGTTTTTTTCTGTTATTTAATGGTTGTACGGTGCAGTGCAAGTGGAAAACTATAGTAGTTTATCCTTAAATAAGCTATTCTGGGCACTGATGGCAGCCTAGCTACAGCAGTGTAAAGGATGGGCACCTTTCCCCCTTCTCTGCTTCACAGCTCAGCCCACACTGAGGTCCCTCTGCCACAGCCGGGCTCCTGCCAGGACCCAGATGGGCACTGAGCAGTGGTGGTGTAGGAAGGACAAACGCCCACATCCCTGCTCCCACTCTCCTGCTCTGCCCCAGCAGGTGTGCACCACCCACCATACACGGGCGTGTCTGGGAATGGGGTGAACTGGGAGAAAGAAGCGATCGACTACAAGCAGGTCCTTTTTGAAGTCTCCAGGAGAACACACTGCCCCACTTGCCAGCACCACATGGGCTACATAAACCAAATCTAGGTTACACATGTCAGTCCTGACAAGTCTTCTTCTCTCAAGGCTACACAAACATCAGATAAACTATTTGCAAGGGGTGAAATGGGATATCTCAAACAGAAGGTTGAGAAAGCATTTGGTTTCTTCTCCAGATGAGCAGATAGTTGGGAATAGGGCAGTAGCAACCTCCTAGCCCAACAACTATCTTGGAGGTTGTAACATCTTGAACTGCCCCAAAGCATTCGCCTGGCTCCCTCCACACCCCCACTCACACCGAGCAGCACAGGAGCCCTGCAGGGCAGCCCCTGTTCTGCCTGGAGAACACAAGCGGCACAGCAACAGTCACTTGGCAGCTGAGGGGTGACCCTGCTTCGATGGAGGCAGAGTAAGATCCTCAAAACACCCCAGGGAGAGCCTGGGAATAGCTAGGCAAGCAGCCAGCCACGTATAGCGAGGGACAATCAGGGCCCAAACAGAAACGCATTATGCTAGAGAGAGCAAATTGCTTGTTGACACGGCTGCACAACAAAGAGCAAGAAGGAAAAAATGTTCTTAAGACAAATAACCTTCTCCATCTTGCCAGGCACAGGGGGGAGAAGCCATGAGCAGGCACAAAGGACCCAGATGGTAGCTCAAATCCTTTGTAACACACACTGCCATCATAGCTGCCCCGGGACTGAGAGCTTGCGAGGGAACGGACCTGTTACGGACTACGCTGGACACTGAGGAAGCACCAAGAGGGCTCACCAGAGTACAGGTGCCAAAGTTTTCAAGGGGCAGAGCTGTGAGCCGAGGGTCAGTGCTGTGGAAATGTGTCTGGGGCCAGCTGGACCCTCTTCTCCTTGCCAGAGTCCCACAGCGCTGCAAGGACCAGCCTTGCACGACCAGTGCCTGGGAAGCAGGGTGCTGGTGAATACCAAGGAGGGATCAACTGCGGAGTCACCGAGGCTCTTTCTCAACTTTTTAGCTTTTCAGCTGACATTTGGAAGAGCAGACTGTTAACAGTTTGTTGCAGGTTGGGAAACTAAGCTTCAGACCTCTGCAAACCGACTGGATGGAAACTGGGAAGGAATGTGCGCTGGTGCTGGTGTTTGTGGTGTTGAAGTTTGTAATGCCCATCACCAGGGAAGCCCACAGCAGAGCAGAGCTCACCTCGGAAGGTGCAGGACTTGCTCACTTGCATGAAAACCACGCATGCAACAGCAGACTGCAGCTAGGAACAAGCACGTACGAAAGGAGTTTCCAATATTTCCCACCTCCACCTGCAGAAGAGGATAGTGAATTTGCCTCAGCTCAATGCTACATTAGTCATTTCCTCATCGGAACAGCGTGTGTGACCATGTCCTGTGGACCGACCAGGCCAGAGGACACAAACTGGCCTGGTTTACAGCAATGATCATCTGGATTGCTATGCATATCTCATTTGGATGCCAAAAAAGCATTTTAGCTGCAGCCTGCACTGCAGGGGGTAGGGCGATTAGAAGGATCTGTAACGGGATGCTTGACGTGTAAACGCCCGTGTATCCACTTGGGCACAGATCTCAGACATCAAAGTCACCAAGAAAGATGCATTCCGTGTCTTCTGTTGTCCACCTTCTTCAGGCAAGTACGGGATATAGCTGTTCAGCGAGAATAAAAGCTTTAACCTAGGAGCAGTTTTAGCACTGATTTTACTTCAGGAAGGGTTGGGTTGGTTATAAACCCCCCTTTCCTGCTCCGGTGTATTTCATGTACAGCACTTTTCTGAAACAGAATTAAATAATTTCATAGAAAAGGCAGGATCTTTACCCATTTTGTAGATGTGGAAACTGGGGCACAAGGCTAAAAAACAGTTACTTGTTCCTGGAGAGCTGCAGCCCAGGGAAACTCCGGCTTCCAGGCTTCCAGTCTTCTGCTAACTGGTCTGGAAATTGCACAAAATCATTAACTCATCCTTGAAAATTTTTCATGATAGATTGTAACTATTCAGTCTGTCATCTCCAGAGCCTGCCTCTCTCAGGAATTATAACTACGTACCTGAGGGCTGCCACTACAGGATAGCAGAGGGATACATCACACCTGCTGCCAGGCAATCTGTAAAGCAGCTGTGTTTGATGCTGCTGGGTGTTATTGGTACTAGTGCTTCTCCTGGTCTTACTTTAACACTACAGCGTTAATTTGGCACCAAAAACTGCATTTAAGACTTCACAGTGGGACTGGAAACCAACGAGCTCAGGAGGAAAATTCCAGCCTCGCTCTGAGGTAATTATAAATCTTTCCTCTCCCCTTCAGACACTATATTAAGGCCACTGCGTTGGCCCAGAATTTTATGTTTAATTTCCACTTTTCTTCTGTCATGGGCTTCAGCCAGTCAGGGTGGGGGTGGGGGTGGAGCGCGTAGCTGAGCTACAAAGGTCCTCATTCATGAACCAGCAGCAGCCCCATTTGTGACTTCCCCCGGCACCCCGGAAGCAACTGTGCTGTGACAGGAGAAACTTGCACATCAGACGAACTCCAGATTTCCCCTGCAGCGACCATTTCCTGATAATGCCACATCCGCACTTCCAGGCACCGTCCTGCCTCCAATGCGGACTTGCGTGCTCCTCTTGTCAACCTTGGAGACCACAAGCAGAAGCCATTGCAAGCCATCTCCTCCAGCACCGTGCTGGCTAAGGTGTTACTATTTATTAAAAAGACTTTGTTTCATTCCAAAAAGGTATCTCTGATGACATTAAAGGTCTCTGAGCCATCCTCACCAGTATTTCTTGGTCTACATCATTAGCACAACTGGGATGTTGAGCTCAGACTTGCAAGCTGAACACAAGAACGGATTGCCTGTGCCTGACACGTGGGAATATTACACCCAGCAGTTGGGGAGGGCTTGGGAGCAGGCAACAGCTGGTGGGTGCCCTTGCCCCTATAGCCTTGCCGCTATAGTCTTGCCCCTGTGGCCTCCTGTACAGCCCTGTCAGCGTCCACACTACCAGGCACAGCCCAAGCTCGCCCTTCCTGCAAGTCTGATCTTCCCTTGTGGCAAGCGCCCAGAAGGACAAGCATGGCTGAGCAACGCGGGCTGTGTTTGCAGAGCAGAAGACAGTTCAACATGTCGTATGGGGCCAGAGGAGCTTCAGCCCAGCCAGCACAAGGGCGGTTGTCAACAGGCTTCAGGCAGAGTCCCTGGGGCAAGCCAAACCCCTCCACGAGGAGAGGAGGTACCAGCGACAGTGAAACAAGTATTGGCATTCCAATTTACATGCACAGCACTCCCTTCTGTTCCTCTGGAGCTCCCTCCCAGTGCCTGGGGTTGACTGGTGTTAGTTAGGTAGACAGCAGCCTGGGGGTGTCCCCCTGACCACACCACCCAATGCAGAGATCAACAGCAGCATGAGCAGATCGAGAACTGATCTCCTGGTCAAAGTAAGCCCACCCAAAACCCAGACTGCGGCAATCATCACTGACTTCCCTGGGGGTGCTACAGGGTGGGCTATGTACAGTTAAAGCCTTTCAGCAACAGCAGAAGCTCCCCCAAATCCTTACAGTGAGATGAGACCTTTGTCCACATGGTGGTTCAACATATCAAAGTCAGGATCCTGCTTTTCATTTCTCTCCAGTGATGTTCCTCATTCTCGCCATTGAGCTGATAGAAACCCCGGAGCAGCTGGCAAGAGGAGCCAGATGATGGTAAGGGAGGAACAAGAACACAGTAGGCAAGGCACATGGCCACCCATGGCAGTGTCCCCACCAAAACATGGGGACAAGGTGGCCACATGTGGCACGAGCCATCTTTCCGGCCATGTGGCACGGGCAGCCTTGCTTGAGCAGGGACAGGCAGGCTGGCAGCAAAGTTCTCTGCGCTCAGCCTGCGACAAACCAGCACCCAAACAAATGTTTCATGCGGCGATAAACCTGTTGAAGGAATAAATTAGCTGTACAGCAAGGTTATGTTTTGGGAATGTCTCCACTATGGCGAAAGTATCCGCTGTACCTAGTGATTAGGTTTATATTACAATGTGGCTTTTAAGGCTCACTGTGCTGAATAAAAATTTAGGCAATTAGTGATCTTATTTCTTAGGAAGAACTGCTTGCTATCGTATATTAATACAGATTTTGCTCAATTAAAATTGTTCACAGTCAGCAAAAACAATTTCTGCACTGTAATGAAATAATGAAATAATTATATGCAAGGGAGGACTTCTGATCTTTTTAATTATTCTATTCTTCATTTTTAAAAGGGCTATTTGAAAACGCACTCTTATAATTGATTGCTATAAATCAGTCAGAAGCATTCTAAGGATCATAAATATTCTAACTTTTAAAAGACAAAGAAATGCTAAATATTCAATGAAATCCTTCAATATTCAGAAAATTTAATCTAGGGTAAAAGGATAGACTGCTCTTTTGAAAATAAAAAGTAAATTTGTTGTCCTGTGAAAAATGAAATATCTTGAATGTCAGTAACCGGAATGGAATTAACAAGAGATCTTTTTATTGTTTTTTAAGGTCATTAGGCTGTGAATTCTATAATTATGGAAATTGTCAGTCCAGTTCTGTGGAGTGTTTGCTCCCATCCATAAGGTATTGGAATGTTCAATCAGTCTCTCTCGTGGGAAAGTTAGGTCATAACTGTAAGTGTACCAGCAAAATTGAATTAAGCAAAGAGATTTCATTAGTATTTATAGCCAGAAGGCATCTGTAAAAGTACAGGGCAAAGAAGTTATGTGGAAGTCAAAGGAGAAAAAAAAATGGGTTTCTGGTGACAAAGGCGAATCTGAAAGAGATATAAGCGTATAATGAATAAGAGCTATTGAGCGCTGCTCCAAAGAGGGAGTTGCAAAGATGTCAAATATTGATTTTCTTGTGTATGCCTTTGGACTACATATGTAATTGTTTGGATTTGCTGTCTTCATGATACAACAATATTTGTTGTTGAAGGTTAAAAAGCAGAGTGTGAAACAACCCAAAAAGTCTGAAACATGTTGGAGAATTATAATAATTCTACAAGGAGGATTGCATGAGCAGAAATCTGTACTTTCTAGCAAATAAACATTTTCATGACACTCGAAAGCATTCGCCTATTGAAAGTATTGCTCCTGGTACTGCAGAAGCGCACGTTGTACGCAGGGCCATTGAACCATATTGCATTTATTGATTGAAAATACACGATTCGCTTCTAATGAGTTTCCCCAACTTTTTATGCCATGAAAATATTCTGTGATCAAGCATATATGTGCGAAGTACTGCATATGCTTCTGTGTGTGCTCTTTGTATGTCTGCACTGATAGATAAATCTGATCCCCACATGTGAGTTAGTTACACAGGAATGGCAGCGCCTCTCTGGGTCTTCGTGGATGCATTTCCTGATGCTGATTAATGTCTTCACGAAATAAACCTCGTGAAACATTTTCAGTCTGTAGAAACAAGTACACAAATCACCCTGAAAATTATTCTCGTCTTTAACAGTCACATAACGGTGACACGGTCACTCTTGACATTGGTGCACAAAAGGGATTTGTGCCTATTTGGAGAGACGTACTACACGTGAAATTTTCCACATGCAATCTTTAGGTTGGTGAGCACAGCAAGCAGATCTTTACTTTAGTGGTGGGAACTTTGTCCCTGACTCCAGTGGGTTGTGGACTTCGACTGGAGAATCTCTTGGAGACCTTGGAGAACAAAAAGCCACAGGTGTCCCTAGAAAACTTGAGACAGCCCAGCTGTCAGAGCCCACCTAGATTATTCAGTCTCTTTTTAGGTGGTCAAACTGGGAGGTGGGGGCCTTTGTTTTCAGAAGTGCTGGGCTTGGCAGAACCTGACAGAACCTGACAAACAGGTCCTAAACAAAGATGTCCCAGGGAGGAGCAGTCTGGAAAAAGCCTAAACCCCAGCAACAAGAGTAAGGATGGGATCAAACTCTCGGTGAACCCTGGCCCTGTGGAAGTCACTGTGGGAGCTCCCGTTGCTCTCTGTGGGGCTGAAAGTTCACCAACCACCTGTACGAGCTGGGAAGCAGCGCAATCCTCGGGGAGCCCAGAGAACAGTGCAATTCTCCCTAACTTTTCTAAACATGAAGATCTCTCAGGGGTGAAAAGCAGAGTCCTTATCTTTTCCTAATCCAGGGATGCAACTTGCTGGTTAATTCCTTGATCTTTAAGTTGATCTTTAAGGTCCCTTCCAACCCTTACCATTCTATGATTCCATTGCCCAGAGAAGCTGTGGCTGCCCCCTCCCTGGCAGTGCTCAAGGCCAGGTTGGATGGAGCTCTGAGCACCCTGAGCGGGTGGGAGATGTCCCTGCTCATGGCAGGGGGGTTGCAACTGGATGATCTTTAAGATCTCTTCCAACCCAAACCATTCCATGATTCTATGATTCTATGATTCTTTGCTTCTTGTGAAGGGTATCAGAGCACCCTGTCTTTCATCCGAGGCGCTGCTGCAGAGCAGTCGGTAGAGACGACAACAACGCTGCCCGTTAGCACGGTGGTCAGTAATTTGACTTTCCAAACCCTCTTGTGCAGTAAGTAAGTATTATTATTCCCACTCAAAAGAGAAAAATGGAAATGTTTTCCCCAACTCTTCTCTCATGTGGAGCAGTTTTACTCTGCCACTCGCGTGGTGTAACTCTATTTACTCTTGTAGACACGACTGTCAGTAAGATGCGATTACAGCCCAGGGAGATGAAGTGATTTACCCGGGACCATATGCTAGGAAAACCGAGCATTAGAAGTCAATGACTCTGATATCCAAATCTATACAAACTTCTCTAGGCGATGCTATAGCATTTTTTCCCTAAATTCAACGAATCGCCCTTTAGAACTCCTCTTTTGACCATCCATTGCCTCCCTAGGAAAAGACTAATCACAAACCAAATGTACATTTGCTGATCTTAAGTAAAAATACTTTGTGATAAGGCATGTTTAATGCCAATTTCCATGAAAATACCATTTCCAAACCCACTAAACTGGGAAACTGCTTGATTTTGCAAACAGCCCCGAGAGTGCAGGACAGTGCTGTCCCTTCCCCGGTCCCCAAACCTGGCTGCTCACTCCGCCAAGCCGTGAAGGGGCTGGAAGTTTTTGGAGCCCTGCTGTCAGAGTACAATGTTGCCTAAGCAAGCATTAAGAGATTATGGTAATAATAGGTATGCTTACTCCAAATAAAAGGTTTCATTAATCAAGCCACATTGAGATAAACCTGTCAGTGGACAGAGGAAACTAGAAATCAAACGCTATGAAAGTTCTGACAGATTGTTAAATAGAAACCCTTTAAAACTGAATTTAATTTACTGTGATATTACAGATATTTATGCATCAATAGGCAAGTGCAGATTGAGTTCGGAGGTCAGCTCTGGTGCTTGAAAAATAAACGCGCAGAATGAAACAAAAGATGACAGTTACCTTAGTCAGGAATTACGGTTTATTAAACTAAATATGAAGCTCTCATCTGATCCGCGTTAAACAGAAAGGCACAGGGCTGGGGCATAATTTACTGCAGTAGATTGGTCAACTAGTAATTGCAGAAAATATTCCCCCTTTTTTTAAAGTTGCATCTGTAAACTTTGTTGGGAGAAACCAGGAACAAATGTTGTGCCGTAGAAGCAGACAGTAAGGTACCAGGGGTGAGCAAGCACGGAGAGCTTTCAGAGAGGTTGTTCACCAATTACACCATCAAAGCGCTGCTCTCCCATCAGGCAGGGGGTGTTTGGCTTCTATACCCAGCATTTCTTTATTTAATTTCTCCTCTTTAATTTTTTGCAACCTCTCAAATTTCAGAACTTCGCTCCATTCGCGCTTCGTCAGAATCACGATCTTCCTCTTCCCGCCTCTTCCTCCTCCTTAGCTTCGTGATTTCAGGCAAGTAATGTGGGAAAAAGGTAAAATTAAGGAGAGATTTCTGCCTGGGTAATTCTGCCAGCAAGTTGCACAAAGTTCTTTGCAAAGGGGAGTGCCACTCAACTGGGAAAGAGCTGCAGCTCGGCAAGTTTCACATCGTTCTTCAGAGGAATGAGACCCCGGAGAGTGGTGGCTGAAGTGTCGCGGGCAGATGGAAAATAAAACCTCGTCCCTGTTCCAGGGGATTGTCTAATCTCGTACAGACAGGCATCAATCTTTTTGTCATCGACAGGATGGATCCATATCTAACGTTAACGTTTCACTTCAACATAGCGATTACACTGCGTAGCGTGTTTTTCTTTCAAATGGATGGCTGCAATTTGAAGGGAAAATTTGGACCTAGTTATGTTCCAGCTAAACCAACAAGAAGGCTTCTACTGACTTTATCAAGCACAGAAAGAAGTCCTGGAATACAAGCAGTCCTAAGTGAAAATCAGTGTGTCAGTGCTATATGATATGAACATATTTATCTGCCAAACTTACATGAGATCATATCTAAATACATGACTCCAGAACATGTAAGTATATTACGTTTCACACACATAAGAAACACGTAAAACATGCAGGCTGTGTTAGCTGAAGCTATGCTAGACAGACGTCCTTCCCAGAACCACAGCCTGAAAAATCCTTACCAGTCCTTACCCTCTATTCATGCAAGTCATTACTGTAACGGAAGCAACGACGTGGGTGAAGTTGTTCAGCATCTGGCCCCGCTTTCTGAGAAAGCGTCATCTTTTTTGCAGAGAAGGGATGTGGGACTGGGCCGTTAGTTAGGGGTTGATAGAAACCAAACCACCAGGATATGCGACAAAGTCTCAGCCGTCAGCCTCCTCCGGCCATCACCTCTCTGCGAGGAGAGCGCGTTGCCACAAACCTGGAGGACCCTTCCAGCCGCTGCTGGAGTTACCCGCGAGCTGTGTTGCCTGCAGCTTCGACGCAGGAATGACCATTGCTCCAGGTGGAGGCTGGCTAACAAATGAAAATAAAATGGTAAAATCTATCAGGAGAAAGCAAGGAAGGGAAAACTATCGTATTTCATATATATGAAGATGAAAATTTACCATACAAATTGTAACAAGACTTACCTGGAAAATGAAACTCTAATTCAACTTTAGAATACAGTTAACTCGAAGCACATATTTAAGTCCCATTAATTTATACGGTTTAAACGCTATGCCGAGTAATTCGGGAAACCCCGGCTACAGGACTGGAAGAACGTTCGGGAAGTTGATCCCTTTGCTTGGAGGAAGACTACCACAGATCTGGCAAAGCCGGACCTGTAGCTGCCAGCTGTGGGGGTAGGTGGAAGTCAGTTCTACTCCAGAAACACGAGCTTGCTGGAAGTGGATCCAGAAAGTCCTTTTTTGTTGCTGCCGCGTGGTTACCCGCGCTCGGGGGTCCAGCACTCTTAGGGTGAAACGTAACACGTTTGGAGCAGGGCAGAGCGTAAAATCAGGGGATAAGGAGGACTTGGCACAGCCTGCAGAAGGGTGAGGGTGCAATCCCGTGAGGACAGACCTGAGTGCTGGGCACTAGCTGGGGTTGCTCCCTGTGAACCCCAGTATCTCCCCGTGAACCCCACTATCTCCCCTTGCAGGAACAATAACACTTTCCCATAGTTAAATGAGTTGCTCCAGTTAAATTATTTCATTTTTGTCTGATGTTTCGAGATCACTGGCTTGACAGCTCTATGTCAGCACAAATGTCCGCTTGTTATGACTGAACGTTAACTCTGCATCGGTGCTAAGAGGTGTAACAAGCAGTAACGAGGCAAAATTAATAAATGGCCTATGCAGACCAACTATGAGGAGAAGCATCCCACAGGCAGTGGAATATTTTCCCAAGGGAAGTAGGGAAAAACCCCACAAATCGGAAAGTTTTGAACAAACCCAAGGAAACCCGAGGAGCGCTCTTACACCTGTGCCGCGTGGGTCCGCAAAGTACACGTCCTACAAGTGCCACACAGAGCCATTTCCACCAGTAAAACTTCAAAGCAGCGGTAAAAGAACGGAGTCAAGAGGAGCCACGAGAGTTTCCAGCAAGGCCGAAAGCCGCCCGAGTGACTCCTGTCCATGGCCAAGGGCCGGTGCAGGGTCGCTCCCCACGCCAGCCGCCCAGCCAGTGGGACGGCAGCCCCTGCACACCCCAGTCACCCTCCATGCCCAGAGCTGGGACACCTTCCTACCCCCCGTACTGGCAGCAGGCAGCCACGGCTGCGATAAACCCCGCGGCAGCCCCGAGACCGGAGCTGGCCCAGCCCCGGGCAGGATTAGGTCTTTTATCCCCTGCCACACAGACCACGCTCGTTTGTAGCAGAGAGCTGCCACAGCCCTCCGCGTTTTATTTATTTAGATGGGTTTACAAAACAATTAAGACATTTTGGCATATGCTGAGCTGCAGATTTCTTCCCTTATGACAGATCATTCCTGACTTTTTTTTTTTTCCCCCTCTCCTTCTGGACAGATAAACGTTTCGTGGTCCCACAGACGTATTTTCTCTCTGCCCAGTTGCTTAGAATACATTTAAACATGCCCATTGAACTCCTCCATCATGTAATATTTTAACAAAGGCCCCAAAATAAGCTTTATTTACAGACTGTAAATATTGCCTCATGAGCTCAATACACTGTTTCGTCACGCCCTTAGCTGGAATTCCTCTGGGAAACCTTTTTTACCTGGGCAAAAGCAGGAAATTCAATTAAAAAAAAAAATTGTTGATGTGGTTTAAGGAACAAACACTGACTCTCCACATCCTCCCCTTTCAATTGGAAATACCACCCTTTAACGATTTTTGTCAAAATTAAAGCCCTGCCTGGCTTTGTCCGTGCTATCCTAGGCATCAGCGAAGTTACCAAGGTGTGCGCTGGAAACGCTCATCCAGGCTCTGCGCTGCCCGTGATCCCTCACAGAAGCTGCTGAAATCCGCATGGTTTTACAACATTCCTCGGAAGGCATTAAAATACTTTAATAAAATGTTTAATAAAGATTCCTCTAATAAGGTGAAGGATCTAAATTGAGTTCACCCTGATGGTCAAACTGACAAAGAAGCTTTCCGGGGAATGATGGGAAGCAGCTCTGCTGGAAGTGCTCCGTGTGGCCCCCAAAAAATTAAAAAATAAATAAAATTTTGGTCCAAAAAATTGATTTTGGAAAAAAAGAAAAGCAGACTTTTTTATTTCTGAAGTCGCTGGTTCTGTTTCCAAGAAGTTCGTGGAGGTCACCCACTTTTCATAGAAATATTGTGATAACTCGATTCTGTATTTCGGAGGTGGAGGAGGGAAGTGTTGGACCGGTGCGGACATGTGGCAAGCCAGGACAGCCCTGCGGTGACTCCCCGTCCTCTGCCACCAAGCCAGGACTTGGAGGGGTTTAGCAACTGTTTTCTTTACAGAAAAAGAAGCGGAGTCCCCCAAAATACATTACAGCGCTCTCCAGATAAGGAGCTACCTGGTTTAGCAGGTGAAGAGGCACTGGGGGAGTTTTTGATGGAGAGATTATGGACCTGATTGCATTAATACCTAGCATGGGTTTTAACCTGCATTTTGGGTAAAATTCACCGCTCTGCAGAAGGCCCATAAAAGGCCTGCGCACCGCTTACGCCCCACCAAGGCACCATTTGGATGGTGTACGTGAAGCTTGGGTGATGCATAGGCCCTGTGCCGGCCGCCTGCGTCAGGAGGGGCTTCATCCGTTACGTATCGATAATATTCCATGTGTTGGGGAAAAATATTAGCGGAATAATTTTATTAACAACAGCGATAATTCACGGCTTGTCTTTCTGTGCTTAATAAAGGGAATCAAGGGTGTTATACACGAGCCAGAGGAACAGCTTACAGAACTATCCTGGAAAAAAACAAACAAACGAAGCCCTGGGAAGCAGGAGAGCACGTGGAGGGGGAGCCGGCTCCCGCCGACGTCCTGGCTGTGCCGAATGAGAAAAACAAATCCTGGCTCAGCTCGTGGTGTTCCCTGGGTGCTCTCACCATGTGCAAAATCTCCCGGGGGCGTCTCCGAGTCAAGTACGCGTTAGCTTCGCGCCGGGAAGGCGACCGGGCCAGCCCGTGGAGTGCTCCCAGCGACGCCGCTTTCAGCAAAAGGATTTCCTCGCATCCCTGGAAATCCTCGTAGCTTCTTCCCAGCCATTTGCATCTCACTGGCAAGGGGAACAACTGAGAAAAAAAAACCACGAAACCTGCGGTGCCTTCCTCACACCTCTCCTTGCCTGCGAAGTCAGGATAAAAACACACACGCGGGCGGCGGCTTGCAATGAGCTTCCGCCGCCGCCTCTCCGCGGACCCTCGTGTCGAGTTGCGTCCCTTCTTTTTGGGTTGCGTCCCCTCTTTTTGGGGCAATTCGCCAGGTTTGCTACCAAACCGGCACTGCTTGCACCATCCCTTTGGGCCATGGTGAAGGGGGAAAATATTATGTTGCTTTGATTTATTCCACTTCCTGAGACAAATAAAGGCATCTTCGTATAAAATAGATCTCCCCTCCGGAGGCCATCGAGCGGCTCCTCTCCCGCTACGCGTGGAGAAACCCTCAAGTTCTGAAAGAGCCACGACGGCCTGAGCACACCCCGTCCCCAAGCAGCCATTCCCTGGGTGCAAGCCGGAGGGTGAGGCCATCGCACCCCGGAGCCGGGACGCAGGAGCTGGGCCACCCTGCCCACCCACCCCTCCCCTCAGTAAAGCCAAATAAAGCAAATTTAAAGGGTTTTTTGGAGGTTCCCCTCTGCTTTTTGCTCCTGTGTGTTCCTTGCGCCTCACAGGAGCCTGCTCCGGGGCAGGGTCTTTGGCAGGGTGCTCGGAGGATGAGTCTGAGCCGTTCTGCTGGAGACGGACAGGGAGGTGAGCAGGGCCCTGCCAGGAACCGTTGCTGCCGTGGGACTGGGAGTGGGCGCCGGGTGCTTGCGGGCGCAAACTGGGGGCACCCACCCGTTTGTTTAGAGAGGGGATTTGCAAAAGGAAAATCTGAAGAATAAACAGATTTTCATCGAATGATTGCCGCTCAGTTTTGGTGTGGGGTTTTTTTCTTAATTGGATCTTAACCAACTTTGCAGCCGTCTCGCACGGACGGAAGCAGAGTTTCTCTGCGCACACAGCACCATAATAATTCCAGGTTTTAACTGATTTCGATTCGTTTTGCTCTCTCCCTGCTTTGGGCTCTGCTCTTCTGATTTGGGTTTTGATTTTGTGAGCCCCGAGAGGCTGCGTCGTGGGGACCCCTGAGCGCTGCTGCCGGGTCCCCAGGCCATGCCCACCTGGGACCGACACGGGGATGTCCCCACGCAAGAGTTGGGGGGGGGGGGGACACCTCGTGTCCACGCGTGGGGGCTGGGGGAGGGCGGGCACGGCGCGGGGCTGTCCGGGGGAGGGCTCGGGGGGGGTGAGTGGATGGGAGGGGGACTGCGGGCAGGTCGATCCGCGCCCACCCAACCCGCATCGCTCCGTGGGCGGCGGGCGGCTCCACGCGTGGTTCCGCGGGGCATCCCCGCTGCCTCCGCCCGGTTAAGAAGGGCAGGAGGGGGGGAGGTTTGTGGTTGTGTCCCCAAGGGGAAAAAAGACCGCAGAAAATCCGCGCCGCCGGACCCCCTGCACACGGCTCGGAGGGAAACGCGGCGCAAATAGCGCGCAAACAGCGCGCAAACAGCGCGGGGTGCCGCGGCCCTGCCCGCTCAGCCCCTGCAGCAGCCCACGGGGTGGGGGGTGTCCCCTGAAGTTTGGGGGCTGTACCCTGAAGTTTGAGGTGGGGTCCTCCGAAGTATGGGGGGGTATCCCCCGAAGTTTGGGGGTGACCCCCCGAGGTTGCCTTCCCCTGCGCGGCCGCGCACCCTGCACGGGGGGGAAAGCCCCGCGGTCGCGGAGCGTCAGCCTTCCCCCCCCCCCCCCCCCCAGCTTGGATTTCCCTCAAGGCGAACCGGGGCTAAATAATGAATCGATCTAAAATTAACCGGAGGAATGGAAATGCTCTAAAAATAAGCCAGCAGCTGCCGTGGTCGCAGCCCCCCGCTCCCGTGGGGCAGGGAGAGCGGGGCCGGCCGGGGGAGGGGGCTGCGCGGGGCTGCGCGGGGCTGCGCGGGTCGGGGAGCAGGGCGGTGATTGACCGGGTCTCCGCGGGCGCGGAGGCGGGGAGCGGGGCTGGGGGCCGCTGCGCACCTCGGGGGGGGGGGGAACAGGGACGGAGACCCCCAAAAACTCGGCCTCCGCGGCTTCTCCCAAATTTTTAATATTTAAATTTATTTTTATTTTTTTTCCGGGGGCTGCGGAGCGTGTGCGGGACCCACGGCCGCGATGATGCGGGGAGCCGGCCCCGGCCCGCTGCGAGCCCCCGCCGCGCCCGCACTCACACTTGCACTCGCACTCACACTCACACTCGCACTCACACTCACGCACACCTCCTCTTTCCTCCTCCGCGATCCGCGCAGCGATCCGCGCAGCGATCCGAGCTGCTCCCGGCTTGGCCGCTTTTATTCTTTCGCACCCGGGCGCGTTGTCCTGGCCGGCGGTGGGAGCCGGGGAGGGGGGGGGGGCTTTGTAAAACGGGACAGATAAAAACGAGCGGCATCATCTTGTTTGACAGAACGAGCCGAAATGATAAAGTGCCTTCTCCGGAGGGGGGGAAAACGGTGAATTCCTAAAAAACAAGCGCGTCGCTTCTCTCCTCTGCCTCCCCTCCGCAGTAGCCTGAAGGGATCTGCCGCCTGCACCAGCCCGGAGCACGTCCAGCCGCTCTTTTCAATGGGAAGTCCTCTTTCTAAAAGCCTTCATTTATTTATTTTTAAATAAATAAAGAAGGGGGGGGGAGCGGCTTCGGCTCGGGACCCCCCGGTTCTCCTCGCGGCGAATGCAAAGCCCAATTTTCGAGAGAAAGGCTCGTTTTGATTAAATCTGACATGCTGCTGATAACTCCATGCTAATGTGAAATAATTAACATAATAGCCATAATTAAAAGCACGCTAACAATGCCATAAATTTATCACACAATTTTACTAGCTTTCTGCCCCTAACTGCTCTCTCATCGTTAATTAAACGTGTTGCCTTTCGCGGAATGGATGTTTATACATTTCCAATACAAATAAATCCGAAGCCGTTTTGGAAACCCGACCGATTTCGTTTTACACTGAGGTCTGCCGGTTTTACAGGAGATTTATTACAATTTGGGAAAAAATAAAAGCAAAAAAGAAAAAAGAAAAAAGAAAAAAGAAACCAAACGCGTGCAAACAGAGGCCTTAATTTTTTTTATTAGTAGTATTTTTTTTACAAGCAGATATATTTGGCAATCGGCATCTTTAGCGAGAAGCTCGGCCGGGGGGGTCCAGGCCCGGTGTCCCCCGTGTCCCCGGTGTCCCCGGCCCGGCCGCCCCGCAGCTCCGGCCCCGCCGCTCGCCCCGCTCCAGCCCCGGCCGGGGGCGAGGGGGTTGTGCCTGTCCCCCCCGCTACTCCGATGTGTTTATTTTACAGAGGTTTCTCACCCGCAGTCCCTCTCCTGCCAGCCCCTTCACCCCCGCACGTTTATAACGCACCGCAATGCCGCTTTAATCCAGGTCAGGTCAACGATTTATATAACTCATTAGTGAAAGTAATAAGCTTAAGGAGATGAAAGGGGACACCTTCGGGTTCTCCTTCCTTTAAAACGATTACAGAAGCAGAAATCGCCCCAGCTCTGCCTTTCCTCCCCAGCCCCCCCACCCCCCCCCCGAGGCTCAGCCTCCGGATTTATTTTTAACTCGCCTCGCAGCCGGGACCTCGCTTTGCCGTATCAGAATCAAATCGAGCTGTAATTAATTTCTCCCTCTCTGTCATAACTTACTCCGTCCTCCCCCCCAGCCCCCCCGCTCGCCGTGTCTCTATCCGGCTCCGTATCGATCCGGCCGGTGCAGTTTGTTTTTCTCCCGTTGCTAAATCCATCTCTCTCCATACGGGCACCCGCTTTCCGTTCCCGGCCGCGTTGCTACCGTGGGTTTCCGCCTCCGCGGAGGCTGCCGTGATGATTTGATCTCTTGGCGGGACGCAGCCCCTGCTCCCGCTCACCCAGCTCAAGCGGTTTTGGGGGCTCCCGGAGCTTTTCGGGGAAAGTTTCCCCTTTTTTAGAAAAGCTTTCACACACACCCCCCCCCCGCTCCGCCCGCTGTGGGCTTCTGAGCGCTTCCCAGCCGGGCGGGCTCCGGGATGCGCTGCTGAACCCCAGCCCTGGGGTGCTCCCCCCCTTGGGGGGTGCGGAGCGGGGCCGGGATCGGACGCTGGATCAGCGCGGGAGAGCCCCGATCGAGGGGAAACGTCTCTTTTCACGCCGAGCGCCGTAATTAACGGTATGAATCAATTAATTTGACTTTTATTGCGGCAAAGAAAAGCGCAACAAATGAAACGGGGGGCTGCGGAGTTGCTCTCCCTCCCCCCCCCCCCTTTCCTCGGGAGAGCCTCTGCGGTGCAAAGCGGGGGCAACAAGCGGGAACGCGAAGGTGCGCGGGTGCGGAGAGGCCGGGGGCGAGGATGATCCGCGGGGAAACGCGTCAAAACGGAGCGGGACGGGACGGGGGGAGAAGCCGGAGCGTCCCGTCGGGGCACCGACAGCTCCAAGGCCCCCCCAGGAGCTTCAGGGCAGAGGGACCCGTTGGCTTTTCCTAAACCAGAACCCCTCGCAGGAACCCCGTCGCCCGTTGGGTATTTTCCTAACGGGATTTGATTTACCGAGATCCGACAAACACGAAACAAAGTCAAGGGTATCGGCGGGGCGAAATGAAAAGGAAAGGTCCCGGGTGGGGGGGTCTTCTCCTTGGGAGCGGGTGGGCGGCCGGCCCCCCCCCACCCGCCCGCCCCGCCGGGCTCCTCTCCCCCGGCCGGGGCTTACCTGGGGCCGCGTCAATACGGTCCTCACATTGACACACACTCCCTCATTTCCTACTTTTTCGTATGCTAACGCCCGCAACGATTAAGTCGTTAACACCTCGGGGGGGGGGGGGGGGGGGAAGAAGAAAGAAAGAAAGGAAAAAAAAGGTAAAAAAAGAGGGGAGAAAAAAAAGAGCGGAGAGGAAAAAAAGAGGGGAGAGAAAAAAAGGAAAAAGAGGGGAGAAAAAAAGAGGGGAGAGAAAAAGAAAGAAAAAAAGGGGAGAAAAAAAAGAGGGGGGAAAAAAGAGGGGAGAGAAAAAAAAAGAGGTGAGAGAAAAAAAATAAAAAAAGAAGGAACCGGCTAAAAGCTTCTTTATTTATAGTTTCCCCTTGTTATTTTACGTCTTTTTTATTTCTCCCCGCAACTAACCTAATAGATTAATCAATAGCCATTCTCTGATCTTCCGTTCCCAGCTGGCGCTGCTGCCGAGAAAGAAAAAAAGAAGAGAAGAAAAAAAGCAAGCCAGAAAACCGCGGAAAAGTCATTTCCGAGCCCGAACTTGGCGGTTTGAGGCGCTGCCACCGCTGCTCTTCGCCGGGCCGGGGCTGCCGGGGCTGCCGCAGCCGAGAGCTCCGCGACGGCCTCCGGGCCCTCGGCAACTGCGAGCGGGCGGCGGGTCCCGGGGCCCCGACGGGACGGGCGGGCCGAGCGGAGCCCCCGCCGCCGCCGCCGCTCTTTGTTGCCGGTCCGTGAAACAACTCGGGGAGGGGTTTTTTTGGGGTGTTTTTTTTTTTTTTTTTTGGCGTGACTTCACGGCGGGGGGGCCCTGACGTCACGCGGTCACGTGGCGCCGCCTCCGAGTATATCTTTAACGGGAAAGTAATCTATCAGGCAGAGCGGACCGCCGAGCTTCCAAAGTGGCGAGCGAGGCCCCGCGACGCCCCGGCCTCCTGCCCCCGCCCCGCCCGGCCGCCGGGAGCTCCGTCCCCTCCCTCCGCCGAGGAGGGGGGGAGAAAAGACAGGGGGGGACAAAAAAAAAAGAAAGCCGCCGGGAAAGAGGAGGAAAACCCAACAACAACAGAAAGAAAAACAACGACAGCAAAAAAAAGGCGACCGACCCCGACGCCGAGCAAGGCGAAGCGGAGCGAGGCGGGGCCGCGGAGCGGTGGAGCGGCGGGAGCCCGCGGACCCCCGTCGCCGTCGTCGTCGCCGTCCCCATGGCCGGCGGGCTCGGAGCGCGGCGGGCGGGAGCCGGCGTCGCCGCCTGAGCACCGATGCCCGTCGGCGGGAGCGGGGAGCGGAGCCGGAGGTGACCGGGCGGCCAGGAGGGGAGAGGAGCGGGCGCGGCCCCCCCATGCCCCGCGGGGACGGCGCGGCGGGGGGCAGCCGGGCCGCTCGGGTCTAGCCCCAGGGGGGAGCGGGGGGACCCCCGCCGCCGCGCCGCGGGGTGCGGGCGGGAGGCCCCGCCGCCTACCTCCTCCTCCTCCTCCTCCTCCTCCTCCTCCTCTCCACCTCCTCCTCCTCCTCCTCCGCCGCCCCCCGTCCGCCGAGCGGGGATGACCCTGTCGGGAGGCGGCAGCTCCAGCGACATGTCCGGCCCCGCCGTCCCGGCGGCCGACGATGTGGATATCGACGTGGTGGGCGAAGGCGACGACGGGCTGGGCAAGGAGAGCGACGGCGAGGCCGGCAGCCCCCTCCCGGCCCCCCCTCCGCCGCCCCCCGCCCTGCCGCCCGACGAGGCGGCGGAACCGGCGCTGCCCGCGGAGAGCGGCGGCGGGGCGGGGGGGGGCAGCCCGGGCGAGGCGGCGGGCCCGGAGGGTGGCAAGGGGGTCGGCGGCGAGGAGGGGGCGAGCGGCGGGACGGCGGCGGGGCAGAGCAAGCCGAAGAGCAGCCTGGTGAAGCCGCCGTACTCCTACATCGCCCTGATCACCATGGCCATCCTGCAGAGCCCGCAGAAGAAGCTGACGCTCAGCGGCATCTGCGAGTTCATCAGCAACCGGTTCCCTTACTACCGGGAGAAGTTCCCCGCCTGGCAGAACAGCATCCGCCACAACCTCTCCCTCAACGACTGCTTCGTCAAGATCCCCCGGGAGCCCGGCAATCCCGGCAAGGGCAACTACTGGACGCTGGACCCGCAGTCCGAGGACATGTTCGACAACGGCAGCTTCCTCCGCCGCAGGAAGCGCTTCAAGCGGCACCAGCAGGAGCACCTGCGGGACCAGACGGCCCTGATGATGCAGGGCTTCGGCGCCTACGGCCTGGCCGGGCCCTACGGCCGCCCCTACGGGCTTCACCCCGGCGCCTACCCGCACCCCGCCGCGCTGCAGTACCCCTACATCCCCCCGGTGGGGCCGGTGCTGCCGCCCGCCGTGCCGCTGCTGCCGTCCGGCGAGCTGAGCCGCAAAGCCTTCAACTCCCAGCTGGGGCCCGGGCTCCAGCTGCAGCTCAACGGGCTGGGGGCCGCCGGGTCGGTCGTCAAGTCGGAGCCCAGCAGCCGGCCGTCCTTCAGCATCGAGAACATCATCGGAGTCCCCGCCGCCAGCTCGGCGGCCGGAGCTCAGACTTTCCTGCGGCCGCCCGTCACCGTGCAGTCGGCCCTGATGGCCCACCAGCCGCTGGCGCTGGCCAGGACCACCGCCGCCATCGCCCCCATCCTCAGCGTGCCTACCAACATCATCGCGGGGCAGTTCCTGCAGCCCTCGGCCCCCGCCGCCGCCGCCGTGCAGGCCAAGTGGCCGGCGCAGTAGCCCCGGGCCCCGGCCCCGGGGGGGTCTCCGTCTTCTGAGTCCCCCCCCCCCCCCAGCCGCCACCAGCGACGGCCGCCCCCTCGGGGCTCCGCTGCCGAGCCGGGGGGAGGGGGGGGGCTCGGAGCAGCGGGCATCACCCCCCACCCCCCCCTTCCCCCGCTTGTACATATTTGTATCAAAAATCACTGACGTTGCTTTCGGGGTTTTTATTTTTCTAAAGAGGCGGAATGACGGTCGCGATTAGGAGCCGCGAACTTTCACTTTTTTTGAAGGTTCCGGCGCTCCGGGCGGTTTTATCCGAAATAAACGAACAAAAGGAGGGAGAGAAAAAAAAAAAAAAAAATTGTATTAAAAAAAAGAAAAAATAAGCGGGGGAAATTTTAAATATTAAACGAACGGACAAAAAAATTTTTTTGGAGGAAAAAGAAAAAAAAAAACAGGAGGAAAACGCTGTCATTCTATTATAGAAGTCTGTTTATATATGAATGAATATATGTATTCTAAATGTTATCCCTTCGTGTTGTACACAACTTTGTAAATAAATTTTTAAAACGCTCTGCCCTTGCTCGGTGTGAGAGGCGCCCGGCCGCAGGGCTGCGGCACCCACCGGTTCGGGCTCCCACGGTGGGGTGACCCCCCCTCCACCCCCCCACCCCACCGGTACCTCCCGCCACCTCGGGACGCGCCGTCCGCGCAGCCACGGCCACCGGCCCCGCACCGATCCCTCCCGAATCCAACCTTCCCCCGGCGGGTCCGAGGGCTCCCGCAGCCGCGCCGGGATATTTTTTGTGTTTTGTTTTTTTTTAAATATATATTCATTTTTTTCCCGGCCTGGCTTGAGCTCTGCATCCCGGGATGCCGCCGCTTCCCGGCCGGACCGGGCAGGCTCGGGCTTGGCTTTCGGAGCTGCTTCGAAGGGAAACGGATTTAATTAAAACACCTCGGGGCCGTCTCAGCGACCTTCGCGATTTATTTGAAGAGGGGGGAAAAAAAAAAAAATAAACAAAATTGAAGACGCGCCCGCGCGCTGCGAGAGCGCGGATCTTGCGTTGAGGTCGGAGAAATGATCGGTTTCGGAGGAGGGGCTCTGCGCTCCCGCGGAACGGGAAAGCCGCTCCCGGTGAATTCCGAGTAACTTTTAAGGGTGGATAAGCAAAAAAAAAAAAAAAAAAGGAATGTACATTTCTGTGCATTTTCGGGGATAAAACAAAGTGACCGCCAAGAGGAAAAAATTAAAAATAATATAAAAATATCAAATCAAATCAAATCAAATAAATAAAATAAGTAAAATAAAATATTTAAAACGCCGCTTTGGGGGTTCGGGCAGCCGCTCTCTCCCGCGCCCCGGCAGCGATCGGCTCTTCCTTCTCTCCCTCACAAAAACGTTGAATTTTCGTCCCTTTCGGGAAACCTCGGTGGATTTAGATTTATTTTTTTTTTCTTGGCTTGTGTTTTTTTTTTTTTTCCGCCCAAATAACGCGCGGTCTTTGTCAGGAAAAGCGGCGGGGCGGGATGCGGGTTTGGCTGCGGGAGGAGCGGGGCGAAGCGCTGGTTTCACCCCGAACCCCCCGCCGGCAGCCGCGGAGTAATATTATTTAAAAGAAAAAAAAAAAAAAAAGAAAAAAAAAAACGAAAAAAAAACCCAAGCGCGTGTGTCCTGACTGTCCCGGTAAGCAACAAATATTATTTTTTCCTAAGTAAATATTTAGACCTCCGCCTGCGCGGACGAAAATAAACCGGGCAGCTCGGCGGTGAGGTAGTTTGAACTTTATAAATCGGGAACTCGCCGATCACCGGGGGGGGGAGCGGGGGGGAGCCGGGGGGGGCTGGGGAACCGGGCCCCGGGAGCGGGCGGGGGTCGGCGGCGGGCAAGGCCCTACGCTGGCTGGGCCGGGGGGTGCGGGGGGGTGCGGGGCGGCTGCGCGGGGGTTATTCCTAAATTTAGCCGGTACCCCTGGGAAAAGGGGGGGAAGGAGCCGCCTTGAATTCGCTCTCGGGCTCGAGAAGCTGCTGATCCGGGGCTTGCGGAGGACACCGGATCGCGGGGGCTCATTCCATACCCCCCCCCCGGGCCTTTGTTCCTTATAAAATTACTCGCTCATATTTTCCCCGCATAGCAGCGATACCTCGGGCCCGGCATCTGCGCGGCGGCGGAACCGGCGGCCCCGGGACGCGCTTCCCCCTCCGTTCCCATCGGACTCTTTCTCCCCCCCCGCCCCCCCCACCCCCCCACGGTTTCCCCTCGGGAGCGGCAGGCGGGACCCCGCGGCGCCGGGGAAGCCCATCCCGGGGATGGGGGGCCGCATGGTACCGGGAGGACGCAGGGGTCGGGAGAGGTGGCGGCCAGACCCCCCCCCCCCCCCCTCCCGCGGCGGGCAGGTGCGGGCTGCCGGTGGCAGTGACGCACCGGGGCCAGCAGGGGGCGCGGCGGCTCCCCCTGCGCCTGCGGGGCAGGGGCACGCGCGCTCCCGGGGCTGGGACCCCCTCTCCCTCCCCCCCCATCGGCGGGGGCGAGGGAGGGGTGCGGGAAGCCAGACCCCAAACCGGGGGGGTTGTTTGCAGTCGGGACGGGCAGGAGCTCTCGGTGCTGCCGAAGGAGCGGCGGGCTGGGGACAACCGGGGAAGCCCCCGCAGCCCCTCGCTCCCCCCCGGACGGTAGAAAGTGTTTTTTTAATTATTATTATTTTCGGTCTTTTTTCTTTCCTTTTTCCTCCCGCAAACTTGTGTGGCGGAACTGGACGCGGCCGGTGACAGATCCCTGTCGGCGTCAGAGGCGTCACGCCGCACCCCGGGGTGTCTCGGGGGTAACCGGATCCGAAACACCGGCAAAACGACCGTCCCCTCCGCCCGGAGAGTGTACCCGGAGCCATCCCCCCCTCCCCGACCCCCCCGACCCCCCCCTCGTTATATGCCGCTCTCCCCGCCCCGGCGAACGCACAGCCAGGATCGGGCCCCCGGCCTGCAAACCGCCACTTCGCTCGGGAGCGGGACGAGGACGGGCGGGTCGGGGCCGGTTCCCCGGCCGGTGCGGGTCTCCCGGGGAGCCCCCGCGTGTCCGCGGCCGCGGGAGTTGCGCTTCCCCCCCCCCCCCCCCACGTTAACGGCGCTCAACGTCCCATATTTATAGCATAATTCATAAAAGTTACCGGCTAACGGATGCCGAAAGGCTGCGGCGAGCGGTCGAGAAGGCAGGAAAAAGATCTTTTGCCATTAATCAAATAATAATCATTAAAAAAGTGTATTTGTCGCTCGCGGACGTGGTTTCTCAGGAAGGACCCGCAGCCTTCGGGCTGTCACCCCCCCCCACACACACGCACCCCGGGGACCCCGCTCCGGAGCTGCGGGAGGGCAGAGCTGGGGCCGGGTTTGCCGGGGGGGGAGCCGGAGGAAAGCGTCCACTGGTGACAGCAGAGACCTCCGTGGCACGGCCGTGTGCTCGAACGGAGAGTCCCCGCATCCCTGGGGGGGTTGCGGGCTGGGATCCACGCCGGCGGGACCGGGCGTGGGGGGGGGGGTGATTTTGCCCGCAAATCCCCAGCGCTTCCCGCAGCGGGGGGCCGGGGGCTCCGGGGATGGGGCCGGTCCCGGTCCCCATCCCGCAGGTCCCGGCTCCGTGTCCCGGGCCAGCAGCAGAGGAACGGGGCCGAGCGTTTCGGTTTGGGGATCGCCTTCCCTCCCCCTTCGCTGACCCCCGCTCCGCGTAAAAACACCCCAGAGACTCGCTTTGGGCGGGTGGGGGGTCGGTTTTGTCTTTCCTCCCCCCCCCCCAGGCTGGGGGGCAGCTCCCGGGGGGACCGGAGAATTCAACGGGGTTTCGCCTCCCGGGGCTCCTCGGGCTTCAGCCTCCGCGGGAGAGCGGAGCCGTGCGCGGCCGCGGCCCCCCCGCACCCCCCCCCCCCCCCCCCCCCCCCAGCCGGGAAACCTCCGTGCGAGCGGCCAAACCATCCCGTTTTCTGGAGAGCCAACGCTTCTATTCCGAGGATTTTTTTATTCAATTACGTTTTACTAGTCCTAAAACATTAAGCGTTATGTGCTTAGAAGACGCAGAGCGCCCGCACTGCATCCGCAGGAAGCGTTTCGGGCGGTGAGTGCTCAGTGTAGCCGGTAGAGATGAACTCCGGCGGCTCCCAGGCTGAGCCGGGAACAGGCTCCTCCGCCATAAAACGCACTCCACAGGCTGTTTAACCGCGGCGGGGTCCTCCGAACTGCGGTATCAACGCTAATCCGGCCTTTTTCGCAATCGGAAACGAAAAACGGGTCAGCGAGGCAGAACTTCCCCCCTTTCCATTCAAACCGTGGCATTCGGTCGATTGAAATAACGGAATAAACTTAATTAATTCGGGGTTTGGCAAGCAAGATGAGGAAAAGTCGGCGCTTCGCAACTCCTAGTCGGAGAGGGAGCGGCCCCGCGCTCCGAGTCCGACCGGATCCCCGGACAAAACGGGAAAAGCCGGGACACGGGAAAACCGGCTGGGGCTCCCCGGAGGGAGGGGGCGGCGGGGAGCACCCTCCGCTCCCCCCCCGGGAGCTCCGCCGTCCCCCAGCCCCGGCGCACCCGCTCCCACCACCGCGGGAATTCAAGACAACGACCCCCAAACCTTTCTATAATCACTTTATTAAGTGCTGGTATTCCGCGGGGGGGGAGAGAGAAAAATCTCATTCTCCCTGCGGGCTGTGGTAGGGGTTTCTACGGCGTTCGTTCCCCCTGCTCGGGAAACGGAGCCCCCCCCGCTGGTCCCCGCTCGGCTGGGCAGCGGAGCCCCGGGCGGGTCGAGGAGCGAGGGTTTCCCGCAGCCGCAGCCTCTTCCCGGGCTCCCTTCCCCCCTGGAAAGGCTTTCCCGGGTTCCCCACGGGGTTCGGCTCCCGGCTGGGGGGGTTACCGAGCCCGCCGAAGCCTCCCGGGAACGCAGAGGGTGAGGAGAAGCCGTCCGTCGGCGCGTTACCGGTTTCTCCCCGCTACCGAGCACCAAAAGCCACCGCACCGCCCGCAGCCCCGGCGGAAAGCCCGGTGTCGGGGACTCCGCGCGGCCAACGCCAGCGTTTGGGGAGAATTCGGTCAAAAAACCTTTTTCCCGGGGAGCGAACGGCTTCACCTCGCAACAACGAGCGCTCAGCTCATGGAAATCCCGCTCCCGAACCTCCAGCCGGGCGCTGCCTCTCGCCCACACCGGCTCCGGCACCGAATTATCAATAACCCGCGAGGTAAAATCCCAAAATTCTGTAGTTTTTTTGCAGCAGGAGGCCACAGGCAAAGCTCACGGCCTTGGGAAGGGCTTGGTCCTGCTGCGCTGCGTTCCCTGGCCTCGCGGGTCGGGAGCGGGCTTCAGGGAATTCCAGGCATGGAAAATCCTGGAGGGAAGAGCAGGAGGAAAGGAGAGAGGGGCCGGGAGAGGAGAAGTTTAAAGTGGGACCCGCCGTGAGGAGCCTGCCCCAGCCTCAGGCTGGGAATTCACTTCGTGCAGCGCATTTTGGGTGTCGTACACCGAGCCGCGGTGGGGTTCAGGAGGCGTAACTCTTTCCGTCTTCTAACTTACTTTGCGGCCGACGGATTTTTAGGGATATCCTTATTTTAGAGATTTGTCATCTCCAGACACCCCTTAGGATCTTCTTAATGTCCTCCAATTGAAGCATCTTACTGAGCAGCAATGAGCGATTAACAGCTTTAGGTAAAGTATGTACAATTTGCTGATCATAATCTGCCAGTTTCAATAGAATCACAGAATCACTAAGGTTGGAAAAGACCTCCAAGACCATCAAGTCCAACTGTCAACCCAACACCGCCACACCTACTACAGGGACCCTACTAATGGGATTGCAGCTCCAAACACCTCGCCCGGCCAGCAGACCAGTGCCATCCTTACATCTACCTAGGTCAGACCACAAACTTCCAGTCTCTTCGTACCATCCCACCTGAGGTGACGCTCACAAGCCACAGCTGCTGAGAACGCGGAAACCACGCCAGGCACGAGAGGGACCAGGATGTCCAAGTCACCGGCACCCAACTGACACACGGCTGGGGATACTGGAAATTACTATCCTACACGACATTGCACCAGAAAAACTTCAAGGAAGAAAAGCCATCCATGGGGGCACGCAACGCTGCACGTCGCCTAATGTTTGTGTGTACTGAGAAGCACCTGCACGTTAAAAAAAAACCAACAAAAATCCGTGAAGAATTTTGTTTCCCTGCCAGTCTCTGGTTACTTTAACGTTTCTGTCACAAGTCACCAGATGCTTCTTGGCCGTACTTCCACCCTGCAGCAGTTGGGTTTAAATCCTTCACAGCTTTTGGTCCTGGGATTCCGGTCCAAGGCAGTTCATCCGGAAGGTCCGGCCAGGAAAACCTCAGTATGCGCTGTTAGTTTTAAAAACCACCGGTCTCCTATTAAATTTCATCCCCCAACCTCAGTTGGACACAAAGCCAGAAGAGAAACACAGCAAACTAAGGAAAAACAGAGACTGTGCGTTTCAATATCGGTAAGGGTTGTACAAAGCTGATCTGGGATCATTTCCATTACGCTACGCGCTTCGTCAAGACCTTAGAGAGGATCGCAGCGGGTGAAGCCGAACGGCCGTGACAGGCAGGCCTGCGGTGCCCAACACCTCCCTTCCCACGCCGGCTGTCGGTTCCTTGGCGGCGTCTCCCAGGCCGAGGAGCGGCTGCCCAGCTCTCCGCCGTGGCTGAAGGACAACTCTTCCCGCCGCTTCCTCCCGCGAAAGCACACACACGGCGCTCAGCTTCCTCGCCTGAGTAACAAACCTCTCCCTGCGCGCCGACACCGCGCTTCTCGCCAGCACAACCCCGTTGTTACGTTCTCCCCCCTTCCCTTCGCCGCTACGACCGAGACGCGAGCGCTACCCATGCCCGAGCAAAACCCAACGGGGTTCCCCTCCCGACAGCCCCGGCCGCGGTAACGCCGAGCCCGCGGTAACGCCGAGCCCGGGGCAGGCCGCCAGGCCCAGCCCAGGCCGGGCCCCCGCGCCCCGCTCCCTCCGCGCCGCCAGCTCTCCTGAGGTGAAGCCGCTCGTCGAGGCGGCCTCCCCCGGCTCCCCGCCACCCCCGCGCTGCAGCAGGCGCCGCCGCCCCGCTCCCGTCCCCGCCGCGGCCCGCTCAGCCCCCGCCAGGCCCCGCCAGGCCCCGCACCGCCGCCGGGAGCGGCCCGAGCTGCGCAGGCGCGGACCGCACCCCCCCACCCCCTCCCTCCCGCGCATGCGCACCGGAAGCCGCTAAGGGAGGCGGGAGGGCGTGCGCGTGGCCACTGCGTCCAGTAAGGGGCGGTGGGGGGGCTCGCGCTCCTGCCTCAGGGCCTGGGGGGAGGGAAACCGCGCTGAGGGGGTACGGCGGGGGGGGGGGGAAGCGGGCTGAGGGGATGCGGGGGGAGGGGGGGAAGCGGTCTGAGGGGGGTACGGCGCGTCCCCGGGGCCCTGAGGGGGAGCGGGCTGAGGGGGTACGGCGCGTTCTCGGGGCCCTGAGGGGGAGCGGGCTGAGGGGGTACGGCGCGTCCCCGGGGCCCTGAGGGGGAGCGGGCTGAGGGGGTACGGCGCGTCCCCGGGGCCCTGAGGGGGAGCGGGCTGAGGGGGTACGGCGCGTCCCCGGGGCCCTGAGGGGGAGCGGGCCGAGGGGGTACGGCGCGTCCCCGGGGCCCTGAGGGGGAGCGGGCTGAGGGGGTACGGCGCGTCCCCGGGGCCCTGAGGGGAAGCGGGCCGAGGGGGTACGGCGCGTCCCCGGGGCCCTGAAGGGGAAGCGGGCTGAGGGGAGGCGCGGTGCCCGCCGGCGGGTGGGGGCGGCCGGGCAGGGGTGGCGGGGAGTCCCCAGCGCCGGGTTCCTCTGCCTGGAGCCTGGCTGTGAGGCGGCTGGGACTGGAGGGCGGGTGGGTGAGGGGATCTGAGGAAGAAACACCGTCCTCTGGCCGGGAGCGGTAGGATGGAGCCTGGGTTACGCCAACAAGTGAAATTCTCCATTTAGCGTCGGCGTTTTCGAGGAGGGGAAGGGTGCTGCCAGGCCGTGCTGAACACGAGGAGTCCCACCAAGGGTCGTGCGCCTGTGACCGAGCTTCGCTTCGGCGAGGCCTGCGTGGTTTGTTCTGGTGCTGTTTGCCCACGTCTTGGTAGCAGGCGGCGTGGAAGGAGCGTGGCGGCGGGGAGCGGTTGTCCTCACCTTGCGTTGTTGGCGGCATCTCGCTCCGGAGAGCGTCTAGTGCCGCCCGTCTGGAAGCGGAAGGTAAAAAGTTTAAGCTGAGACTGACCAAACCAGCGTTATCGTCCCCTGCAAAGTCTTATTTGTTTAGTGTTGTTATCCACCGGGGTAGCAAAAACTAGAGATCCGTGCTTTACAACCTAATAAAAGCATGGCTTTTGTTTCAGGAGATACGGGATAATTATTAAAGATGAAAAAAGTAGGGAATAATTTTTTAAGAACCTCTTTAGAGAGAGGGGAGAGAGGAGGAACTCTATACCCCAGAAAATGATAGTTATTCCAAACATAGGGGACGGCAGGAGGAACTGAAAGGAACGGAGATGGGGGGGTCTGTCTGCAGTTGAGACTGCCATTACGCAGGCTTTCAGAAGACAGAATTAATTAACACTAGTTCTAACTGGAGGTGGAAAGGAAGGGCAGATGTGAGTGTTCTATGGAAGGGAAAGGCCAGGCCTCTGACGCTTGGTTTTGGAAGCCGTACAGGACTCTGGTCTTATTAGGCCCAAGTGTGGGAAGCGTGAGAGTTCACTTAGGGTAAAATGATCTACGGAGTCAGCCTCAGTATCTTTTATTCAGATAAATTGTGCCTATCCTGTGGCTTAGGCACAGGTGTAGCACTGAAAGCGTGCAAATATCCGTGTTCACATTGCTACCTATAGATGGTCATCTACTGCTGTCGTAGATTTATGTTGTTAAAATATTTTCCTTTTTTCCCTTGGTGGTGTTGTTGGGTCATACCTTTCTGTGAATGGTAAATAAATACAGATTTAGTCTGAGCAAAATAACCTGAACATGCCTTACATGGTTGCTTGTCTGCTGATAAAACAGCAGTTCAGTACTGCTGTTATGTGGGATTTTTCTGTGGGGTTTTTTTTTGGCAGTGGCGAGTGTGTTAAACTCATGTATATCGGATGGTGCCTCTTCGGCAAGGAAAGTCTTTGGCAGTTGCACCCAGGCTTGTCCACTCTTTGATAATGTGTCTTGCTGACTGGAGGGTATGGTGCTCCTACGGCTGCTGATTTGGCAGAAGTACAGCCTTTGGATCTACTGCTGTCTCTCACTGTCAAGGCTGGAGTAGTTTCTTCTTCATTTTTTTTTTTCTAACTCTGATGAATATATTTTTAATCCTCTGGGTCAAAGTTTAGTTGTTAGTGTTTTTTTGCATAGGGCCACATCATTATTTTCTTGATTTCCGAGTTTGATGCATGTGGCCTTTAATTTGACAAATCTAGCAATGTTTCTTGTTGTTACTGGATCCTTAGTATGGTCAAGCAAGCTTAGTGGGAGATCAGCACTCCTGCCTCTAGGGAGGGGTAGCTGATGGATAGTGTGCTTACGCTTGGGAAGGGAGAGGTGGGATTTCAAGCCCCTTTTTGAATACTGGGGAGGCTGAAGTTCAGATTCAGATCTGGGATATTTGGTCGTTAATGCCAGAAGTTTGCATTCCTAGGTTGATGGTACACATTTGATTTTTCCGTTATGTGCTGGCTCATGGAATTCCCGTGGAATTAGTTAGAACACACGATACAGAATTTGCGATGGGCTCTGTGCTTTTGTAATGGCTGCAGGAGAACAGACAGTGCCTGGTCCAGCATAAGACCTGCCAGTATGTTGTTAACTTTTAAATAATTTTTTAATAAGTTTAAACCAACAGAGAAACCTATACCAGATCTGCATTTTGCATAATTCGGCTGCGATGTTCTTAATCGAGAAAATAAGTGGCATTAACTTCAGTGGGACATTTACTCACTTTTTAAAACTGTGTGCTTGTTAACAATATTTTTTTTTTCCAGTGAGTTATTAATCTGGGAATTTTTATAGGTTTCTTTGAAGAGTTTTTTTTTGTTCAGTGGCAGATACCAGTTTGTGAGCTACTTAACATACATGGTTGGCATGAGTTTTCTTACTACCGCTAGAATCTTTTCTACAGGTCTCTTGTAGGTTCTTTTGTCACTTACAGGTAAAACATGCTACGTGTTTGCATAGCACGTTGCTTGGAGCTGATTAAGACGATGCTTAAGTATTTACGTGTATGTATAGTACAGTGTTGATCTGGTATTTTGATTTTTCTTAAGTGGTTTGAAATCTGCTACCCTAGTTTTTGCTGCTGTTTTTACGCCTTTTGTCAGATGCCTTTTCAGCTTTTAGCTCAGAAATGGGAGAAATTGCTTCTGGGCAATTCTTTTTTTCCAGTACTGAAAACCCCTCCTGCTTGCAGCATGCTGCCAGATGCAAGATTGTAACAGAATGCTTCGGGGTGGGGGGAAAACCGGGACTGTTAGTAGTGCCGTTAAATGCCTAAGGAACGAAATCATGGACTGTAGTGTAGCAATGTTTGTGGTGGTTTTTTCAGGTACCTTTTGGCTTGTTACAGGGACCAGCTATGGAGAAGTGGAGCTTGATGACAATTACTGTTTTACTAGCGCTTACCGTACGCTGGACTGTTTCGCTTGGTTCTTATTCAGGTAATGTGTGTTCGTGGTCTGTAAAACAACCACACGAAGGTGAATTATGCAGCTTGTGATAAATTAAAATAAACTTGCATGTAAAATCATAAATAGGAAGCCACGTGCTGTTTCGAGTATTGTCATAGTTTAGTGCCTCTCTATTTCCCTAAGGTTCATACAATACCTTGTTCTTATTTTTCTGATGTGTGCAATGATTAACATCGCTGCCCCTTGGAACAAAATGCTGGAAAAAACCACTACTCGTTTTTTTGGGAGGGCGGGTGGGGGAGCAGTGTGTGTCGGTCAGTAATGTCTTAGGAGGAGCCAAAGTACAGCTGGCTGTTCACCCTTGTGCCTTTCAGTAGCTGTGGAATATTATTGCGGTCCGATTGTACGTATATTTAATCTTGTCCATTAAGTTCTGTAACATACAGCCTTAATTTATAGTTAGATAAAACTGTGCTGGTGATAATGCAGACGGTGTAAAGGTGACATGCAGTGAGCGATTACGCTCTGCCTTGTAGCTGTACTTCCTTAAGATTGTTTACAGCATGAACTAGAGCTGTATTCTTTTAACAGATGAGTTTTTCTCCTCCCCATGTAATAATGCTTGAAAACAACTAGCAAGTTTTTTTCCAAACCTCCCGATGCCATTCCTACGCTTAGCATAAGCTTGCAAAAGCTAGCTCTGCAATTTTTTTTTTTTTTTTTTTAAATGAACTGTTATATTTTCAGTCCCTGTCAGCTAAAAGGATCCCCAGCTCAGTCAAATTCAGCTCTGGTTTTCTGTTAAGGCGATTGGGAGCCTGCTTCCCTAAGTAGTTGGAGCTGTTCAGTAGCGTTCTAGTGATTTTTAAACTGGTAACTCCTGGGCTTCATTTACTTGAAGGAATTTGCTTCAAGACAAGTTGCATGCATACCTTCTTGTGCAGTTGTTGTATGTTTAGCTTGCTTTCTGAAAATGCCATTATGAGAGATCTGTTCTGTAGGTAACTGGGCTGTCTTGTACCCATCTGTAGGCAGAAAAACAACCAGCCTGTCTTTTGCCACACAATACTAAATTTCTGTTGCACTGCAAGTATTTACAATTATATTGCTAACTAGATTTTTTTAAGTTGATTTAAGACCAATCAAGATTCTGCAAGAGAGTATTAAAATAATGCATGAACTAAAATAACAATTTTTTAATCTTGTTTCCGACATAATGATTGTGTGACTTCTTTTGGAATAGGAAAAGCTGAGTCTGATCCAGTCCAGCAAATTATTAAAGCATGTGCTTGACTTTGTCTTTTTTTCAGCCAGCCAATGCTCAAACCTGAATGTTAGAGAGAGCTGTCAAATGCATAACTACGCTGGAATTTTTTTTTTCTCTTGGACTACCTTTAGATGTAATAAACCTTTAATGACAGGAGCAAGAAAAAAAATTGGGCAGGGTAGTGCTTAAACTTTGACTTGCTCGCTATAAGCTTGTATAACAAAATATTCTGACTGGTACGTGTCTCTGTTGCGAAGCTCCAGCTTTGTTTTGAATTGATTGGAAAGATCAAGGAGCAATTTTTTAGCAGGCTTGTGTCAGATAATGCACTAAAGTTGAGCGAACAATTAGAAGTAGTCGTCGTTCTCTGAAGCAGTCTCGGGTAGAAATGCTGGTTCGGTATATTCTGAAACGACGTGTGGCGTGGGTGGCCAGACGTAAGGGGGTTAATTCTGCTCTCATTTACTGTATGGTCTTGGATTGCTGTATTTGATTTCCATTCTGTTGTTGCTTGCCATCTAGCGTGCTTTTGGATCTGCCTCTCTTTTTGGGTCGTGGTGGTGAGAAAGCAGATAACTAACACCTAGTTTTTAAAGGTTACTGTTTACAATGACCTGAGATTAGTTGGTTTTGGAGGATTATTGAGGAAAAATTTGGCTTCGTAGATTAATGCATAATTTTTTAATGCATTGCCAAAATGCTGCTAAATGAGTAGACACTAAATACTCATGTTGAAAGGCAGCTTCAGACCCTTAAAAATGTCTGTTACCAGGGAACAATAAAACTGAATAAGACCACTCTAAATTTAAAGTATTTGTGATAATTTTAAAATAAAATACTCCATTTTTATTAATTGTGAATTCTTTTTGGCTGTGTAGTTGATGCTTGCTGTAGACGGAAGCTAAATATGCGTTCTCAAAGTAACCGATGTGTGATCAGTCTCTGTATTTGGATTTTGGCAATCAAGGCTTTGGATTAAGATCCGTTTTGATCATTCTGAAGCCCATTAATTTCTTTTCCTTTTTTTTGACATGGGGAGAAGCTGAAATAAAATGTGTGTGTTTATAGATGTGTGTTGATACACAAACACACAGAGATATACACACACTTTAAAATCTGGATAACACCTATTTTTGTATTTCTGTAATCCTATGACAGGTTCTTTGTTCCACTAGATTTATAGCTACAGAATGGGCACTGATAAAACTCTTATTCTCCAGTGACCTCACTTATTTAGGAAACTTTCAGTTGAGTGTGGCACGTAGTCGAGATAATCTACTCTCTCTACTACGCAGGAATAAATTAGCAGAGATAATCTGTTCTCTCCCCTACCCAGGAATAAATAGTACGTATCTGAGCTTGTGTGACTCCCACCAACATAGATCACATGAAAAAAATATAGATGGCTTTCCTATATTTTAAAGAAACTCTTAAATCTCTGTCTGGCTAGTGTCAATATTTTACTGGGAGTACTATCAGTCCAGTTTCTGTTCTCAGTAAGCACAGGTTAATAGAAGTAAATAAACTCTTTGATAAAGATGGCTTAATACTGCTGTTATCGGAGTTAGGCTTACGCTGAGGGAATTGTTTATGTGTGGACATCTGAAGTATTTGCATTGATAAAGGTGGTTTTTTTTTCCTTGGAAAAAAAAAAATCAAATCTTAGTTTCCGGAGAGACTTATGTATGCGTGCGTGAAAAGTGTCCTTTAACATAATTCACTTTGCAGAACTGCTACGTAGCAATCACTCAGTTGAAAAATGAGCGAGAGAGAATTCCTGTAAACCAAAATGGCGCAGTTATTATTTAGAAGGCTTCAGAGATTATAAGTAAAAATTCTGCTGAACCTATTCTGCGCACTGGATGGCCTGATGTAATAAGTGGCTCATCTTAGCTCTTTATTAAGATTCACGGGGAGAGGGACAGATGCAATATTCTTGCTACTGTTGCAAAGCAGGCAGCAGAGGAAAGGGAGAGGAAGTGGGGGACTTGCAGCAGCAGGTCCTAGTTCTAAATAAATTGAAAAATAAGGCTGGCTGTTACTTTTAATAGCGAGGTACCACGACATGGCCGAAACACAAGTGAGAACGTTGTCAATTAGGAAGCGTAGCAGTTCACACAAAATCAGTGTAACATGTCCATTATGTACATTTTCATATTTCAGAGGAAGTGCCACATTTTTCATCTACTCTTGGAAATGATTTTTTTTTTGTCAGGTGAGGAAGCAATTCTTCACAGTAGAGTATCTTGATAAATGCTTATTGCAGAAATATCCAGAAAGCCGAAAGAACGCATAACTTTTTTTTTTTTTCCCCTCCCTGTTAGACTGCATAGCAGATGATGCCTCTATTTTGCCCTCAAATATCATAGAGGAATGGAGAACAAATTAGTAATATATTTATATGCAAATACATATCTGGAGGAAAAGCAATCTGCATAAAATGAATAAATTCCTAAATTCTCTGTCATCTCCTTTTAGGTGCAGGAAAACCACCTCTGTATGGAGACTATGAAGCTCAGAGACACTGGCAGGAAGTTACTTACAATTTACCCATCAGACAGTGGTATGTACTGCCATTGTAGTTCAGGTTACAAAGGGGTAAATGTAATGAAACTTTGCTTTGTATCTTCCTGTAATATACCTTTAAGATCTCTGCAACATCTTCTGCTGTTCTCTGAACTATTCTAAAAACCCCTGTGTAGTAATGTATTATCACCCTGTTTTTAGACTGAGGTACCGTTTTCTTTACAAAAAAAGGAAAAAAAGCTAAAAGTTGGAACTTGGACTTGCTAGCTATGAGCTTGTATAACAAAATGTTCTGACTGGTACCTCTCTCTGTTGTGAAGCTCCAGCTTTGTTTTGAATTGACTGGAAAGATCAAGAAGCAATTTTTTAGCAGGCTTTTATAAAGGATCATGGAGAAGCTTTTTCTCCTGGTTTAGAAGAAAATCAGTTCAGCTCCCTCAGTTCCAGTTCTCTAATGCACAAAAGCTTTCATGATTATCAGCACTGACAAAACCAAAATGAACTTGGCTCATCTGCCCTGAGCTAAGAGGTAGGGGCGTGGCAGTAAGTGCAGCGACTTCAAGGCTTGTGCTGGAGGCATAGGCTGCTTTTTACACCTGCAAGTTCATGGTTCACACCCACGTTCTTGTATCTAGATTCCAGACACCCATATTTTAAAATCTGTATAGGGGTAGTGAACTTAATTTGTACAGATTGCTTAAAACTGTAGGAAAATTATTCCAAATATTTTATGTATTTTTACATTATTTCTGGTATTCATTAGAGCTTGCGTGGAACAGTAAAAACTATTTAGTCTGTGTATATGCTACAACACAAATTGGAATAAATGGAAACTCCAGGTCACCTTCCAACAGGGATAGTTGCATTTTGTTTGTCTGGAGTCATTTTTTCCTCAGCTGTCTGTTGGGGAACAGACTGATAAAACAGGACAGAATATTAATTCAGTTGTATTTCTATAAATATATGTGGGGCCGATTCTGAAAGTACAGTACTCTGTGGAACCCTGCAGATGACTCTCTGTGATTTCGGATCATCCTGTTGTGTCTGTATTATCGTTTCTCTCACAGAGTTTTCTGGAATATCCAAACCCCTCATTATGCCAGAGTTGGGATAATGGAGAGCTGACATAATAATGGAGTTGGCAGCTTTGATCCACTCTGCTACGCGGAGCTATATGTACTTCAAATAAAGAGTTATAGCAGTCATTATTTCTCGGCATTCCCGGGAGCCAGATGAAACTGTATTGCAGGCTGGATTTAGCCTATGGGCTGCCAGTTGGGCATCTCAGTGTTGTTGTATTTGCTCTTCGTCTTATAACAGAAGTTTTTTGGATTGGGTCTGCTTCGAGCATTGAATCTCCAGTGCAGCGAAGTCGTATTCGGTCTTGGGCATTTGGAAAAGAACATCTCTGCTGACACGCAGGGGATTACATTCTGGAATACTGAGGTGTCTTTACCCTTCTGTATTATAGAAGTACGTGGTGTGAAATGATATACTCCAGTATGTAAAAATAGCGTTCAGATTTGAAGTTGAGATTCTGATCGCTTCTAGTGCTGTTACTTGTTTAGTATTTAGAAAAGCTGTCTGTGCAGCCAGCCTGTATTCTTCTGTAAATTTGTCTAAGTAAATACACAGAGTAGCTCTTCTGAGGACGTAGTCCTATAAGATCTCTTCATCTTTTCAGTCTTAATTGTCATGTTTACTGTTAAACAGGCACATACAGGTAATGCAGCTGCATGTTCCAGGCTTATTTTCATTGATCCAGAACAAAGATTTATTAAAAAAAAAAAAAAAAAAAGCTGCAGTAAGCTACCGTATGGTCTGTGCTTAGTTTCCTTGTGTGAGATTTCTCTGAGCTAGAGGCCAGAATTTAAATGTTTCTTTTTTTATATTATTCTTTAGAGCCTTGACATTATTTGTTAAAGGCTACTTTAGGAACATCCTTTCTTATTATACTGCTGATTAAAACTGTGAAGGCTGTTTTGCTAAATATTACTATGTATAGGGATTGTTTTTTCTGCTGAAACTATGAGTTTATTGAAGGTAAAATTAAAAAAAAACCCAAAACCAAAACGAAACTGGAAAGTTTACTACTAAGTTGCAGACTATTACAATCTCCGTGAAGACTCTGAGCTGCCTTGGCATGAGCAATCTTGAATTGTAGGATAAGAAGCAGAGATGCAACGCAGAGAAATATGATTTATCATCAGTTCATAAGATACTTCAGGCAGCTCATAAGGAATTCAAGATATATTTACCATAATAAATGTCAAAATTTGGCTCCATTTAAAGAGAGAAACTGGAAAAGCCGACAGCTTGCCCCTTGGCAGTTAGACAAGTCAGTCTGTTTCATTGTAACGTACAAAAGGTCTGATGCCTTATTTTTGTAACTTATTTTCCTTGGGTGAAACCTTCTGTTTCATTGTAACGTACAAAAGGTCTGATGCCTTATTTTTGTAACTTATTTTCCTTGGGTGAAACCTTCTGTTTCTCATTTGGAAGAGGTGACTTAATTTTGACTGCTGCCAGCCTTCCATGGAAATACCAATGCAACATAATTACAAATGGGAAAATCCTTCTCCTTTCTCTCACGCTGCCTGCCTGAGTTTTGAGGTAGAGCTGGGTAAAGTTGTGGCTGACACATCCGACTGAGGTTCATGACCTTGTGTGGGTTATTCAGGAGGTGCTGCTCTGATAGCCTGGTGTTGGGTTCCAAGGAACTTTTTAGCCCCCTGACTCCTACATTCATGCTGACGGAATTGCCTAGGTGCACCTGCCGTGGCATAGTTTTCTCCCAGACCTATTCTGCTGTTTGTTTGTCTGCGTAATATCTTTATGCCGCTCTTTTCCACTTCTGTTCGCTTGCTTCCCAGCAGCATAACTTGAGCTGATGGTTTTTCAGAATTTTCGTGTTAAGGTCTGTTGAGCAGCAGCCGTTCACAACTTGGTACATTACAGTCTAAAAGAGTAGCAGATGAAGCTTAACTGTTCAGAAGTCATCACATATTAAATGTACTGTCCAGGAAAAAGGAATCTAGGATTAATACAAAGAAAAACATTTCGAGATTTCCTTTAAACTGCATTGTTTTTATTTCTTTGTTGGCAAATCGACTGCTGTCTTCTGGAATAATTGACACGCAGGAAAAAGTGCGGGTTTGCTTTGTAGATGGAGGTGAGGCCCTGCAGAGCCTGGTAGATGTGTACAGCTGTTTTTGTGCAGGCTTTGTCGTAGTGTCTGGATTTTTGTCAAACTCTGTTCGCATTAAGGACTTTTCCCACTCCAGGTAAGTAAGCTCTAGCAGCGTTTTCAAATCTTCTGTTATGCAAACACAAGTGAGTGTACTCTGAATGACTTTTGCTTTTGTTGTGTTGCTTGAGATTTTTTTTGTGTAAAGTAAAATAAAGCACATACAGAAGTTGCTGACTTCCTTTTGGATTTTGAATACATTGATAAAAACATTCGGTTTAATATTCAGCCTTTTCCTTGGGCTGAAACAAAGCTGGAAACGTAGATCCTTCCTTATTTATTTTTTTTTTTTCTCCCTTCCCCCCCCCCCCCCAGGTACTTCAATACAAGTGATAACAACCTACTGTACTGGGGCCTTGATTATCCACCTCTTACTGCCTATCACAGTTTTCTGTGTGCTTACATGTAAGTTTATTATTATTTTAAATACTTACTTCTGTGGAGAATACAAAAGACTAAATTCACCTCTTTTTTTTTTTTCCTACCTCCCCTTCGTGTTTTTTTTTGTTTTTCCTCTCTCCCCTGAGAGGAGAAACTAGAAGCTAAAAAATACCAATCTAGGCAGCTGATGAAATGGGAAGTATTGTTTGCTACTTTAAAGCAGAGGAAATAGATTTTATGTGTACCCCTATTGCTTAAAACTCATACTGCAGGTTTTCCGTCATGTAATTATTGCAAGGAGGACTGAAGGGTTTCATTCTTCTTTTTGCCAGGTCTGTAAATTTTAGCAGATTTAGGTGTGACTTAGATTTTTAGCTTTCCATATCAGCCACTGTTGGATCAGTGATGCACAGAGAAAAGTGCTGTAGGCGTTGGGTGCATCGCATGGGAAACCTCTCTTGTATTGAGCGCCTAAGTGACATTTGATGACTGGATATCATGTAAATAGAATTCTGTTATTGGAATACTTTTTCCACAAGGGCTTTACTGCTGTTGGAATGAGACTTATGGAATAAGAATGTAGGTTAAAGTGCAGAGGCGCAGTTATGTGGGGCATCTATGTGAACTGTAAATGGTTTATATTTAATACTTAAGTATGAAAGGTATTTACAATTGTTTTTTTAAAAGTCAGTGGAACTAGACTGAAGGTGGTTAGCTTGTCCTAATAAAGATTGTATTCCATTTTTACTGTTTTCTAAGATTATTTTTTTTTTAATTGTGAAATAGCAGCTAAAGTCTGTAGTGTAAACCAGTCTAGTGGTGAGGAAAATCTTTCATTGATCACTATTGCTCTTTGAAATATTTCTTCTCATTCATCTTAATTCTTGGAATATGCTCCTGTGCATGTCATCTTTATTGCTGAAGGGAGTGTAAAGGGAAATGAGAACTGTCTACATTTTGATGTGTCTGTACTTTGTTTTACAGTGCAAAGTTAATAAATCCTGATTGGATTGCTCTGCACACATCACGGGGGTATGAGAGTCAGCCACACAAGTTATTTATGCGTACAACAGGTAGGAAAATTATATTTCCTCGGGATGATCATACAGATTTGTCTGGCTTACTAATTTAGCACATTTGGTATCATGCAGCTTCTCTGTCTTCACCGGTTTATTCTCAGTTCTTTGGCTTGGGTGGCTCTGCAGGTCCATTTATGAACCAGGCTCCTCTGTTCATTTCTCTTCTGCCATCGTTTGTAAAGCTGATAAATATAAAATATACAAACAAGTTTTCAACCAAATTGGTTCAGTAAAAACTCTAAAACAAAGCATAGATCCATTTTTTAATTTTGAAAAGAGTGGTGGTGTTTTCCCTTCCATTCTAATAAATATGCTTTTCAGCTTAGCTGGATTTTTATTGTAAAATTATTTTGCATGTAGACTGGCATTCACTGACTTGACAACCTCTTGAGGTCTCGGATCTTTATTATCAGCTGTTATACTTTATCTGAAGGGGAGAGATATTTGGTATTTTTAAAGATGTCACTTTTCTTTCAAATGGCCACCACTTCCTAGAGATAAACTTTTGTTAACAAAAAAGTAAAAAGGTATTTTACCACTTCTGTACTACATTTCATTTTCCTGCAGTCGCTCTTCTGACCATGTGATTGTTTTGAACTGCCTCTACAAAGGAAAGGATACAATAAGTGCAGAAAAAAACTGTAGATAACTGAATTCAGTAGCTGTATTGGTAGGACAGCAGTGTGCCCAGTGTGCTCTTGTTCTGTAAGCAGTGGCAGGTGCCGTGTTATCCTGTTACTGTTTTCTTTCATTTTAAACCTGTCTTTTGCGTAACAGTAGAGTTCCACAAAATGCTTTCTGATTGCAACGGCAGAATTTGTTGTTCATCGATAGCTTTTCTGTACTTCACAAACCTCTCAGTCTGGTCTTTAGTAATTGATTGGAAAAAAAAAAAATCACTGGAACTTAATTACCCTTGAAATGGTCTTTATTAATTTTGAAATCAACTCACTTGACAAGCCACGGATGGATCTAGGAGAACCGATAACCCTCTTTTAACAATAGCCATTAGGAGAATGCATTAAAGGAATTCCAAATGGTCAATGTAGCTGTTGGTATTGCACCTTTATTTTAAGTGTCTGTGTATTTGTTTTGCTAATGCCTTGGGTATATTTGGCTTAAGCCTGCAAAATGATGCATCACTGGCTACCTGACATTTTCTTCCAAAGCCCATGACTACAAAGAGGCAAAGCATACTTTCCCCTTGGAATAACTGCACATTTTCTGAAACTGGTTTATAGAAATAATGTGAGATTTTTCTCAGGCTCTTGAGAGCACACTTAAGAAGAATTCACCAGATGGTTTAAGCATGAGCAGGAGCTGACATAATTCTAGGCAGAATTTTATATTTATATATATAAAATATATATATAAAATATATATATGCAATATATATAATATATACCTGCTGGTTCTGTTTTTTTGTCATGTGTATTTGCTGTAGGCGGATGATCAAAGCCAAATAATGAGTTTTAGTCTGTTTGTCCACATCACTAGTAATTCACACAGATACACTGGAGATTGTTATAATCTAGAGCTTCTTAATTCTTTGTGTCTTCAGACTGTCTGTTCCATCAAACAGCTTGACTGGATCTAGTTGTAGTTGATTTCTTTTGAGAATTAAGAATGCCTTCTCTCATTTCGGCATGTGAGGAACTAGAGCGTGCTCCCTTATTGACTGAGGCTGTGCCAGAAGCCCAAACAGCTGAGCACATGGAAGCAGCAGCTTTTGGACATCAGAAATGAGTGTTAGAAACATTAACAAGATCAAATTCTGTAGACCTATTTCTTTTTGTCCTTTGAACTACCCAGTTTATTCTAATGAAGAAGCTGCTGATATTTTTAATGTTTATTTGCCTGTATTTTTTCGTTGTCTTCACCAGAACAATTGAAAACTGGCTTTGGCACAGCTGCCAAACCTGAGCTATCTTTAAAGCAATGAAACATACTGTAATGCAATGTAAGACAATAGAAAAACATACTCAGCTGAAACTACGGTCACAGGACTTCTGAACTTCAGTTGAATGGCTGAAGTTTTCAGTGAGGATAGAGATGCAAACCCCACATTCAAAAGGTGGGCAACTAGTCTCACTCCAACACTGTGTAGTTATTATCATCTGAGTGGGGTTTTTTTTTACACCAAATACGACCAAGAGGTTAAAACTGTAAGCAGAGTCAAAGATTCACAACCCAGGTGAAAACACACAACTGGAATAGCATTGAGGTGAGGTATGTGGGAGGATTCTAACTTGAAGTTAATCTTTATTTTTCAGTGTTTTTCGCCGATTTGCTGGTTTATATTCCTGCAGTTATTTTATATTGTTTTTCCTTGAAGGAAACATCTACTAAAAAGAAGGCAAGTATCTGGGGTGTGTGTGAATTAAAAACCAGAGAAAACATACTGTTAAAACAGGGTAGAAATGTAACAGTATGAGACTTAATTAAAATATAGAACCCGGCGATGGCTTCAATTGATGTAAAACTGATGACAGTCACTATATCTTGCATTAAAGGCTTTTCAGTTAAAAAGAAAAAAAAGCCATTAACTTATCTTACAGCAATTATTTTAATGCTTTCAATAACAATAACACGGTGCTCTGAAGTTTAGTAGCCATGAACTCCTGAATTGTATTTCTTTCTGAATTTATTACTTGGGTAGTAAAACCAAGATTTGTGCTGTGACGTGGGGGAAGCCAGGAACTGCTTTGTTTTGCACACTCCTTATGGTAGAACCAAGACTTTTGGAATAATAAGTCTTCTGGTTTTTGGAGCGGTTCCGAGGGTGAAGATGGGTGTGGATGATCTTTGAGCTGGTTGGCAAAGGGTGGGCTGGTCTCCCTTCAATATTTTCTTATTTATGAAAAAACTTTATCCTTTTTTATTCTTACAAATATTGCTGACAGAAGATTACTTCTAGAGAATAAGATTCGTACATATAGGATGCACCATGGAGGGGCAATTTTTTTGTACTGGAGAAGTAGTCTAAGTTCCTCTGTCTAATGTCTACCTTAAAAATAATCATTTTCCTCTCTCTTTTTTTTCATCCTTCTTTCCAGGTTTCTAGTGCTCTCTGTATACTGCTTTACCCAGGCCTCATTCTTATCGACCACGGACACTTTCAGTATCCTTGTTCTGCAGGGAAATGGATTTCCATTTACAAAGTAGCTCTGTTCTTTAGTACTTGTCTTTAGCTGGGCAGAAGGTTACCTTTGCGTACGAAGTCATGTGAGGGGCTTCCGCCTACCCCAAAGCAGAGCTGTTAAAGAAAACCATAAGTCTGAAATACATTGGAGATAAATAGTTGATATGGGGACAAATCAATCTAAACATGACCAACGTTCTTAGTGTGCCTCAAGCTCGTATTTCTGCCAGTCAGTCTTATTGCAGAAAACGTCAGTGGTGCTACGACAGTGAGACGAGTGGTGGCTTGTGCTCCTGTGACTTGTGTTTGGAGAGGGAATCGCCCGAGATCCTCTTGAGATGCCAAGTATAGTTGTGTAAAATGTTCCGTTCTATAAAGCGTGCCGTTCTGTCTTGCCTTTACAATTACGTGAGATTGGATTCGCTTCACTTCATGCCTAACCTTTTAAAAGCTAGGCCCCTAATACGAGTTAGGCCGTCAGAGCTAACTAGTCAGTATTGGTGGGAGACACCTTCACAGGTGGGTCTTTTTTAATAAGATTTCTGGTTTGATACTTGTTTTGCACATCAACAAGCAAATGCTGTTCGTTGACTACTCCAGGCTGTGCCGCTCAGTGCTGTTGAGCCAGAGGGACGCAGTCCTGGAGTTGTGATAAATGTGGATATTTAAATATTCCAAGGAGAGACTGAATCTCAGCCTCTACTAAATCAAGTTTTGACAATCGAATTGAAATTTTACTAATTTGTGGTTTTCTTCCAAGAGAGTGCATGGTGAATTTGGAAGGTGACATATCTTAGCAGAATTTGAAGGAAAAAAAAAATCATAATGCTATTGGCTATTTCAGTTGTAGTTTGGGAATTCTGAAATTCTACTTTTGGCGTGACTCTGTAAAGCTGTATGTCATCTGGAGACATCACTCACAAGAACGGGGATGGGAATGAACGTGGTTTATCTTAGGTGAGAGAAGCTGGTGGTCAGAAGGCAGCACAGGGTTACAATTTTTAAATATGTAAAAGATGTACAAGGAGGAAGGCAGCAATCTGTTCTGTGTGTTCTTTTGCTATAAAGCTTTGTTGATGAGATTTCAAATATATGTGGTGGGCTGAAAACAACATAGAAAATCTGAATGTGTTCTCATAGTTATTTATATTGACAAAGAGAAAATACTGTGAAATTTCTGACAATGCAAGTAGCCTTTATTTGGTTTCTCTTATTGTGTAAAAATAATAGTAAAAGGCTAAGCTAATATTTTGTTGCAATTTATTAGTAAGTGTAGCTTAGTCTCTTCAAACTCTGCTGAGCTTGGGAACCTGTTCTCAAAGTCATAAGGAAGTAACGTTGCTTTTAGTAACTATTATTCATTGTTTGTACAGTATTAGCAGACAGGGGAACTGGTCATGGATGAGGGTGCACTGCAAGTATAATCACAAAAACCCCAGGAGTCCTTGAACTAAATAATATATTATTTAAATACTGACGTATTTGAATATTCTGCACGTATCTTTTGGGAGCTGGGAGGAGAGACCAAAGCTTTAGCCTTAATCATGTAAATACCAAGAAAAAAAGTTTACCCTGATGCATCTTAGAGTACCGTCACTGTCACCAGAAGCTTGGCTGACTGAATGTACATTACATGTATAATTAACACACACAATTTGTCCTCATATTTGCCTGTACAAGCTTTGAGTCAAACCTTGGAACACTTTAAATAGAAGTAAAATTACTCCTATCTGTGAACAACATACTCACAACTGGCAATGTGTTTTTAAAGCTAGGTTGGAAAAACTTCCTTTGCGCGCTGTTTCATGCTCGTCCCTCAGGGCATTCGTTACTGAGTACTAAGATGCGTATCCTGTCCTTGACACAAGAAACCATGTACAACTCAGTGAGCCTTGGCTTTGCCTTGTGGGGCGTACTGTGTTTGTCTTACGACTGGGACCTTTTGGGGTCAGTGGCGTTTTGCTTGGCCTTAAATTATAAGCAAATGGAACTCTACCATTCTCTACCCTTTTTTTGCTATTTACTTGGAAAGTGCTTCAAGAAGGGACTGAAAGGAAAGGGGTAAGTGACTTTAAAACATTTTATCTTTCACAAGAATACACCCAGGCAGCCTGGCATTGAGAATGTGATTCTCCTTGTTTGCATGTGGGCATTTCTGAATTCATTTCTAGTGGAGGATACTTACCTTCTTGTAATGTATTCCTCTCCTGCGAAATAAATATTTCTTGTTGAGATCTACGTGAAGTATTTCCACTGAACAGACAGCAAAACCTGTTAAGGTGTGTCCTTTCTTAGCACTGTGCGTTCTGTAAGCCCAGTTAAGTATGGGCTGCAGTGGGTGACCAGATTAGATTGACAGCAGTGGCTCTCTGGTTCTCATGGACTTGTTCTCACCAGTCTGGGGATGATGAACTTTTTCTGTGGTACCGGTAGCTCTTTTGGTTTAGATTTGTTACCTTCAGTTCTGTATCTTTCTTTAAAAAAAAAAAAAAAAAATTATGCTATAAACTGTAAACTAAGAACTGACTTTTGTTACCAGTAGCTGGATTTCTTTTTTTCTGATGTAAGCTTTTTCTCTCAATTACAGATTAGTGTTGTTAACTAAAATAGTTGGGACAGTGGTGCTTTCCTTTGCTGTCTGCTGGCTCCCGTTCTGTACCGACATGGAACAAATCATGCAAGTACTCAGAAGACTCTTTCCCATTGACCGAGGCTTGTTTGAGGCATGCATGTTTTCTTCTCCCCCACCCCACTGTAAATGTTCTGTATTCTTAGATCCCTTGAGAAACCTTCATCGTGACCTTTAGGGATTTCATGTGGGAGACACACCACAGAACTAGTAATTTGAGATGGCTTCTTCAGCAGTCATTTCTTGCCAGTTATTTAATCCAGTATTTAACCCCAGCTCAGCTGGCATCTTCCAGGATACTATATGAGTAGACAACACTTATCCCATCATCAAACCCATACTTCAATCCATACATTTTTCCATTGAAATAGATTCCATAGTAATTGACAGTGTCAGAAGATGTAACCTTAAAAGTTAACGGCTTCAGTCTCTGTTTTTGGTTCTGCTCAGCTTTTTTCAACAGGATTCATTATAAAAAAAAAAAAAAAGGTGCTTTGAGTGCAGCCTAGAACTTCCTTTTTGACCCACATGCAAGTTTTCACAATATTTCCCAAAAGTTTTAGGCCGGTTCTGCTTTTACGTTTCCTCAGGCTATCGACATTTGCATGCTGCAGGGTGCTGAGTATCGCAGCCTTAATCCAGTAAAGCAATTACTCCTTTACTAAGTCTCGCTGCTAAGAGAAAGGCTGCTCATTTCCCAAGTAACAGGGAGTTGTTGTTTTGCTCGATTAGGGCAGGAGTCTTAATGCTACATTTCTAAAAGCAGATTCTGAACTTCAAGTGTAACCAATAAAACGAAGCTTTGAATTTTCAGTTTTTCGTGTCACAGGGACTTAAGCAAACGCTTGCATAGTTTGAGTCATCTTAAGTCTTCTTTTAATCTTTAAATGTAAATAATACCATGACTGGCACTTTTTCACAGCAGCTCATGGTGATGTACCAAAGGCAGCATTTTATTTAGGCAGTGATATGGAAGTGTTCTCAGTGTATTCTCTGCTAGTTTATTTTAAAAAAACCCAAACAAACCACCTACAAAGACATCCCCATCCCCACTCACCCCCCCAAAAAAAACCCCACCCCAAACAATGACCCTATTCCTTGGGAATTATCCAGAATTTCTGAATAAATAGTTTGGATCACGGCTCTTATTATCCAGTGCGAAGTTTAAAAATGAAATTTGTAAATGACAATAACCAATGAGTCTGAAAGGGCTTAAGGATTTTAGTCTAATATTAGCCCAAATATTTTTCTGAGTTGATCAGGGGAGTGACTTGCTGGAAGCTAATCTAGATAAAATGAGAAATTGTCCACGTAAGCAATGCGCAGTAAATTTATACTGGGGTGCGTGTAACAGGTTCTTTGAATTGGTTCCCATTTACAGAAGCAGCAACAAATGCCGCTGGTTGTAAAATCGTATTGGCTATTAAGTAGGCGTCTTGTGCGTTCGGTGCTGCCAAACCCTCTGTTCGCTTGTAATCCTCGGCAGATTTGGAGTGCATATTCCGTACTGCTGGTGAGCACATGAGGAAGAGGGCTCAGTTGCCGGTGCTGGTAGCTTTCTTGCTGTTATGTCTACACAGCTGTGATTCAAGCAGCTGTTTAGGGATGAGTTTCACAAGCATGATAGCTGTAGTTACAAATTTAATTTTGAAAGTGATCCTAGCACAACTGCTAATGTCTTTAGGCTTCTTGATTTATTAGAGGTTAACTCTGTCACTGCTAGCAAGTAGTAAGCACAGCTAAATACATTCAGGTATGTAATGAAATGTGACAGTGTACAGAACGTCTTCACATTTGAAAAAAGATTCCTATGTGCCCGTGTTTATCAGGGACAGATAGTCTCAGAGCCTTATTTTCACAAAATGTGTGGTCTCATGAGTTAAGAAGTAGTCTTTTGTGCTGGAGAACTATTTCTCAGTTATTTTAGAACATGTTTTAATTGAGTCTCTTGAAACTTTCCATTTTTGAAGATCAGAATAATTTAAAGTACATCGAAGAATATTATGTATATCTGCAAGTGTCTTTGCAATATCATGGTAAAATCCCCACAATCCCCCACCTCCCAGGCCCCACTGTTGTTATACACATACGCTTCAATGAATGTAATCATTACTAATTACATTTTTTTTTTTTCCCCCCTTCCAGGATAAAGTAGCCAATATTTGGTGCAGTCTAAGCATCCTTGTAAAGATAAAGAATATAGTATCACCTCAAACTCAGCTGAAACTCAGGTAAGACATAACTGAAGTGCATTAAGTAGTTGATTTGCATTATTTTTTGCAAAATGAGGGTTTTTTGTCAAAGAATTATGAGAAGTGGTGTTTAAAGCCTTGGAAAAAATGTTTTCTTTCCTATCCTGTACTGTTCTCCCAAGTGATAAGGGTTCCCCCAAGTACTGTTACGAATATTTGTGACTGAAAAATTTCCTGCTTGTTTACATAGTGATTTAAGCTACTCGTTGGTTAAACTGAGTTAAAGTTTGCATTCTTCCCTCTTCAGAGAATTACCTCTTTCAGTGCTCTTAGAAGTCAGAGCTCACAGCTCTGTTTTTTGACTAAGTGAAAGATTCAAGCCTAGGTCTAGAAAGTCTGAAATACTAATGGGACTGCTTTATTCCTTTTTCAAAAGCGCTTACGGCAATGTGGACTGCTCAGTGCTCTTCTCTTGCCATTGAGTCTCCTGGAGTGATTTGGTACTTCTGAATATTACAACTGAATTTCTAACTTAGATAGTTTTCAAAAGTGATAATGTGATATCATGGATGTAGTTACTCATGTATTAAAACTGTTTTTCTTATGAAATTCTTTAGTTTTGCTGTAACGTTCCTGAGCCTGCTTCCTACTTGTATAAAACTAACCGTCCAGCCTTCTCTCCGAGGATTTAAATTTGCTTTGGTAAGTGTATGTTTTTAATTGCTCCTTGTTTTGCATCCAGCACTGGTGTGTGACCAACAGTGCCACTTACAGCTGCCGCAGTGTGCAGAAGCGCGGGTACCGTTAAACGCCGTTCTGTCTCTGCTGAAGAGATCGGTTAAAAAGTGTCTTGCTGTCACGCATCTGGGGGGTCTGACTGGCCTTTGAAATCCAGAATTTTGTCCTTAGCCTCAATTTTCTTTATTTAGTGCTGTATTTTTATTATCTTCCTCTGAAGAATCTTAGAAGATTCCCTACACATCAGAGCCTCATATAGAGTTGGAATTCCTCCTCTTTTTGTTTAGCTTTCAAAGTGTTAGTTTTTCTTACTGCGTTGGCTGCAGTATTCAATAAAAAAGTCCCGAGATGGACATTGGAGGCTCATTAGCAGTTTGAAAAGAAAATGATACTGTTTTCCTAAATGTTTGCTTTTTCTTAGTCATACTATATCATGGAATTTAAGTACATTAACATGACTTGCATGCAAAAATCAGTTTTCCTTGAAATCAAAATTATGTGGAGCTGGGCCTAAGGTTTCAATAGTTATAAGATAATTCCTATTTTTAATTTTTTGTGAGTATTGTTTGCGAGTTTAGTGCAACATTGCCTAAAACTAATGTTTATCCTTTTTAAGAATTGGTTTATATTTTACAGTGTGTTTTTATTTGGTGGGAAAAAAGACAGTTTGTTTAGTTTGATGTATTGGCTGTTCATGATGATGAGCAGAATTTTATGTCAAAAAGGTGGCTAGTTCCCCCCACGACTGAACTTTGCCGGTGCTTTTGTACGTGAACACGGTGTTTACTTAGTGGGGACAGTCTTGTCAGCAAAGCTAACCAAGAGTGAGGGCTCTTTACAGGACGTCTTTTCTGAACAGTTCTGGGTAAGCTTTCAAAAAATGTATTTTTTTGTATGTATAGGTGGTTACAGAAGTAGCTCTGTGTACTTGGAAATTGCGCTGGAGTAAATGTAGCAGTTAATTAGAAAAATCAGATCATTTAGCTCATACCTTCATGTAAATCTGTGCCAACAGAGAAACTAAACCAGCGCTTGGCATTGCAGTCACATGTACTAACGTACCTCTGATTTCCTTCTCTAAGGTTAGTTGTGCGTTGTCATTTTTCCTGTTCTCCTTTCAAGTACACGAAAAATCTATTCTTCTAGTGTCAGTGTAAGTAAATTATTTTTCTGTGGATATATTTTGATCTTCTTTTCCCCATCTTGTTGTTGCGTGCTGCTTTCTCACTTACAAACACATTGGATTTTAAAAACTCCATACATTTGCTTTTCTGAATAACTTGTAAATGAATTGATATGAATACAGCCACGGTGGTCTCCTGCTTTGCTCGTCCCTCCGGGCCGGTGTTCTGCCTGCACTTCCTGGCATAGGACGGGCACAGAACACAGCTGCCTGCCCGGGGATGGACTGCCTGGGGGCTTGCTAAAGGCGATGCTGCCACAGACAGCAGAGACACCTACCGGGCTGCCCAGCATGGCTGGAGCACGGTGCCAGTCAGTACCTCTCCAACAGGGACAGAAAAGGGGTCCTCTCTGCCTTTGTGTTAAGGTGTGTTCTTCCCAGCCCCCACCCCGAAGGAGGCGAGGGCAGCAGGGACACTCAGCAGCTTTGCTCTTCTGCGTGAGTGCCCTGTGTGCTCCCGAAAGTAACGTTTGATAAAGGAGGGCTGGAGAGGCACAGCCCTCTGAACCCTTCTGGTTCACGCCTGACGGGCAGGCTGAACCAGTGCCGGAGAACTCCTGCTCGCTCCGCAGCCCCCTGCTCCTGGCAGCCTCGCGCAGAGCGGGCACTGACCTGGCTGACTGTGCATGCTGACGGCGTGTGGTGCTGCAGGGTCCTGCTGAGTGACCACCCTGCCGCAGAGCCCCACACAGTGCAGAGCGTTTGGGCGCTGGGACACAGGGGCTGCAGGGTGCCTCTGCAGAGGGTGCAGTGCGCCAGGCACTGCCTGTTCCCAGATTCTCTGTGCTGGTGTCTGTGGGGAGCAGAGCCCTGCCCTGCCTCCCAGAGGGTGGGAGTGCAGCATCCATCTGAAGCGTTGTGAGGACAAACTGCTGTCACTTTGGTGTCTGCATGCCTGGTTTTCCTCTTTTCGTTCTAGGCCAGTCTGCTTAATCATCAATGAAATCCCTTTTATGGCTACATGGTTTTTACTTGTATCAACTTTCAGGTGAGTTGGACTCTGTTTCTTCCCTAATTCTAGTAAGTATAAATGTATGCTTTTTCCTCTTCTTTTTACATTCTTGTAACTCGGAATGTGCGCTCACTTCTGCGGGTAATTCTGTTTTAACAGCATGTTGCCTCTTCTGCTGAAGGACGGCCTGCTGCTGGCCTACGCCGTGACGATGCTGGCGTTCCTGTCGGTCTGCGTGGCTTCCTTTTCCATTTTCGAGAAGACTTCAGCAGAGGACCTGCACCTGAAACAGTTCTCCCTTTCCCTGAAGGGATATGTTTCTTGGTTTAAGTCATTTCCCAAGATTGTCAGGAGTCTGGTAAGCAGTTTTAATTCCTGTAACTCTCAGTTACAGCTCTTCCTGGTGCTGGAGTGCTTGCATAAACCAGTTTCATGTACGTAACTGTGCATACAGCCCCGAACAGGGAAAGCCACGCTATCTCGGTGTAGAGAGGTGCTGTAGGTTTTTTTCTGCTGTGTCATCTACGTATAGATTGAAGAATACAGAGCACCCACATCATGAAAGTAACGGCTTCCTCGTCTGAGGTGTTAAATCACCACCAGCTAATCTATCATTCCTTCTCTTGCAGTTTCTTCTTTCCATCACCCTGATGGGCGTCCTGTCTCTAATGAGCGCTGCGGTGCATCCTCCACAGACGTTACCGGATCTGTTCCCTGTATCCGTGTCTGTTATTTCTTGCCTACACTTTTTATTATTTTTGGTGTATTTTAATGTTGTTATACTCTGGGACTCAAAGAATAGTAGAAGTCAGAAGAAAATCAGTTAACTCGTGAAGATCAAGGACTAAACTGTGAAAGGACAGAGTATTTTCAGTGAACGGTGGCTGGCATTGCAAGTACATCTCTGTGCGATGTAATACCATTCCTGTAACCTAACGAAAATCAGGAGATGCATATTTAAAGGCAAAATAATCAAAGACTGTTTTAAAGGAGAAGTCTTTTGGGAAGCATTTGGAAATGTGATTTGGTGTTTTCTTCAGAAGTGTCATACTTTTGTTACCATTTGTAAACTTGAAATACCCAATAAAGGACCAAATTTTGAATTAATCCTAAAATACCCCAGCTGTGATAGCAAGACAGCAAAGTTGTTAGCATTAAGTTTATGCGTTTCCCAGTGTAAAAAGCATAAGTAAGTGAAGTGGTGCAGGTCAGGCAGAAGCTCTTGACAGGTAGCTCTCAAGCTGTCTGGCCGAATTGTGTTGTGACACAGGCTGTTGTGCAGTCCGTCGCTGTGCACGGCACGCTGCAGTCCCTCCCGGCTGTGTGTCGGTGCGAGGCGCTCTCCGGATGCTGCCAGCGAAGCAGAGCCCTTGGTTCCTCAGCTAACATTGTAGGGGGGACGACTCGGCCGTCCAGCAGCGTCCCTGGCTGGGCCCAGGTTTGGTAGCACAGCAGCGCAGCTCCAGTTCACCCGCAGGCTTTTGGTTTTCTTGTTTCAGGCCGTTGTCCGCCACACCGATCCTTGCCGTGTGCTGAAGAACAGCTAGAGGCGTGCTGGAGTTAGTGCTGGGCGCGGAAGTAGAGGCTGTGACGTCTGGAGAGGGGGCGCGGCGGGTCGGAGTACCCGTCTTCCTTCGCTGCAGGTCAGCAGCTACAGTTTGGTTTTAACGCTGCTGTAGTCTTGCGACTCTCCACAGGCCTGACATGCTGAAAGAGCTTGGTTCTACCAAAAGGAGGGCTGAGGCACGGCAGTGCACTTTGAAGGCAGGTACAAGCTCGTCAGAAACAAAACCCACAACAAAAACCATCCCTTACTGCGTTGTAATTAGCAGATGTAAACTGAACTGAACTCTGCAGTGTTTCCCCCTGCACAGTACAGCCTCCGCGGCCAACACAGAATCACAGAATCACAGAACGGTCAGGGTTGGCAGGGACCTCTGGGGATCCCCCAGTCCAACCCCCTGCTGAAGCAGGGTCACCTACAGGAGGCTGCACAGCACCGTGTCCAGGAGGGTCTTGAATATCTCCAGAGAAGGAGACTCCACAACCTCCCTGGGCAGCCTGGGCCAGTGCTCCGTCACCCTCAGAGGGAAGAAATTCTTCCTCATATTCAGATGGAACAGTTCAGAGAATACAAAGTGACTGAATAATTATATACATAACAAAGCCTGTAGTAAGAAAATAGCTCATCAAAGATTTCAGGGTAGAATGGTTTAATTAGGAGTCGGGCTATCCTTTCTCTTCATTCTGCTCTCACTATATATATATATACATATTTAAAAAAGCAAAGCCGTCCTTGTGTGAAGCTGCTGCCCTGACCTGACTGCGCTGTCCCACACCGCCCTGCACTGACGCGCGCACATTCTGGGGCCGTCTGCAGCAGCGGCTGCGAGTGTGTGAATCAGCTGTTCCGGGGCCTCCCAACTGTGTGAGTTATGAATGCTGGCCACGAAAGGCCCACGGGCTGAGCGCCTTTACTCTGTTTTCCCAGCTTGTTTGTTGTGGAAAAAGGAACCACAGCCAACACGATACCCAGGGCAGTGAAGGCAAAATAAACAAGGTGCTCTTGGGCAGTAATTGCGGCGTTATCGGTGGGGGGGAGCACAGTTTAGCAATTTACCTACGCTGTAATCGTTTGCTAGAAAGCAGCAAAACTTAAATATTTTCACAAGTATTCAGAACTTTTCTGAGGGTGTGACTCTACTGGTGGTATGCAAGAGCGCTGCCCACAACATGGCCTTTCTTTGTGGAAGCGTAGGCCGCACGGCACCCATGCGTATCAGGACACGTAAATGGGGATCTTTGTCTCTGGAGGCTTTTAGCGAAAGCTGAAAACCACAGCGTTCCCTGCGAGCCCGGCTGGGTGAAAGGCTGCCAAAGCCTCGGGCAGCCTGAAGAGCGTCGACTTCCACTGAACCCACGTGTGAAACGGCAAACGAAGAGGGTGGGAGCAGAACGCCTGCAGGCTCTCATGGGCCTGTTCTCCGGCGTTCATCACGAGAGCGCGGTGCGACCCTCCCCACCCCTACAACAACATTAGTTTTGCGTGTATCTCTTTTCTTTGTCCTTGAGGTGGCCTCCAGGGGTGATAAAGTGAGAGTCACCCGATCCACCTTGCGGGGAACTGGAAATGGTTCTTTGCAGAGCCAGCTGTTTCGGAGAGGCCAATGCCTCGTACAGCAGGAGGTCAAAGAAACAGGAACGGCTGAAATAGCGAAGGCATGTGCGAGGAGTGCCGCGGCAGGCTCGCAGTATGTAACGCTCTATTGCCCTAAAAAATGATTAAATACCAGCTTTCATGGTATTTAACAATCCCCATGGTGTCCGTTACTGCTGCAACGCATTGTGCATCACCACCTTTACTGTTATTTTCTGTAAAAGTTTTATTTTGTTCTAAGCCCACACAGAACAGCCTGGTTTAGATGTGTACCGTTCATTTACAGACTTGTCAGATCAATAATTATTTAATTTCCACCTACAGAGGTTAAAATCGCGTTATATAAACTATTGCTTCTGTTATACAACGCATCAGCGGGTCACTCTTCTGCATACAACAACAAACCAACAGCACAGAAAGCTTAAAGGAGAAGGGTGTAGAAATTAAAAAAGAGTAACTGACACAATTCCCTTCAAACAATCGCTAACATTGTTCCCCATCAGACTGCACAGGTATTAAAGTGCAAAAACATCTTTATTAATTAAAAACTCCCAAAGCTGGAGTGCGTATGTGTTTCAGCACCCACTGGAACGCATTTATCATTTTGGTTCTCAGAATTTTGGTTGTAAAAATCCATTTATCTGTTCGAGTAACAGTGGTTTGCAGTGGTAGAAAAGACATGCACTTGTGTGTGCGTTTATGTTGAGGTTTCTGGGGAAAAAAATCATTCAGCCTGAGCCTAACTCAGCGACCGGAGCTGCTGGGTGGTCACTGCACTGGACAGGGGGTTTGAGGAGAACAAAAAAGAGAAGAAACAGTTCTGGAACACCTCTCCCCACAGATCATTAAATGCCAAAACTGAACTAAAAGACTGATCTACAAAGCAGATGTTATTGGAGCCATGGGTCTGAACACAGTGGGCTTGAAGCCACTGCCTTTACACAGCGTGTCTTGGGGTGACTTCAGGGGAAGCGTCGCCATAGATGGCCGACGCGTCCCGAATGGTGGCAGCCAGACAGGGACAGCGTTCTTGGTAAATGACCTAAACACGTCAGCATGCAGAGTAGGTCCTCGCACAGCTGGGCTTCCTCCAGCTTTTGAGCCCGGTCATCGGCAGAAAAAGTTTTACATTTTTAGGCACGCTGCCGCAAAACTGAATGGATTTGTTTAAATCGTGTTTTACTGGCGTTTGGGGGCTGAGGCGCTGCGTAAGTGAGCGTGCAGGCACATCCCCCGGCGGGAAGCGGCCGTTTCCCACTGGAGACCCCGCATCCAGAGTTCATCTTTTAACATCGCTTCTTCGAGGGAGGGTTATAGCGGTGCTTTTAGGTTTTTTTTAAAAAACAAGGCAGCATAATTATTACATATTTGCTATTGCAAACAGAAAATACAGAAACTACAGCCTGCAGCAGCAAACCGAAGTCAGCATTCTGCGCACACGCTCGCGTAGAAGGGCCATGCTGTATTACTGACGTTGCGCTGAGCTGGCTGTGCACATTGTGAAGTTTAAATAGATGCCAGAAATTGTATCTAGACGTGCACCTGTGCCCAGCGCAACGAGCGATCCCGAACTGGTATTTGCTGGGGAGATGATAGGCTCACAGGCATTTCTTCGCTCCTTTTAAGTACAGTCAAGCAGATGTAGAACTTTGGGTTGATGTGGAATGCATTGCTGAAATAATGCCTGCGTGGAGATAAGGAATGATTAAAATAAATAGCAATTAGCCACGAGCAGCATCGTTCCCGTGATCTGCTCGGACTCAGATGTCTGTCCCAGGGCCAGCGCCGGCCTCGCTGAGTAAAAACTACGGCCAGACCCAGCTATGTCCTCAGGCCATGCAGCACAGCAGCCGCCTCCCCTGAACTGCAGCCACGTGTGAAGATATTTTAAGGAACTGCTGTAGTTTTTATCTGTAGAAAAAGCTGAGAAATAATTGCTAACGGATCATTTTGCTATCACAACTCTGTCTTTTACACAATAAGAAAGCAAAGGGCTTTACAGTGTTGGTCACACTTCGGACAGGAGAACCAGAAAATGCAGCTGTGTCTTTTTTTTCTGTACATAAGGTGCAAAACTAACATTCACCGACCAGACCGCACTAGTTGATATCAGGGGCATGCGTGCACTCTGAGCTAACTTCACACTGAAGCTTTGTAGTTCTCAGCACGAGTTTACGTCCAGCCAGTAAGCCAGCGTAAGACTTAAACTGATCTTTGTACCACAGGACGGTCACTCTGCGTTCTGCAGGACTCAGAAATTACGCTGCATGGTGAAAATGAGCTGCTAAACAGGGTTTTGGGAATTAAGGAGCAAAATGCGTATGTCTGAGCTCAGCCCTGCACTAACTCGGTTCTACACCTTGTGCAATGAGATCTACTTTTCCACCTTCCTCAGTTACAAGAGCTAGTAACTTTCCAAGAGAGATGTTCTCACACTACCCAGGGAATTGATGCAATCTGCAGCCAGTCTCATCCTCAGAGATGTCTCTGTCTGGTGAGACTTTACGCAGCGTAAGAGCAACATGTTTTGCCACACGTGGGTACCACCAGATGAGAGATGAGGCCAGTCACCAACTGGGCTTTTCCTTCCCACACTGGAGCAAAGACAAGTGCCCAAAGGGGGAGGGATGTAAAAGAACACAGCACTCGTCTCGGGGTCAGCGCACTGGTTTACGCTTTCCGCTCTGGGGTGCCGGGGAAGCTGACGGGGTGGAGGCATCAGCAGCAAGGCCACGCGCAGAGACAGAGCGCGAGATGCTCCTGGGGAAGGACGTGGCTGGAAGCGGGCTGCCGCCGCCACCGCTGCCGGAGTCGTTTTACTTCACAAACCAGTAACCAGAAATAACCACGTGCAGAGGAACAACTGGTTTCGCATCAAGCTGTCGGGGTCCTGCCTGCAGGCCCACGTCGTGCATCACGCTGCGAATGTTCCAGAACGCAGCGCCTCGGCCCTCCTGGACGGCGGGAAGGCACGCGGCGCAGCGCGGGGCTACTCACCTCAGCCAAGGAGCGACTTCAGGAACGCGGAGCTGCTCCCGGTCTGAACGTGCTCTGGGGAGGAGGAGACGGGTTTTGATAAACGGGACAATGGCGTTACTACAGAATTTATTATGGAAATCCCCACGCAACTGTGAGTTCAGTAAGTTACTGCCGTGGTGAACAGAACCCCTTTTAGTTCCAGCAGTTACTGGGTCTCGGCAGTAATTCAGGAGATTGTCTTAATGACTTGTGAGCGTATGCACACGCGCTACCTCGTTACCAATGACGACAAAGCAGAACAGAATGGGTTAGGAGTAGAAGCTGGTCCTTCGTTTTTGCCATTAATGACAAGAAGTAAAAATCCTTAAGGACCAATTCAGCAGATCCATCAGAATCTGGGCAGGGACGAGATCCTGCATGAGAGGAACAACCATCCCGAGTCCTCTCAGGGGCCGACAAAACAGGAGGCAACCGCACCCGAGCCCTGAGCCCACGGAGGGCAGGGTGACGGGAATTCACAATTACTCGCTTTATGTTCAACCTACTGAGAACAAAACAGATATTTCTGGCGGGTGACAGCTAAAAAGACTCCTACTGCGAGGGAAGGGGCTACACGTAAACCCGCCGGAGAGAGGCATCAACGCCTCGGGAGACGCGGGGAGGGGTGGTGGCAGGTTCTCCCCTCAGCCAGCACGCTGCCATTCCTCGGGTGTCGCAGGCCGCAGGAGACCCCACCGTGCGTCCAGCATCAGGAGAGAGACCTGCCTGCAGAGCTGACCTCGGGAGCCGGCAACGCCACCGGGGCTGGCCCAGGCCGAGCCAGAAGTTCTGTCCCCAGCAAGCTCTCCTACTCCAGAAAAAAAGCACCCAATTCAGCTTTGCCTCAGGTACAGTTTTTCAGCATTACACCTATAAACGCTGTTTTTTTCACACAAATGATCACCAAAACCCTACCACTAGCTATTGCTTAAAATAGGAAACTGTCCAGTCTTGTAGGACGAGTAACAGAAAAGGACTGAGGTTTAATGACACGTCGCTGTCCTAATTCAGTCCCACGAACCCGTTAATCACCGACTGCAGCATTCGAAGAACCCACGCACGCCAAAGCGACCATGCCAAGATCTGCACTTCACTCCGAGAAGCTGTCTTCAAAAACGTAAGCCGCCCAGCTTCACGTAAAACATCACCAACTCAGCTCTCTTTCCAAACATCTGCTGCGGTGGCACATTTTGACACAATATCCCTACTTATAGTAATATTTAGACAGATGGCATTAGGATTTACATATTCCAATAATTGAATACTATGATTTACTACTCGTACACGCCAAAAACTTACAATGCTTGTTGTGGCCTCTTTGTTGGAGGTTTTTTTTTTATATATATATGAGCTAATGTAGATAATGAGTTACTCTCAAAAAACCCCAACAAAACAGGCAAAACGCCCCCAACAACCCTTCCCTCTCCTGGTATTTTTACATGCAGAATTCCCAAGGAAGTTCAGCTACGCAAAAGCAAAGAGAACATCAGCAGAACTTCTAGATGGAGCTCTGCCGTGAGCAGGGCGGCTGGGAAAGGAGGGCACCGCTCGCCGCCAGCGTTCGGGGCCTGCCCCGGGTAAGGCAGCGGCTGGGGGGGCTCCAGGGCAGAACCGTCCCAAGTTTCTCTTCCCCTCCTGACTCCACTGCCATTCCTTCCCAAGTTCGACTGCTCTAAAACACTTGCAGATCTACAAAGCGGAGAGGAAAAAAATGTTCACCTGTCAGGTGATATAAAACCAATCTTCTACTAAATGTGCCAGAATAATTTTTCTCCACCTCAACCACAGTTAAAACCTTCGGTCTATTCATTACTGTCTTTTTATAGTATTTTTATTTAATAAAACCTATTAAGACTACCATACAAATCTCTTTACTTATGCTTTTATCTTTTAACTGATCAATTTTTATATTGCTGACATCCCTTCTTCGCCATTTGCTCATTTAAAAATTCATAGTATATGAGCTATGTCTCTGGAGGAAACGTCTATAAAATTTGTTACAGCTGGCAAATGTGTATGAGTCAGTGATAGCACATGACTAAATGCTTCACAGAAAATAAAATTTGTTTCTGTAGTAAGCAGAACTGTTTAAATGTTATTTATTTTTATGTTTCAAAGAAAATATATTGTGAAGTGCTGCATTGATTTAATACGCAACAATGTCTGTGTACACGCTGTACACGGAAAATTTATGAAACCTTTGCACAACTCCTTTAATTGAATTTTCCAAATCTCTCACCACACACAAATAATCAATATCTTCTGCAGAGAAAACCAGTCAGAATTATTACCGTCTTTCTTTTCAATTTTGTTGTCATCAGCACATACAGAGCACCTGGATATTTGTAATGTCTGGATAGCAAGTTATTTACACCTCTTAAACATATAATTGCTACTAAGTGAGTCCAAACTAATGTTTCTTTTCTTTTTTATTTAAAATAATTATATTCATGGGAGAAAGCGGTATTTATTCTCACGCGGGAGTTGCTACATGTAGCCGTTGAAAGAACTACAATTCTTTTTAATTTTTCATTAAGCTTAATACTCTAAAGTCTAGATCCACTAGAATTAAAAATTAATAGCTATTGCATCTGTAAAAAGGTACAGAGCAAAACAGAGTATAAACACAAGTGTGAAATTAATGAGCAAATGTGGCCGACACCTAAATATAAAACGCAGGTTGACAGTGCCGTGTGTGCATACGGCCGAGGCCTACAGTCGTACGTCTCACACGCATTTCTCTATCTGCCACCCAAGTTAATAGCTTAATATTTCATCTACATAGCCGCAGATGCTAAATCACGGGAGAGGGCTGCAACGCGCCCCCTTCCCTCCATCCCAACGCCGATCACGCCAGCGGCCTCAGGCGCCTGACGCCTCAGGCTGCGTTTCACCGCACGCTCTCCCGGCGCGGGGACGTTCCGATGGACCCAAACCTGCGGGGAGAGCGCGCAGCGTCGGGGGTCGGATGGAAATCACAGAATCACAGAATGGTCAGGGTTGGAAGGGCCCTCTGTGGGTCACCCAGTCCAACGCCCTGCCGAAGCTGGGTCACCCAGAGCCAGCTGCACAGCACCGCGTCCAGGCGGGTCTGGAATATCTCCAGAGAAGGAGACTCCACAATCTCCCTGGGCAGCCTGTGCCAGGGCTCCGTCACCCTCAGAGTGAAGAAGTTCTTCCTCATGTTCAGACGGAACTTCCTCTGCTCCAGTTTGTGCCCAGAAAACCGCCCGCCAGCTCCCGCGCCTGTCGGTAGTGCGCCTTCGGCAGACGGGATGACTCCCTTGACCTAGGAAAACTGCTAGCGCTGCGGATTTTGAGTGTGGTAGAGGACTGTAAAGGGCTTTGCGTGGCTGGGGCGATCTCGCAGTTAGTTTTGACTGTTGGTGCAGGGGGGCAGAACGATTTCCCCGGGTCTCCTCTCACAAGAACTCACGAGTACACAGCTGAGCTGCACCAAGTCCTTGTGCGCACATGCACACTCGCACGTTCAGCACTTCACCAGTTCTCACACGGTTTCGCTTAGTGCAGCCCTGTTTACAAGTGTTCACACTGAGGTGTAACTTAAAATCCGCCCTGCGATTAACTTTTCCCCACCTCTACTTGCAGAAGAGCCTTGTGAGCAGCAGCACAGATGGATCTTCCGCACAGACGAGCAGATGAAGGAGGCCAGGCTCCCTCCCGCACCACGCAGACCAAGCTCTGACCCCTCGGAGCTGTCTCACCAGTGCCACAGAACGTCACACTGCCCCGCTCCTGGTCCCAGGGTTCTCCGTCCTGCAGCGAAGGCAGGTGTGTGCTCCGCACCGCAGCGGCGTCACCGACCGGGTCTGGCCCACGCAGCCTCGGGCGCACAGGCTGTCTGGTACTACGCTGACCGAATACCACACTTAAAGCGTATTTTTGGACTTTCAGAAAACATTCATTCTTAATTCAATTTCTGTCTTAGTTTCACAGCCTTTCTGAGTAAGGCCAAGAGGGCAACACGTGTCTTGGCTGGATGCAGGACTTCAGCGAGAGAGTACTGACGACCGGCACCTCTCTGCCAAGCACCACCTGGGGACATTAGCCCAGAGCAGACATTTCTGACGCGTGGCAGACACCAAACCTGGCCTTCAGGGTGAAGTTAAGAACTAACGTAAGCATATCGTTTGCAAACACGAGCTCTGAATCTCCATCTAATAATAGTCTGCTTGAAAAAAAGTCCTTCAATGTCATCTTTGTTGCTTTTAGAGATGATGTACATGACAAAAAGGCTGCTGAGAGATCTCAAACTTTGGCTGGAAGGAAGCCTAGGATTCAACTGAAAGGACCTCGGTAGAACTAAGGAACTGCCGTTTGTGTCGGCATCAGCAGCTTTTGCCAAACAGATTAACAACGTGGAAGAACTGGACTTCACCAAAGCCTCTCTCAATCACAAATGAAAAGGAGCAGGGCTTGCCCAGACTAGAGCACATGGTTCATCCTTACCGGCAGCTCCTGTCCCGGTCCCTAAGAAAGAGGCCTACAGGCTTGTTCAATAAAAAGGCCTTTCCCGACACCGAGGTCCAGCCCCTATCCATATCATCACCTCCCTGCACAGCGAGCATTTGCTGTGAGCAAAGGCAATCGTGGTATTGGTTCCATTTGCCCTCGAGGAATGGAAATGCTGGAAGGAAACTCACTTTCTGAAGAAATTTACTCGTTTCATTCAGTTCACGTAATAAATTTCTGCTTAGCCAGTTCACAAGTCTTACTCTTCCCAGAAAAGCTGTAATAACATTTTTTCCCTGCAAGTGGATACAAAGTTGGGCTGAGAAAAAAACCCTATGTTTTCAGGTTAGGGTTTTTACAGCCAGAGATACGATCATGAAAATATAGGCCTGAAGTCTGACGTATTCCCCTTTCCCCCAGAGGATCCCGAAGGAGGAGGAGGAGCAAGGACAGGTGGGAGACAGACATCCCAGTATGTCTAAAGGTCAACAAGTGTATGCTACTGGATTTGAGAACGAGGTAGAAATATATTGTAAACTTGATTTACCCCCACTCCCAGCAACCCACCAGCAGCCCAGGCCCAAGCTGTTTACTTGCCAGTACACAAAGACCCAACACAAACTGACACCAGTTGGGATAAATGGCAGAATATTGTATTATCTGTTTCGAGAGGGAACTCTGCTCATTAAGGAGGCATCCATATTCAGCAGCCTTTCTGAAACGGGATTTTATGTTTCGCCATATATACACGGTTTTCAAAAAACCGAATAGGTGAGTGGGAACTCAGTATGACTTGGTCCCTAATCTCTCCAGCTTTGCTCTCCTTAGTAATTTCAGTTAAATTAAAACCCACCCCGTTAACCCTGATCCAGCCTCTTGGAAAGCCACCGCTGCTGCTGCAAAGGGTGCAAACTTCAGTTGCTTGTGTTAAAAACGATACAGGAGTTCGGAGTGGTTAGAACTGCGCTTAACAGGGGTGATGGTGTTCGCCCAGGGGCTCAGCAGGATGGACACCACCACAGGAAAGAAAGTGGTTTTTACTCCAGTACAAGATACAGTCTGAGAACAGTTTTCCTTAACACTGCAAGTATGTGATCTTCTGTAACACTCTCTTGTTTCTTACGGAGTCATGGACAGGATTTGTGCCAATGTTTTTCTGTTTGGTAAGCGAAGTATTAGTATAATTTGTAACAACTAGCTTAAGAAGCTTTCCTGCTTAGAATGGTATCTTCACTCCTTGAAACGCTGAACCTATTAAATTTTCCTTTAAATCTACCTATTGCAACCTGCACATTTATCGACAACACGCACAGAGCGTGTTCTGGACTGCAACATACCGGCCAGATTTCATCTCTTGGCAGTCGCGTTACAGTTTGCTTACATTCTATTCAAAAACATTTTGTTTACTGTAAATGCGAGTCATGGGCAAACAATGCTGCCATTTTTTAAGCTGGTTACACAAAATGATATACTGAGTTCTACATAATGCTGCCCATTGAGCAAGGAATGTTTTGTATTAAGTTGTTTTAAGCAGAGGTTGTTTATGTAAAGTAAATCAATTTCATGCCTCGCCATGTGATGATAATGTGACATTCCGTCTGTACCAAGCCACAGAGCAGTCATAAGTTTTAAGTCTTGAGCATAACTGATTAAAAATAATTGTGAAAAACCACATCCAGAACTAAAAGGCAAAGCAAAACTTCTTCAAACGCTTTTATCACTGACTTCTTTGCCTCTCCTACTACTGTATTTTGAAGGCTGTAAAATCGACTTTATTCTTTATCAAAGCAAAATTGACATTCAAACTTCATCCGAAGTGGGCAACTTCAACTCATTAATGCTATTTTCCATCCTACTTTCACAAAATATCTCATTTCTCACCTAACAAGACTGGATACATGCTTAGCGTTCAGGGCTAGTTTCTCGAGCAAAGATGGAACTATAAATGTATATCCTGGTGACCGTTAAAAAGCAGTGCACAAAGGAAGCAATGACTGTTTAAATCTGCAACGGCCCATGGCATTCCCCATTATCAGTGCCAGGCAGGGGCTGCGATCACTTCAACAGAAGGACACAGGGAGCTGTAAATCAGAAACAGCAGATTGCACAAATCAGCCCAATTCCTTAAAAAGTGATGTCACTCCTTTTCATTTTGTTGCAATCTGCTGGAGCTGAGGAAACTTAAGTTTGATCAATTTTCCTTCCTTGAACAGAATTCCCCACAGCAGAAATAATTTAGGCCCGTGGAAGAACAAGCAGAACCAAAAGCGAAGGGGCTGCCTGTGATGCGCAGCAGTCCCGCTGGCTGGGGCAGCCGGCAGCTGGAGCCGTAGGGATGCCATCACCGATTCTGACCCTGGTTTTGCTCTATTTTAAGACAGAATGCGTGAAGACAACAGAAATATCAGAGGTTGATTTTACTGGGGATGAGAGTCAAAAATAAATCATGCGTGTATCCGCCCGCCACCTTCCCAGCTAGACCAGGCACGAAGGTGGCTATGTGGGCCACGCTGTGTTCAACGCCACTAACCTCCAATATTTTCACAGCACTAGTTATGAAGAAACCTAATAGTTGGGATTTCACAGTCCCCTGGAGTGTGCTAAAGACCTCACAACACACATAAGGTGAAAGCGGTACGCTGCTTGGCTTGTACGCTGAAAATGGAGGGGGAGGAAGAACAAGGATCACTGGTACACGGGAAAGGCACGTAACCCCTCTGGGACCTGACTGCGCTTATTTCCAGACCACGCCTCAAAGGGAAGACCACTAATGATTTCTTCTCCTTGCACACTTTCATGGAGAAATACCCAATACAATGAAAACAGCAGAAAAGATGAAATTTGTATGTGAGTAGTGGAAAAGTTTTTGGAAGAGGCACATTTGATTATCGTCATTTTGACATGCCAAAGGTTACCCAACTTATTTCAAGTGGGAAGCACTGAGAGGGAATCAAGAGGAATCATCAAACCATCTGTTACACCGGAGTTACAAAAAGTTTCCTACCTCGGGCAGGAAGTTTTCCATGGCTTCTTTTGAACAGCTGCAGTTCTTCTGCTTCACTCACTAGTGAAAAAATACATCTGAGATCAATAAATGTTGCCCCAGAGATTTCAAAGAAAATAATTTCTATGCTGCCTTCTTCACTTTCAAAGCATTGGGATTTTTCTTCAAGTGATGACAAAAACCCCACTCACCTATGTAATTGTGCTCAAAAAAACTGACAAAACAATCTTCAAAACTACCATAATTTTGAGCAGTTGTGCTTACAAGTCCCATGCCACATTTTGTTCCCATTTTTGTCTTCTAGCGCTGACACGGTGCTTTGTTCTTAACTCAGAGATGGGGGGAAAAGCCATTCCTTCCCATTTTGGAGGCAGCAAGCAGCTAACAGAAAGAGTGGACGCAACAGAAGGTGTCAACAGCGGGCCTGACGTCTCACTTGGGCAGGCTCACTGCCCTATCCACAGCGTAGGGCAGCAATGTAAACACAGACTGTTTTCAGAAAACTTCATTTTGTGTATGAAAGCGTCTGGTTATTTGCATCACAGTGGGATCTAGCACAGCGTATACACATGCAAAATGAAAACTGAATGAGCATTGGAATACAAGTCGGGAGAGGAATTTAACCAACGGTAGCTGCGGGATTGTGCGCTGCATGAATTCCACTGCCGGGGCGCATGCACCGAATGCTTTAGAAGAGCCACAGCCTCTAGGGTAAGAAAAATTCTCTGGCACCTGGGGCTTTACTGCCCACCTGCTCCCCGCTGCAAAGCAGCAGTCCCAGCCACCCCAGGTTTTGCTCTCCCGTAGCTAGTTCCAGTGGCTTTGCACTCCAGCAGAAAACAGAGCAACCAGGCAGGCCGCAGAATGACGTATACTGGAAAACGTCACACTTGCCGCAGGTTAAGAAACTGTTTTATCACCTTTGCGTGCTTGTCTGGAGACTGGACACAGGGACTATGTGCATGCATATATGATTTATATTCCCTGGTCAGCTGGAAACTAGATTATCAGACGTCGGTATGGAAAGTCTAGAAGAATGATGTTACATACGAGGAGAAGCAGTGGCTTAGACACACACCTGTACCACAGACACGCTATGCGGGTGCAGAAAAAAGGTGTTGCTGTTGTGAAAACAAACGAACAACCTGCCCCGAGGCATAAAGACTGGGGGCCCTGGGGTGCCTACAGCTACCCTTCACGCCTTGAAAGGAATGACCCTGGTAAGGGAGATCTTTATTTCTTCTCCCTGAAAGCCAACAGCTTTTTTTTTTCCTGCAATTATCCATAATGCAAGTTTTTTGCATCAGAGTATTTCCCCATCACATGCTCCCCTTCTGAGAAGGGCAGTACAAACGCACTTCTCACTGCTGAGGATTTGCGTGTCCCGAGAGCCTCCGACCTGGAGAAAGGACAAAGAGTTTCCTAAAAACGGACACGTACAAATGAAAAGCTTTGGCTTTCTGGGTTCCTTCGGAGAAGTCTTACAGATGTGCCAGCTGCAAAGCGCCCTTCTCCCCAACACAACAAGCATCTGGTGCGTCCATCATTTCAAGACGCATGAATAGCGACTTTTAAAGCCTGCAAACCTACATTCAGCCTAATCCTCCTACCAGGCAAACAAACAAAACGACTTCCTTGCAGCAAGAGAAGAAAGGCAACGCAATCACAGTGCAAACGCTCAGCCCAATCACTAGCCAACTACCCACTAAGTAGCTAACTGTTTACATCAGAAAAGGTGTTGCTCTTGGGAGCTCTCCCCGCCCCCACCCCGGCCCTTCCCTGCCCTGGGAAAACGCGAAACCGTTCCAAAGGGATAAAGAGGATTGGAAATCTGCCTACTCAGCATTCGGCTCTTCTGCACCTCCGCGCCCAGGAGGCGAGGCGAGGCCGAGGCACCGAGAAGGTTTTCAAGCTCTTTACTGCCCTCCAAAGCCTGGAAAAAAAAGAGAATTCAAGACAGTGTTATACCTCCTTCCCAAACTACTTACTCACACATCTACAACTTATGAAAAACATCTGAAAGAAAGAACTTTTGGAATTTTTCATCAGCTATAAACGACGCGTGAGACGCCACCGCAGAGCAAGCCAAGGGGAGGAGGAGTCTAAGGGCGCAGGAAAACACGCTACGTTGGAAAACGGCACTCAGGTGCCTTGTAAAGGGTTACTCAAAAATCTCCTCCGATTTACGCTTCATTCGTAAGTCTTCAGCTGTTTAACCAGATTAACACTTGATCCCCAGAAAAGCAATCTTGGCACGTGTACAAGCTTGCTATAATATGTCAGGAAAATGGAAATCCGCAAGCGTTCAAGGTTCCATTGCACACGCTCCGCGGCATCTCACAGCTGACCTAAAACCATACGCTATCCATCGCAGGAGAAACAGAACGGATTTTTCAGTGGGGTTTTCTAAATAAACATTTCAATTAAAATCTTTTAAATCAGTATCAGTCTTTTTTGGAAATAAACCATTGTCAGACCACACACGCAAGTAAAATAAATCAATACAATACTTGGAGTACACTGAATTATTTCTCAGATATTGATACACAGCAACGAACCTTGTGCTAACTTTACTCAGGAAACAAAATGTGAATAAAACAGAAAAGTGATTTGCATTTTAGCATGTATTAAACAGATTATTAAATGATGACACATTAGTGGTAAATTAAATAGTACAAACACTTCAACACAAAGGGATATTTCATCTTCCAGATATAAAAATCTATGCAGTAATAATTCATACTTCAAGTTATAAATAACAGTTGATAACTACTTCATATGCTTTTATTCGTGTACAAAATGAGGAGTGATACAAATTAAAAATGGTGTACTCGGAAAAGCAACTCCCCTAGTTTAAAAAAAAAAAAGATCTACCAAGTTCTGGATTATTTTTCCATTTCCTGGATTTCCAAGTCAAACCTGTCTGGTTTCAAGTACTATATTTGCTTCCCTATATTTTAAAACTCAAATGTTGCAGATATTTTCATTTTTAAAATTTCAAATCCTATACTTAAAGTAGATTATAAAAATAAATCACTGTAAATCAGACCTGTAGACTTGTCAGATTTGCTCTTATTTTCACAATTCTAGCCAAGGAACTTTCCACTTTGGACTGCAATTCCATGAACCTGCATAAAAAGTTAAAATAAAGCATTTCCAATTAGCCACATCACCACTTGCTGAAAATCAGCAATGTTTACAACATTTCCTAGCGTTTCTTCACATCGTGATCCGGATGGATCTAGATAAGCTCTGAACAGATGGGCTGTGCAACCTGATTGTGTCATACAACACCGAATATAACTTGCCTTTGCTTAGCACCTATACACGAAGTGTCAAAAATATATTTATATCCTAATTTTAAGGACAGGAACTCAGGTGCAGCAATATTAGAGGATTTTCTTACGATCATGCAGGAAGACAATGGTAAAACCAGGAATTTAACTCCTTTGTTCCCAAGAGCAGGAACTCAATCAAGAGGACGATCTCCACAAACCCAGGATCTGTAAGACCGTAGAACACCGCTTGGAGCCATAGGAAACGTGAGAAGCGATAACTGAGCCCAACAGAGACAACATTGCATGAGGTTATTTGTTCATCTTAGTTGTACCATCTCTCCTTTTAAGTCACAAATATATTTTACTACTCATTTAACATCCGATCTGATTAGATCTAAATGGCATACTTTAATGCACGATTAAGGATTTGCACTGAATATATATTGAAAAAAAATCCTGCAATGAATGTATAGGCTATTTGCTCTTTGAAGCAATTAAACACGCAAATCAAATGGTGGAGACAATGGAGAAATAACCTATTTATTGGTTCTTCCCACAGCAGGGAGAACCACCCTTATCAGAAACTCCAAGTTTAGAAGGAGAACCACAGTACGAGCAGAACTTCTCCCTGTTGCATTTCAACATGGCAACAGGCGGCTACGCAGAAAAGAAAATGCTAATCTCTGTGTGTTGTACAATGTATTTTCCACCTGTAAAATAAAGGGTATGGAAGTTCACATCAATATTACTGTGTAGGTGTTAGTTTATAAATGTGTTTTACTGGCATGTTACTAAGTGCCAGTCTCCCGAAAATCTTGCATTTTTTTTAAAAACATACTGATTTACTGAATGCAAACATTTAGAGGTCAGTGAAGACTATGATTGCTCAAATTGTTCTGCAATTCAAGGTTACTGTCACTAAGAAACGAGTCTATATGCATTGACCAAGGGATTTTCTGAACCACAAACACCCCCCCCCACCATTAATCAATTTACAGCCTTCCACTGGTATAACTCTAAGATTTAATATTTTAGTATCTAACATGCCATCCAAACAATTCTACTATCTGTCAAGCTCCATCACTTAGAAGATACTCACTGTCCTACAACCAAGAAATTTCAACCTAGTGGTGGAGGAAAGCATCCATTACAAGATAAAAACCCAACAAACACATTGAGCGTTTAAGTGCAATAATCAAAAGGAAGAGCTATAACTTCAAACGTAAGAAACATACTATTTAGTTGAATAAATGCCACAAGTATTATTTGTTAGTAAAAAAGAAATGCATGCATAAAATGTCTAGCCCCAAGGGAATTTCCATCTGGGACACGAGGTACAACCGTGACACAAATATTTAATACGTGCAACAGAATACAGTGATGCTTCTTCCAGTGACACAAGGTGCAGCACAGCAGCTGCGCTCTGCCTTCAGCATCAACAGGGCTTACGGTACAACCTGTTGTCAGCAGGAGGAACATCAGGCAAGCACAGCGAGGCTGGCCAGCAAAGGAGTATGTAGGCAGCGGAGGTTTGCGTTAGACTGAGGGGTGAGCTCTTGGGGACCAACTGGGGGAGCAGGAAATGCACCTCAGATTTTGGAGGGAAAGTGTGCCAGACCTTCAGACAGGAAAGTTAACAGAACAATTTGCACTGGCCCTGAATGAAATACTGGACAGTCACATTACACAGAATGATAAAAAATCATATAAGGCTGTAGAGGAGAGAAGAAGAGATGTGGTATAGCCATGTTGATGCCGAGCTGTGAATTAGAATCTCAGATAGATGTCAAAGATATAAGTCAAGATTCCACCAGAGGACAAGTTGAAGCATCAACTAAAAAGGCAGGACAACACAACAGGGTAATAGCATTTCAGGACAGTGTTGAATGAGAATAAAGAAGAAGAATGAGAATAAAGATTTTTTTAAAAAATTTTGATGATAAGAGATTACAAGAGTCTCTGGTGAATGCAGTTTCAGTTTAATAGAAAGGATGGAAATGGATGGGGGACTATCTAGGACAATACTGTACTAGCAGCAAGAAGTATGAACCTGCTCATTGAGAAAGGAAACTTTCAGATTTTTAGCTAGACTAAAGTTTAAACTCAAAGTAGTTTTACTGAGCATATACAACCTCCATATTAAAAAAACCTCACAGCTTCCAGGACTTCCAAATTAAGTGACTTCCCATAAAGATGCAAGGCATCCCTGATACAATCCAACTTACAGAGATTTGGAGCTTCCCACTTTTTCACCAAGTTCTATCATAGATGAAACAAGTATTTCCTTTGTCTAACTCTTAGGGATGGATGTGTTTGTTTCAGCTGAAATGCATAACACATTTAGCCTGACACCTCACTGTTGGCACAGAAAATCTCAGTTCATTTCTCAGCTGAGCTTTGGCAACGTTACAAACAATTAAATAAGTTTTTCATAACAGAAAAGATCAAGCAATACTAACAAAATGAGACACTAGCAGCCTTACTTCTAACGCATCTTATCACTTCTCCTTGTTCAAGTTTAGGAAAGCAGTTTATCAGATACTTCACCTGAAACACTTATTTAAGTGCTTTACTAACTGTTCACTGCCCAAAGTCCATTAATGTCAGGAAGCTTGTAGCTTAAAGTAAGACTATGGCAGAAAAGATTTTGCAAAACAAACGTGAAGTTCCACCATGACCACCTGTGGCTAGTTTTTAATCAAAAAGTGTCCAGCGTTACTGGCCCTGCATCTTTGGCAGTTAATGCTTCCAAAAATAAGCTAAAGGAATGTACACTTTCAGAAGAGCCTGGAAAGGCAAACCACTCCTTCGTTTCAGCAGTTTAATTACAATACCTCGCTGTGTAGTACTATGAGCATGACTGCTGTGATCGGCAGTGTCATATGCCCCACACTGCCAGTGAAAGACAGAACTGGCCGGACAGTTGTATTGCAAACCCTGCATTAATCTGTACCTCCAACTAAGCCTGCCATTCAGTGCCTTTGAATAGCCAATCCTGTGGAATTAGAAGTATTAAAAAATATTCGCTATTAATTTAATTCTGTATGAAATATTAATCTTTCATAAGGAAAAATCCCGGCACCGCACTCACAAGGCACTTGATACACTTACGTGTCCTCCACTGTTTGAGGCTGCCCTCTCCTGGATAATCTGCTTTCTGAACCCTTCTGCTTGGCTCCATCTCCTAGGAGGTTCACAAGAAAGGGAAGAAACAATAAAGATGAAAATAAGATATCTAGTATTTGAAGCACATGAAAAAATTGTCAGTATGAACCCCGACTATTGAATGATCTTTTAGGAAGTGAAGGAAGCCCCAGACTCACTTACAAAGCAGGACAGAGTCCCTTGGAATGAAACACACTAAGTTCACTATAATTTACTCTTTTGTAATTTGACCTCTCATCAATTCGCATTACATTTATATTTGTGGAAACCTTGGGATTATAGTGTTAACAGCTGGAAGTTAGTATAATTCTGACACATAGTTATTGTGTTAACTCGGAAGCTTTTTATCCTGTTAACCGCCTGAATGTGCGACACTGGCACAGAGCATTATCGTGAAAATACCGTAATGACTGAGCAATGAAACCTCCATTTTCCCTTAATAAAAAGTGCCTGGCCCCCAACTCCATCTTGTAAACAACTACAAGGAGATACTGCAAATTACGTCCAGAGGCTCTGACATGCTATATCGACAATATAATATTCTAGCTCGTCATACGACGGGGCGTGATAAATCACGTGCCAGTTGCCGTTACTCTGCATGGTGAATCATATTTCTACATTTCACTGCGTATTTTGAGCAGATGCATGTTTTCTGTGAGGAAACAGGAATAGGGTATTACCACAGGAGTCCATTCCCAGGGATTTGTTAATAAAACCTAGGCTCACGTGTGGTGTTGGTAAACTGGTGGACTGCCTTTCTGCCGCTGTAGGTTGGGCATTCTTAAATGACCGGATTCCGAGACATATTGCTCTCTGAAAGCAGGTGGACAGCGGGATGTTTTCAGTGATGCTGATCAGATTCAGAAAGTTGGTGCTGCACTAAAACAACATCGCTGGCTCACTGGCTGCTACCTACCTTAGACTGTTCACTTACAAAGGCCTCATTATGTATATTGTTCTGTAAAAGACTTTTGATCACAAAAGACTTTCTGAATTTCCATCTATTTACACAACTTATCACAAACTGTATAATTCAGACAGAAGTTGTATTAGAACAAAACCAGAGTAAAATTTTATCTTGTTTATCAGTTACTACTGGTTTTAAAGTCAGCACATTAACTTGTCAATTCTGCTTGCCCTTCAATTAGCATATCAGGAGGGTAATGTACTAACAGAAAGACATATGGCATCCCTCCTAAGTAATATTAAAAAACAGTATATACTGTCACAGCTGACAGGCTCCCACAGTACAAGAGTCTTCAGTGAAGCTACTGAAATTAGTGAGGCCGTACCTATTCATGTTATTGTGCTCCACAAAATCTATATGGTCACCTTCCAACACTTTGAAGTGTTGTATGTGTCTAGGTTCCAGCAATAAAAAGGTCACGTATGAATAGCAGAAATGATATCTGTTTAGTTGTGGCTGAAGCTGAAGACATCATACAACGTGGAGTTTTTGTAATTTCCACCTGAAGAATTTCCCCTCTCAGTATCAGTATCAGTCACACGCTGCTCCCTTTCCTGGACACAGTTCCGCTCTCCCGTGCAGTGGATTTCTTTGGATCTGATACTCACTAAAGACAAAACGGTGGAGGTGCATGTGTACGTATGCAGGGTGAGAGGCATGATCACGCACCCATTCTGTTTTCCTGAAAACAGTTTTCTCCTTAAACAAGGAGACCGTTAATGCATTTGACAATTAGTGATTTACAATGGCACACCAGTAATTCAGCTTCAGGGTTCACCACCGTATTTATAGCCAATCAGACTACACCCATCTATCCAAAATCCAAAAAAGCTCTTTTTTTTCTGGTGCCAAAGCAGTTCACAAGGTGTTTTAAATTAGTTCTTGCCTACTGTCCCTCCAACAGATGCATACACGCTCTTACAAATGCTTCATACTGAACAGCTGTTATTGCAAGGTGAAATTCACCTTAAAGTCAAAGATTTGGAGGAAACTACAACAGGTCTTTACTGTGGCCTTAACAAATGCCCTGATCCTAGAACAGACTCTCTGGAATGAGGTGCTTTTCACATTTCACTGTAATACGTCTTCTTTCTGCAATCAGACTAAAATGAGAGACCACACTAAGTATTAAAAAACTTTGGTTTCTTCTTGCTAGTTCTAAATTATTGCATACAAGTATCAGCACTCACAGATAAATTAACTTTTAATTTTAATATTTTGTAAAACATTTAGAAATGCCTCAGAATGACAAGGTGCTATAAAAGTTTAAGCTGTTCCACTACAGTAGGTAACGGTTAAGACCCCAAGAGATTTCATTTTAAATCTAAGTACTCATAGAACTTGCACTTAAATCAGTCATCAATCATCAAACAGATATTACGTTTAGACCAGTACTATGGAATGGTGGAACTCTGGATTAATTTGAATAAAAATAAATCAATTTAAAATAAATCTTAAAAATATATTAGCCAACAAGGATGAGAAACTCGTGAAGATTTAATAGTCTGTTATTTTAGAAATTTACGTCATAAATGAGTTGTGAGATTTTGGGTATTTAGGTAATACATGAATTATCAGGCAGCCCAATAAGACACACAGGACAACATGATAAAGGCACACTATCTCATAATTGGATTGGTTCACGTCTTCTCTTAAAATGAATGTTACTTTTGAGGAATCTTAGCATTCTGCAGGTATTTAGTCTTTTCTGAGGCACTCCTCCACACAGTTATTCGAAAGAAAGTCATGTTCGTAAGATCAGTAATTTCCATCTGACTCCTCAGTGAGACAGATGCATGCAATTTTATGTACTTCGCATGATGCAAGGTAAGTTTTCATAGCTAATGGCATTAATTTTGTAAGAATTTTCATTCTGTTGTTTTCTTACTTATTGGTCACAGAAAAACAGACTATAGATTACACTCTAACACCTCCCTTACAGGTGATATGTGTAATCTATTAAAATACTACAACACTTAAAATAAAAGTGTCTTTTCAGAAGGAGAAAAGAAATCGTGGGTTTAAAAGGACAACCTGAAACCTGTGGTATAAGAGGAAGTCTTATACACCACCATCTTACAGCTATATGAACACAGGAAAAAAAAAGATGGCTATTACTACATTACTGAATAATTATTCATCTAAATGTCAGCTATGATCAGGTGATCAGACTTTTTATAGGCAAAAAGAATGTTCCCCTATATCCATATTTCATATCAGTATGGAAATGCAGTACATGTTCACCTCTCCCACTGACATCCTAATATACAGGCATTTTAATACGATACATTTTGCCCCCTTTTTTCTCTCATCTAAGAGATAAGGCGTGTGTGATAATGCAGAGATGCTGAAAAAGTTTTAAAACTTGTAGTAGATTTCAATGTTTGTGTATTCTCATGTGTTTTGTCACCAAAGTGGCATCGACTAAAACTAAAGAGGTCATTAAAGCAGGTAAGTACAAACATGTAGGGATATTCAAGAGAGCCATAGCACTTTAAAGTTTGTATCTGACCGCTATCATTATATACAACTTTAAAAGCTTTTTGCAAAGGTAAGTGTTAAAGTGCAGGTGAATATCCAGCCAGGCTGAGGTATAGTTTCATATTCTGCAAACAGCCACAAAATTAAAATCTGTATTAAAAAGTATTTTTTTTCCCAACTGCTTTTGTGACATGGCAACATTAACAGACAGTTTACTGCTCCCAGTGCCTCAGACTGTAGTCACTGGGGACATAGATTGTTCTAATCGGATTTCTCCCTCAGGATACAGGCAATCCGAATTCAGCGATTGTCAGCGGTGAGGTGTAACACGCAGTCACTTTGCTTGAATCTGAATACTTCTTGCTTCATTCTGGGTGAGAATGTAGGATGCCACATCATGACAAAACAATTAACTGAAACACGGTACGAGCTGACCTTTCCACGACATGACAGATGCCAGCAGAGGCACACCAACTGATTGCACTAACAACCGCCACATCTCTGATCTGACACACAACACCTATTGGCAACGCTTCTCATTGAAAGGTTTCTTTGGACAGCGTGAAGAGATTCATATTTACTACCAGGGAAAAAAAAAAAAAGACAGACACATAGGCTCTTCATTTCATCCATGAAGTACCATCAAATCCTGAGACTGGTACAACACATGCAAACACAAAATTTCCTTCTTACTGATGAAAGCAGGGACAGCCATAGAAATCTGACCTGGGAATACTTTGAAAATACCTTTCTCTCTGTAGAAAAATAGAGTAGATAAAATTACATGTCAAAGACATAAGTTCCCTAACAAACTAAATCAGAATATTGCTCACTGGAAGAGTTACTTTTCACAGTAAGAAGAAAGTTGGAAAACAAAAGGCTTAGACTGCTGTCTAACCTGGTTTAAACTCCACGGAGAAAATTCAACACATAATCAGGGGTATCTGTGGGAATACTTAAGACAATGCTTTAAGCAACTTTACTGAAGAGGAAAATAATCCCAAAGAGAATTTTGGGGATTTTTAGAATACAGGGATCAATACTTTTAGAGGGCTGATTAAACGTCCCTAAAGATTTCTGGATGTGAAGTAAGTGTGAGTGTGAAGATACCCACTGTGCCAAATAATCATCTTTTTAGGAATCAAGAAGAAGCCATCAGTTTTGAGAGGAGGAATTGTTCACAAGACAGGGTAGGCACTGTGGCAAAGATCCATGCTTTCTGGTAGACAGAGGTGTACTCCCTTCATCCCAGCCTGGGAAGGACATAAACCAGGCCTTTCATCGCAAATCTCAACCTAGTTCTCAAAAGGCCACAAAATTAAACATGCGTCGACTGCATACATCTTAAATTTTGCGAAGGCAAGGGTGTTCTAAAACACAGGTCCTTTCAATACACCAGGTTTGCACAACTAGTTCAGACATGCTTAATCACTCACAGAAAGAATAAGGAGAAATTAGTATAATTCTTCCTCCAAAGGCTTCTTGGAATGTCAATGGTTGAAACGGTCATTTTTGTACTAGTTCCAGGGGCAAACGCCCAATTCAAAAGCATAGCACTGGCGGAGAAGAACAGCTATTCTGGGGAGCACTGGAATCCGCAGAGAACTTGGTAGGAGAGTTGTGAATGTTTCAACTGGCAGTGAGTGCTCAGGAAAAACTCGGCTGTGTTAAAACTGTTTGACAAACAGGTAACGAGGACACAAAGCCAGGTCATAATGAAGACTGGCAGCATGATAAAGAATTAGGATCTAGCTGCTTCTGTTTAGTTTCCCAGCATCACTACTCTTTAGGAAAAAAAACCCAACCCAAAACCTCCACACGCAGGCCTGTAACTATGGATAGCTCCACTGCCACCAAAACACCCGGTACTTCCATGCCTCCTCAAGCACTCCGCTATTTTTAATAAGGAAAAGGGATGCAATGCTCACAGACCGTAGTATTTTCAGCTTGAAGGCTTCCAGTAATTTTCATTTCTTGGTCAGCCAGTTTTGACAGAATCCCAACATTTCTTGATCACATACCTTTAAAAAAAATAAACCCCCCTTTTTCCTGGAGGAAAAATCTACTTTTGCAGCTCCATCATGAGAGCATATGGTGCAATTAGCTATTGCAAAAACCTGCAGACATCTAAATAAATTTCAAACAGTGGTTATTCTATCCTGCTCAGAATATTTCTGCTCATCATAATTCATGAATGTTAGTGAGGCCTCACTTACTGCACATAAATTCCAAAATATATGGGGCATAAAAAGCTCTTTAACCCAACAAAAAGGCCTAACAAGAACTGATGGCTGAAAATTAAAGCCAGACAAATTCAAAATCAGACAGGAGATTTTTTTTTTTTAATAGCTAAGGTAATTGAACAAGGAACTTGCTAACAAGTGATGGATTTTTTTTTTTTTTTAATAATTTGAAGCCTTCAGATCAAGCCATCTTTCTAGAAGTTGTACTGCAAGGAAATAAAAGCTCTTGGGCTCTGTATGGGAAAGACGACAAGAAAGGCTCTTTGTATTTTTTTTTAAATACGAAAAAGTCACATTAGGTGACCTAATGGTTCCTTAACACCTAAAAAGATCACAACCTGTATAGCCATAAAAGCAGGTTAGTCTACTGAAAATATACTTCCTTAGCAGTCACAGTTTGCATCAAAAACTGTGACTGTGTAGTTAAGTGGACATATATCCTGAAGTGAACTGGAAATAATATAGTTACAAAAAGGCCGATTTTCTGACATTCAGTGTTATGTTAGATTAATTAAAAATTGCCTTGACGTGCCTTGTTATGAAAAACAATAATATAAAATTATGTAAAAGAATGCAACACAGAAGAGTTAAACCAACTAAGCTCCCTTTTAGCTTTGATTTGATAAAACCTACGTATCTTTCAATATTCATAGACAAAGACTCAGAGCTGAGAAATCCTATCTATATGCATGCATGCATACATGCGAGCACTTACCACCAGAAACCTGGAAGTACATAAACCAGGACTCACATGGCAAATCTCAACATAGTTTTCCAAAGGCCCCCAAATTAAACACACATCAACCGCACGCACCTTTTCTTTCCAGCTCTCCTGACCACAAGCAAGCGCAGCCCTCAGCTGTTTATGTTATTATAACCAATGGGTTGCACTGCCTTGCAGGAGTAAACGCAGACTTCCTTGCGAGTAGCACACAGCAACCTCAGAACATCTCCCAGTATAATACAAAGAAGAACAGAGTCACTGTCAGTAGCACGTACCAGTTCTGCCAGTGAAAGCTGGGACTTAGAAAGAAAGCAAACAAAAGACATTGCTAGCATAAACATGCCTAACCAGTGGAATCAATGGAATTACTGACAAAAATGCCAGTGCAAGTTCTTTTTGCTGAGCCAAAGTAAAACATTTTTAATATTGATCAACAGAAAGTAAAACTTGTTTCATAGACAAGTTGTTTCACAAACACACCCAAGATTCATACTGAAAAGATTCAAGCTTAAAAAATAAACACCACCTTTTCCAAAAGAGATTAAGAGGAAAAAGAAATCCAACAAACCATGAGACGCAAGTTATGAAATCAAGACAATAACCAGAAAAATGTTGTAGTACGAAAGACAGAATGTTCAACTAACCACATGCTGGGCGATTTCTGAGATTTTGTGCATTATGACTCATGGGAGATGAAAATGGACTCATTTGGCGTGTTCCTGTTGTTGGTGAGTAAGAGCTTAGATTCTGCCTTTTGGTCTTCAAAGGTGGTGTATCAGATGCCTAAAATGGAGCAAAAGACAAAGAATCTACATGAATATTGGCTAAAGATAAAGAAGTACCTACGTGCATCTAAGCCTACAACAGTCGTAAACTTCTGCACACTAAACACATGCTGGCCTCTACCTTTCCTATCAGCAGAGTTATTTATTGCACCCCACAGCAGACAAAGCCTCTCTGAACATTCCCTATCGGATAACAGATTTTTCTAAGTAATTCCTAACTTGATGTCCTCCCATTCACGGAAAGTCCATGTTATACCTTGGGGTGGGTTGACCTCTGCTGGCTGCCAGGTGCCCACCAAGCCGCTCTACCGCTCCCCCTCCTCATCAGAGCTTAAAGAGCTGGCTACATGCAGTGAAACAGACACTTCTTTCTACAGTTCAGTGGTTGTTTTTTTTTTCCTCTTGGAAACACAGTATCATCAAAGCACATCCCACAGAAAAACAGAACAAGAGATTGCTTAATCCTTTAATTTGTTACAGTCCTGGGTCTTTGAGTTTGAGAAGCAAATTTATTGATCTCTATTTCTGTACCTGCAGCAAGGAAAGGAATGACTCCTCCACTTCTCAAACCACTAGCCTTCTCTACCACCTTGAGCCTCATTCCATCCATAAAACTGAATATAGAATCATAGAATGGTTTGGGTTAGAAGGGACCTTAAAGATCATCCGGTTCCAACCCCCCTGCCACGAGCAGGGACATCTTCCACCAGACCAGGGTGCTCAGAGCTCCATCCAACCTGGCCTTGAGCACTGCCAGGGAGGGGGCAGCCACAGCTTCTCTGGGCAGCCTGGGCCAGGGCCTCACCACCCTCATGGGGAAGAATTTCTTCCTCATATCTCATCTAAATCTGCCCTCTCTATCGTTTGTCTTCATGTCACTCATAACAGTCACTCCATTTCATACAGTATTTCTTCATGTATTTCACGAATGAAGTACAAAGTGAGGATCTGGGGTTTATATTCATTAAAGAATGCACTGTACTTAAGCCGGGGGGAGGGGGGGGGGCGGCAGAAACTAAAAAAACCCCAATAATCCGGCAACCTGATATTTGCACTTTGGTAACTGATAGTTCCACTGCAATTTCAAATTAATAACTCATTTATTGCCTTTCCATACGTTGTCCTGTTTTGCTGGAATAAGACCCTCACCCTACTGCTTTTTAAAGCAGCTTAAACAAAGGGCACACAAATCTCCAAATCCAGTAAGGATTTCTCAGCACAGGGATCTCCTGGGTGCCCTGGGAGGAGGGCTACCGGGGACACGGTTGAGGGCAAAGGCAGCCTGATTCTGGAGCACGGTACAGCATGGGAAGACAACTCTGAGAAGGCCTGAACCTCGCACATTTAAGGTCTCACAAGTATCCCCTGGAAAATCTTACTAGAGCAATTCCAGATTTCAAAAGGGGTGTACAGGTGGGAAAAGCAGTATTTTTAAGGCCAATAATGAGGTTCACCAGGTAACAAATATAATAGGCAATAAATATAAAACTAGGAGGACGAGTTGCACCAGTTGATTGAAGTGTCCTGAAGTACAATACTCCTATTTTTCACAACTACAGAGATATGAATACTCTTGTTATCTGTACGAATGAGTGTTTGTATTATAGCTTCTACTACCTTCTTGACTTCACCGAAATTTCAGGATGAGTTCTAGAAGTTAACATGTTATATAAAAATTAGGGTCCATTTTTGGCTTTCAGTTTTCCACACTGCAATACTACTAAATTCCTCTTGATTATATAAAAGTATACAGAATGTTCAATATCCCCTCTAAAAAGAACACAGCATATTCTTACACTGAGTTCCTGCTCTTCACTGCTGAACTCCTATTAACACATCCTGATCTTTTAATCTCCTTCATTTGCAGGCATTTCTTGTGCCACTTGTACCACAGCCTATGTTCACACTCATTTTCTTTCACAGAATGACACAGGTTCAAAGTATAATTTCTGCAATTGTACTTTAAAATAGAGTGACAGTACATTCAATTTTAATTCAGGTGAAGACAGAATACTGATTTATGCAATGGCATTCTACTTCCAGTGTTGCCTGCTATTCGCTTTCTGATATATCTTACTGCACTTTTACACAAAGCTGCAGTTTTGATGTTTCTCTTCTCCTACTCCGCCTCGAGTGGCTACCCTTAATTTAGAACCTACGAGTGTTAGTATTGGTCATCAGTAATACGACTTACACCGTATTTCAAAAGATGTAATTTGCTGCCCACGTACCTACCTTTTTTATAGCTCCTGGATATTACTCTGTCTTGTTTTAGTCTTCAATACCCTAAATAATTTTGCATCAGCCATTTCTACTCTTTTTGCAGTCTATCAGTATTTAAACAATAACTGATGGAAATCTTCACTCTGTTGTCACAAATATTTTGCCGCATTCAAGAAGATTATAGAAATGTTTCGAATAATCTTGAAATGAAATATTAATTACAGTAAAGTATCAATGCCACTTTAGGCATTGAAATATCATCAAATCTCTTTTGTAACAGGGAGAATCACCAATCTGCTTGCACTTCCAGGATATTTTTCCTGCTTGAACAGCAGTCACCTCAGTCACCATATTTCTGGATATGAACTACGACTCCTTTGAGCAGCTACCTGGAAAAAGTTACTGTAGTACTTACAAGGACAGTATTGATTTGGCAGTAAAAATTTCTCTTCCGGGAAGAAAAGTCTTAATTCAGTTATGCAGTATTTTAATGATACCACACCAGCATTACAACTAAAACCACTCATTTCTGATCTGGTTGGTTCAGGAATGCCTTGGGTAGTCTGACCAGCAGGTGGAATGAGGGCCTCCTGAGTAACAGCAATGGATGGGGCAGAGCTGACACAGATACTTCACACAAACCCGTCTGTGTTTATTACCTTACATTCCTTCCTACTTTCTGTAATGTTACTTAATTATGGTACGCTTTAAATCTTTGACATGTATCTGTTCGAGGCATCATATAAGCTAAAAATCATAGTGTAAACCTACATTACTGAGATTCCAGTAAAAGTTTTTATAATCACAGGCTTTTGTTAAGCTCTTTGCTGCACAAGAACCTGGATGCAGATAACCATCAAGCAACTCTTTCTTTTTATCTTACGGGGAGGGGGCAGGGAAGGAATAGCTTTAAGGCAGAAAAAGAATTGCCTGTAATTTCAGCTGGACCACTCACCTACAAAAACGTTACTACAGCCCAAGAAACAGATGCAAAATTACAGTCACAGCTGCATTCTGAGAAGAACAAGTTGGGTAATGGTACACTAAGCTGCTAATTAAATTGCTAATGATTTTTTTTTTAGTGCCACTGCAGTATTTTGCCACCTTTGTTTAAATTAAAAAAAAAAAAAAGTACCTAAAAAAATTTTAAAATGGCAAATTTCTATTTTGCTAAATACCAGTGAGACCTCCAAATATGTGCATATAAACAAGTCTCTTCAAAATGACACAGCCATGGAGATTTATTGGGAGCTCATTTGCTGACCAGCTATTTCTCTCTCCACACTTCCCCAAAATTTTCCTTCCTTTAAACACTGCCATCCTCACAAGCTTCTCTGTATTGATGTCTGCAGCAACACCCACTGTTGGTAGGAGCAGATAATAAACTGACATATGTCATGATATGCTGGTACTGGGAGTATACTATAGCTGCATTTACAAAAAATAATAGCAACAGTACAATTTTATTTTTATTGTGATAACTGTGGTGAAATTTATTGCAGTGTTAGTACTTTATTGTTTCATTATGCCAGATTAGCTGAGGGAGGTAATTATATCCTTGACATGAAAATGCCTTTAATGTTTTCATTTCAATTTTGCAGTTTATAATATGCAGATTACAGCATTATCATAATTCCACATTGTTACATGTACAATTACATGGAAGAACATTTGCTTCCAAGATAATGGAGCTAATTTCTAATAAATGATTTCACCAAGGATCTTAACTCATTCAGCTCTTGGGTAAATACCGATGGCAATAAAAATATGCATATTTCTCCACTATTTTCAAGTGATTCATGCTGATGTACATTACTTAAAGCCAGGCAGCTCTATGACAAATGGAATACAATAAATTCCATATAAATATTTCCAGCAGTAAATTTGTGCCTTGTTATCACTTTTCTAGACAACATCCAATCTGTAACAATATAAATGCAACTCTAATGAAATATCACGTTTATATACACATATATGTGTGCATATAGATATATATACACACACAAACACACACATATATACAGCCCAGATAATTCCATACACCAAAAAATACTTACATTATCTTTTTTAACAGTGTCCAACTTTAATGCTCTCTTAACTCTGGAAGACAAAAATATGGACAAGTTTTATGGTCATCTAGACACAAAGATTTCTGGTAGTACGGTCAATAATCTGTAATTTTAAAGACATTTCCCATCTCGTTTTTCACCTTTTTTTTACTACGCAAGAAAGCTAATCTCATCCAAAGCAAATACATTAACTGATTAAAATACCGTGTAACAAGAACATTGCTTGTTTAGAAGGATAAGGTGTTTGCATAAGAAAATCCAATTCTCCATTTTATACTAGAGATAAAAATCAAGACACTGAAGTGAAATTGCACTGTACATTTGTCTCTTTCTCAAAGACTATAAACAAAGAAAAAATGCAAAAGCATTATCATTTACATACCTTCTGAGGAAGGGTTGAAATTATTTTGCCATTAGTAGAAATAATGTATCAGGCATTTAAAACACAGGTACAGCCAAGGTGAAAAAAGTAGTTCTTCCCATCATTTTAGCTCTTAACATGATTCAGTGCTACCAGACTATGACTTAACTGGGGAACAGATGCTCTATGTCTTTACAGGTCCCCAAACCATAAGAAACTATTCGCTAGTCTTCTTCACTATACTGATTCAGGAACATGCCAAGCTCTCTCTGCAAAATCTGCTCTGCTGAACTGGATGCCCAGCTGTTAATGGCAACGCTAGAAGAGGAAAGCTGAATATTTATAATACTTTATATCGTACAGCTGTCTTCTAAAGAGCAGTCATCAAAATTTTATTGAATGCAGACTAAATGCTCAAAGGAAAGAAAGGTCAACATAAATTAAGACTATTTTTCCCAGAGACAACTGAAACTTTTTAAGCACATTCCTAAATCTTAACAATAGTTTCAAGCATTATATAAAACAGAGTAAAAAAATGTAACATCTTTATAAGAACAGTTCCCAAGAAACATACATATTATATCAAATTAAACAAGATTTAGAAAATACATCATATTTCAAGAACTTAGTTCACCGTTTTCATCTTGGAAAAGAATGTTTTTACTTGTAAGGAGTTAAGATGACCTCATTTCAAACATATCCTTTTTAAATTTATGTTACTATTCCAAAACTATAAATTAAAGTATGGGAAAAGATAGAATAAAAACATATCTTTGAAATATAACTCAGGCAACAGTCTACATGAATACTGTTTTACAACTATCTATTACAAAAAGGGGAAGAGAAGTATTCTATCTTAAAAAAGCCAAGTAAACAGGTAACATTTAAATTAAAATAGCGTGTGAACTTCTTGCCAAGGGGCAGTCAAAGCTGTAACAGTTTGATGGAATTCTTTACAATGTATTTCTTTTTTAACTAGAAAGCCATATTGCTGTAGGAATGCAGACTCCATTACATCTCCCACCCCGGTGGCAGCAGAGAAACATTATATTTATTAATACATCTAGTCTGAAAGGATGCTCCAGGGGCCAATGCATTTGCATGTTATACTAAGGCATGTTATGATGGAAGTTTTTATGATGGACTTCAAAAGAAGCTGGAAGCCAAAGTAAAGCAGAATGTGGACTCGACATAGCTGTAGGATGAAGATAAATGAGAAGCTACATGAAAATCCCACTAAATTATAAACATTTAGAAAATTTCTTAAAGAGAAAGCTGTGGACTGGTCAAGACTATGTTCCTTAAAGTCTGTCAAGTACCGTGTACAGCAACAGAGCTGCAGATAGCCCAAATTTCTCTCTGATGGCCTGCAGAACCCTTGCAAACACCCTCAGCTACGATGGCGAAGAGGCCGCCTCGTTCCAGGCAAGCACTTCAGAGTTGGAAGGATCTGCATGGATACAATTTTGGCTTCAGGGGTCAACTTTGCCTCGCTTTTCCCATTCGGTCCTACCCAGCAGCCTGGTTTGCTTGTGGGCTTGTTTTTAGTCATTGTCTTTCTGATGGCACAACATGAGGAGGTAAATCTCTGGTGACTGTGATTCACTCCAAATAAGCTAAAATTTGTGCTTAGTCTACACATAGTCCCTGGCTAGGACCATCGAAACAAAATTCATCCAGACATCTAACATGAAGACCCAGCTGGTCAAAGTGTCTTCTCAGATCTTTCAGAAGATGAACATGGAAGAAACCCAATATGTGCATCCAGGTGTAAAGAAAATTCCTAAAGTATTTTAGGAAACACTGTGCAGGAGGAGCACCAGCTTTAGTTTGGTTTATCTTATTTGTATGGCTGGAAAAGCCTTGCTATGGCTACGGAGTAAAATCAAATGTCAGAGTATGAACACGAAAAGGAGACAGAAAGACGAGACACACTTGATGATAGTAAACAACACCACATTTACCTGAGTTTCCTACCCTTGAATTGGTTCAACATTCCAAGACAGGGCTTATTTTATTTTCTCAGCTATGCAGAGTATGATGGCACTTGTTTATAGCTAGCTGTACAACCTGCAATGGTTATTTTGCCCATAATATAGAACCATAGAATTGTTTAGCCTGTCCAGATCCCTCTGCAGAGCCTTCCTACCTCCAAGCAGATCAACACTCCCACCCAACTTGGTGTTATCTGCAAACTTACTGAGGGTGCACTTGATCCCCTCATCCAGATCGTTGACAAAGATGTTAAACAGAACTGGCCCCAACACCGAGCCCTGGGGAACACCACTCGTGACCGGCCACCAGCCGGATTTAACTCCATTCACCACCACTCCTTGGGCCCGACCACCCAGTCAGTTTTTTACCCAGCAAATAATACACCCATCCAAGCCATAAGCAGCCAGTTTCTCCAGGGGGATGCTGTGGGAAACAGTGTCAAAGGCTTTGCTAAAGTCCAGGTAGATAATATCCACAGCCTTTCCCTCATCCACTAAGCAGGTCACCTGGTCATAGAAGGCGATCAGGTCAGTCAAGCAGGACCTGCCTTTCATAAACCCCTGCTGACTGGGCCTGATCACCCAGTCGTCCTGTGTGTGCCGCGTGATGGCAGTCACGATGATCTGCTCCATCACCTTCCCCAGCACCGAGGACAGGCTGACAGGCCTGTAGTTCCTGGGACCCTCCTTCCAGCCCTTCTTGTAGATGGGCATCACATTAGCTAACTTCTAGCCAGCTGGGACCTCCCCTGTTAGCCAGGACTGCCGATAGATGGTAGAAAGTGGCTTGGTGAGCACCTCCACCAGCTCCTGCAGCACCCTTGGGTGGATCCCATCCAGCCCCATAGACCTATGTGTGTCTATATGGCGTAGCAGGTCACTGACCATTTCCCCTTGGATTTTGGGGTTTCCTTCTGCTCCCCACCCCTGTCTTCCTAATCAGGGGGCTGGGTGTCCAGAGAACAACTTCCCTTACTGTTAAAGACTGAGGCAAAGCAGGCATTAAGGACCTCAGCCTTTTCCTCATCCTTTGTCTCTGAGTTCCCCCCCGCATCTAATAGAGGGTGGAGATTCTCCTTCACCCTGCTTTTGTTGCTAATGTATTTATAGAAACATTTTTTATTGTCTTTTATGGCAGTAGGCATATTTATCAGGTTAAAGAGCTACATATTACTTCTACAGCATATTGTTCATCTATCATTTCAGGTCTTATTGTCAGTTCCTTGCTAATACTGGGAGATCCTTACTTACTTGAATAGTGCTTTGATGAAACCACTTATCAGAACCACTTAACAGGAACTGTTTAACAGTGAGAGTCTGGGTATGCAATTTAACTTTCAATAAGGAAATGGATTTTTTAATATTGTTTTAAAGTCCACATACACTTAACTTTCCTTAACAATTCATGTATGAATGAATGCAATGGTAACAGTCACATACAGATTGAATGCAAAACAAAGAATATATAGAATCAGGAACCTGATTATATTATTTCATTAAAAATACCCTAGAGAGTATTGTAGTGCATTCTGAGGCCATTTCAGTTAGCTTCCTCTTAAGTTTCTGCTTTCACTGGGGAAAAGAGAAAACACCTCTATACTATTTACTTCTTGCTTCATCTTCAAAACCTGCCAGCAAAAATGCCTTATTAATTGGAAAAGCAGAAAGAATACGTGTCATTTTCTATGTTCAGCTTACACAGTAGTCAAACTCAGTGTGTGACCAGTGAGAAACTGACAAACACCAAAAAACCCCAAAGCTTGTGTGTTGATGTTTCCTTTGCATCACTACAGTCTGGCATGATTATGTCACCTTCCCGTGGTCAAGAGAAAGACTGGCAGAAGTTGGAATCTACGTGAGCTCTAACATACGTTACCTTTGAAATCGCACAGGGAGCTTTAAACTTGGACAATATCCAAAGCCTATATACAGGCAGCATAAGTCTTACGGCCTCACCTTACTGCAGTTGAAGTTCCCAACATTCTATACATTTTATCGTTCTGCAGAAGCCACAATTAGCAAAGACAGACAAGAACAGCATCGGATTTACACAACCATAGCTTTATATATTGCAAAGAACAGGAGAGATCTGGACAGGACTCATCCCCACGGGTGACAACACCAAGAGACACAGCGTGATGGAAAGCAGACACGGATCGCGCCATGCCCCTGTCATCGCAGACCTGCAATCCCCCCCTTCAGCAGTGCCAAGCCCAGGGGTCAAACCCAGCGGAGCCCACCCACGACATGGCTCCTCTCCCCCCTGACCCCCTACCACACAGCCTCACGGGCTGTACCCACCGGGCGTGTGGAGCCAAACTCCAGCTCGCCTGCGGGAGCCGGGAACGGCCACGGAAGATCCCTGCAGTTTTACCCATGCCAGCGGGCATCGCCCACCCAAACCCTGTCTGGATAAAGCTCTGCCCCAAGGAGCCACCATCTTAAATGTTTCCCGGTCCCATCCAACGACTGGAAGACAGAGCCAGAACCAAAGCCCGCCCTTCCCCACGCCACGGCCCGCTCCTCCCCTCTCTGGGAGAGCCCGGGGAGCGCCTTTCTCCTCAGGGAAGGAGCTCGCCGCCGCATAGGAGGCCCGAGGAGCGCCTTTCTCCTCAGGGAAGGAGCTCGCCGCCGCATAGGAGGCCCGAGGAGCGCCTTTCTCCTCAGGGAAGGAGCTCGCCGCCGCATAGGAGGCCCGAGGAGCGCCTTTCTCCTCGGGGAAGGAGCTCGCCGCCGCATAGGAAGCCCGGCGAGCAGCGCTCTGCCTCACAGCGTCCCACACGGGCCCTCGCTCCGCCGACTCCCGCCGCGCCCTCAGGCTCGGCGGCCGGGGGGAAGGAGGAGGAGGAGGAGAGCGGCGCCTGCAGCCGAGCTCCGCCGCCCGTACCCGATACCTACGACATCGCAGCGCCCGGAGCCGCTCCCGCCGCCTTTGCAGCTCTCCCGCCGCCGCCGCCGCCGTGCACCGGCCAAACGCCGCCGGCTGGAAACGGCGCTGCAGAGGGCGGGAGGCGGCGGGCCGGGGCTGCAGCCGCGCCCGTCAGGCCCGTGGGCGGCTCGGCGGGTCCCGCTGCCCGCGCTTTTGGCGCCGCGTCACGGTAGGAGCCCGCGGGGAGGCCTGAGCGAAGGGCGGGAGGTGAGGTGGGGCCATGCCGGCCCCTCAGGGCCGCCGGGCAGGGCGGGAGAGTCGATTCCCCTCTGACGGGCTGAGGGAAGGGGGTCGCGATGTGCTTTGCGGGAGGTTGGGTGGTAAATTTTTTGCCTAAGAAGACCCCTGCGCCCACCGGAGAGGGAGATGGTGAAGATTCATGTGGTAAAAGTTTCCTCGTTTCAGGTGAGCGAGGCCTGGGCACTTGGGCTCGAAGCTTCCCGGCCCGCCTGCGGTTGCTGAGGAGGGAGCTGCACCTGGGCCTGGCGGGGAAGGCCGGTGTTGCCAAGAAGGCTTAATTCCTGCTTGGAAGGGGTTTGTATTTGTTAGAATCGCCGCAACTAAAATGGGAAGTAATAGGCTGCATCGTCCTCCTGCTTCAGCTGAGGCAGGATTGCTGCCCTCCGTCCATTTTGTCTGCAGGGTCAGTTGTCCACTAAAAATTTAAGAGCCGAAGCCGTGGGGCTGCTGGCGGTGCTGTCGCTCGCTGGATTTCTGGGCAGCGCCTTGGCAGCGCTTCTCGGCAGAGCTGTGGCTCACGTAAGAAATACCTCGGTAACGGGAAGCCTAAGGAGTATAAACGAGAGTTCACATTTTATAAGCTAGTTACTGGAAAATTAACATTTATTCTTCTTTTCCTCCTTGACTTTAACCCACTTCCGTTTTGTGTGTGTAACACTGGTGCTTAATTATTGTGACACCCGTTTGCAGTAACCAGACTGTATCACAGTGTCCCTATGGGGTCCTTCCAATGCCAGTATAATATTAAAGTGTCAGGCAGGCGGTCTGTGTATTATAAATAGGGTACTTCATCCATGATAAGCGATTATTATCTTTCTTTCCCAAGTGTAAAAGACCTATATAACTCAACAAGGTGCGAGTGATTTAGGCCTCTGGAGTAAGAATCCAATGAGTCCTGAAGGGGACCCTACGATGTCGTTGTCTTGTTGCTGAAGTTGAGATATTCAATTTATTATCCTGGAATATATTTTCTGAAGTCAACATTGGGTAAAATAATATGAGAGGCTGTTAGACCAACAGTACAACACGATTTAGTGTCCCTCTGTGATGGCTTTCTAAAGACCTTAATCACCCCTGGTAAAAGCAGAAAGCTGCTGTTAAAGTTTACTGGCCATTGGTGAGCGAACAGTATTAGTTACTGCTTTGAATCATTTTAATAATTTAGAAAAAATGCATTTCATATTTTTTTTTATCATTTCACCATTATGTGGGTAGCGTTCTTGTACGTAAAAGGCCTAAGTTATGCAGTTTTACATGCATTCTTAGCTTCAGGCTCATTTACTTCTATTGCTTATATTTAGAAAAGTCTTAAAAGTATAATGAAGTGTGTTTAACTTCACATACTTGAAGGATTAAGAGTTAAAATTTTTAGCAGTTTTGCTATTAACAATATGTTTTATTGAGTTATAACTGTAAAAACAAAAAACCAAACCCCATTCTGGTATGGGTTAGAACCAGAAAAAAACATGTAATCAATTTAATAATTATTGTATCACTTTTTAAACTGTGCATGTTATATGGTGTTTAAGACATTACACGGTGTCTCTGCTGAAGCTGTATAAAACTACCCAGTTTTCCAGCTAAATCAGTCTTGGAAATACAAAAGTCACCTTTTGAGTGAAGGGAGGAAACCCTGACAACATACACGTGCTCACACGTAGTTTTCACTGGAGGACAAAGGAGGCTGTTACTCTGCTGTTAACACCAAGAAATGCAATAGGGAATCCCACGTGACAGGAGTCAGTCGTGATCATGCAGCCACAGAGCTCTCTCCAATAAGCGCTGCATCCATTCTTGATAATATTTACTTTGTTGTTGTTTGGTGAAAAAGTCTTTCAAATGATTGTGTGCCTCACACCTGTGGCCACGTTTAAATTGGTGGTTTTTTTTCTAAAAACACTACACCTTTGCTACTGCTGGTGAACTGTAGCAACAATGAGAGTGGCACTGGGAGCAAAACAGTGGTATATATGGTATGTTCATTAATTTATCATTGTGCTAGGCACAGAGAGAGGTAGTAAAGTCATCAGAGCCAACAAGTGCACTTCTCTGCAAATTCTCCCGTTGTTTCTGTCATTAGGAGAATTTAGCTAATGTGGCAAGAGTAGAAATTCTAGTGGAAATCTGTAGTAAGGACAAGTCCTAGTGGTTTGTTTCTAAACGTGGATAGCAACGGTTTGTATCACAGATGACTTGAAAATTTGTTTTTATGCTTTCAAATAACATGAATATATAATAATTTTGATACTAAGTGTCTGAAATTAAAATAAAATACAATAAAATGAAACTTTTTGCTGCCAATAAAGAATAAATTGTAATAAGTAGCGCTCAAGCTATTTTTGTTTGCAGATCTCATGGTGCTTACCTACAAGCGTAGGTATGTATTCCCATCTCGGATTTAGAGAATAGAAAATGTATGACCTAGATGTTGGGCTAATTTGTGCTAGTCTGTGTTTCAGAGGACAAAGCAGAGAAGTTATTAAACAAGTAAGAAAGTAACAAATTGTAACTGTAATTGTATTCTTCACAGAATGGCCAGCAGTCCTGAGAATAATGCATCCCTCTCCGTTCAGAAAGTCCCACGCTCAGAAAGTTCCCAAGCAAAGAAGTCCCAGCATGCAGAAGAAGCAATCTTTTACACCAACTGCCGAGCAGCTTATCTAGCTGTTTTAAAAAGCAGTTTAGAAAATATTAAATCAAAAGAACAACTCAGTTTGGGTAATGGTTAGATATTTTTTCTCCATAACTATTGTGTGTGATTGCAGTGGGTAGTTTACAAACAGCATAAGGCAATTCAGTAGCAAGAGTATGCCAGTGCATAAACTCGGTAACTGTTTTAAGGAATTTACAGTAGTTTTAGAGAGGGTTCAGATTTCAAGTGTTGGTGGCTGTATCTTTGAAGACGTTTTCGTCCTTTGCCTGTTATACAGCATGTCACATCGTGATTTTTTAAAGTTTATAGATAAACTACCATTCTTCAGTGTTTTTGATTTTCCTGAAATCCTTAATCGTTACTGCTGGGCGTTGGATGACTTGTGGAAGTGGGAATAGCATACAGGGCTCTTCATCTGTAAATCACCAGTATGAATGGGCAGAAGTCAATCCCAGCTGACAGTTTACAGGGGACCTGAGTGAGTTGTTTAACAACACCAAATTTGATGGCAGCATTGTTGCTTACTTGAGGTAGGCCCAAGTATTGTTTTTTGATTGTGACATTTCTACAGTAAACTTTCTCCTATCCCTGACAAATGATTAAGTTCAGTTTATAATGGGCAATTGCCCTGGCACAGAAAATTGCCATGGTAACTGGCATTAATTGGCACAGAGGTTTGCAGACTCGTAGGAGAGGTTGTTATAGGAGGCATGGATATGGTAATTTACACCTAAAGATAGTCTCACAGGTCAGTTCTGTGTCACTGTGTCTGGGTAGTGTGTGAAAATACTGCCTTTCCTTTACCAGCTTTATGGGATCAAATGGACTGGTTTGGACGCTTGTGTTTCGTAAGATTTTTACACTTATTTAAACTCCTACTGAATTATAATGTTCCTATAGACTGAAAGAAAAAGTTTACATTTTTTTTCATCTGTATTATATTTATGTATTAGTGGTATTGCTGTCAGCGGTACAATAGGAAAAAACAAATCTCTGAATGCTTCAAATGTACTAAATAAACATGTTAGTAGATACTCAAAGCTGTGGAGCTTAACAAAATTTGTTTAGAAAACCTATGGAATTTCAAAGTTCCCTGCATGGAATTGTTAGGAAAGTTACAAAAGTGTAGCTGGAAAATGGTAGTTAGGACTGTGTATTGGAAATTGATTTCTTTATAATATATCTTAGTGTCTGAGCAAGATGAGGAAGAACTAAAATAAGACTGAGTAATAACCTGTTTCAGTTGTGAAACAGGTTTCACTGTTGCCAGATGATATTATATTTGCTTGAGAAATTTGAACTTTACTATGTCTTGTACGCAATCCTAGAACTGCTATGCTTTACTATGTTTGAGGTTTGTGGGGTTTTTGTGTTGTTTCTTTTTTACTTGGAGCATTTTTGTCCTTTCGTCAAAAAGTTGTATGAAGTTGTATGGTTTTGTGGTTGTATGTAGTAGCAGGGATTGTATTAGGGAACCCACAAAAGTGTCTTTCAGTTCTATTTTTTACCCGGAGTTCCGTGATTATGTGAAAATCTTAGCTTGCTTTATTGGAAAAAATGTTTTCGGCTAACATGGTTGACAAAGAAAGCATGAGAACATAAATGCTCATTTAGACAAAGAGAACCAAAATGTATCATTTAAAAAATAAAGATTTTAATTTTGTGGGTTTCGGGGTGCAGCTCAGAATGCACTTGGGATTGGTGATAGTACGGGTTGCTCTCACAAGTCTTCCTCATAGATTATGATGCCAGTAAAAGGTGTGTGTATTATGGCATTGCAGTTATTTGTAATAAAAAACCCAAACAACAGCTAAAGGCAAAAACATGCTATGCTATCAAATAATTTACTTATAATTCTAGTCACCTTATTTTTGTCTGCAGATGTGAGGAAATAAATTTCTCACTAATGGCTGCAGTGCCCACGTGTGAAATACATGAGGTCTTTGCATGGAAACCAGCACTAAGAGCTGATGCACTGATTGTTGGTAGCTTCTTTCCCGATACCAGTACATGAAATTCTGCCCATTAGCAAGCACATTCTTTCAGCATGTGACTTGGTGTTATCCAGGCTTTCTCAGCTGTAATAAAAGTGCCTTTACAACATCCTGATGGTAGTTTGGGATAATCTGGAGTTTAAGATAGGAGAGGTGTGAACAAATGCCATCTCTTTTATATAAGCTTTGGCTTTCATCTCTATCCATATGCCACTTTCGCGACATAGCAAGTGTTGGGCGTTTTGGTTTCAAGGTCAACTCAGAAAGCGCAGTTAGTGGCTCAGGCTCCCAGTCTTTTCAGAGATATTTAAGAATTTATTTTAAAATATTTCTAAGTATGGAGAGCGATTATGGACTTCCATTGCATCTTAAGTAAATTCTGGCATCTGTCAAATGAGTGGTGCCAGTGCTTCAGCGTCTCTTGCTACATGGCGTATGGCTAATATTTGAAATCGTGAAATATTCACTTAGAGATTGGCCCTGTGAAATTTTACTCATAGGAGTTTTACTTACAGATAGTAGCTTCATGTCCTGTGGTGTAATATTACTTGAGGTATTTAGCAGAATCAGTCTCTAAAGAAGTATAAATAAAAGGTACAGTCTAACTGAACTTTCAAAAATACAAACTTGGGAGGCATGTAGGGTATGGCAAGTGCTGATCTCCCCAGATATATAAAAATACAGACTGGTCGCATATTTGAAGGATACCTTGCTAAATGTAAGTGAATACTGCGCTATATTGACGTTCCAGGGAGCTCTGCTCTCCACACAAATACACAGGGTAACTACCCTCCCTTGGCTGACCTTGACATTGAAATCCTTCAACAATTGCTATGTGCCCAAGCGTTGCACGGATAAAGACATAAGCTTTGCTGTGTTCTCCTGACTCCGCTTGTAGAGGTGACAGGGCAGAGATCTTTATTTAGTCCTTGGCATTCAATTGGAGATTAGCAGCAAAGGTGTCTGGTTTTGTTTGTTTGTTTTTATGGTGACACAGCTGCCTGCTGAGCGTTGTAACAATGCCACCGCCTCATTTCACAGATGCTACTAACTGCTCTTAGCTGGTACAGGCTTGGCCGTTGGTCAGCTGGCTAAAAATCATACTGCCAGTTTAGGTAGAGGTGAAGGATCTCTTGTGTCTCCCTAAAAAACTTGATTATATGGGAAGACATAAAAGCATCCCTCCAGTTTCAGATAGTGTGCATTTGATTTTAATTTCAATTTAACGTAATACCTTCTTCACACTGGAAACTGATGAAAGGATGTTTTTCAGTAAAGATTTTTAAGAGGCTAACTAGATCCGGCAAATTCATTTTGAAGAATGCCAGGTGTAGGAGCAGTGGGACTGCTTGCATGTATGGTATTGGCTGTTGGACTTCATGTATGTCTGTTGGTGTCAGGTATTCCCTTTACATTTGAAATTCGTGTTGTGTAATTTGAAGTGATAAGTTCAAATGTATAGATGTGATATAAAATATTGTTTAAGATAAATTCTACACTAGATCTCAGTCTTGGCAAAGTAAGTGGAAAGACTTATGTGGATTTCAGTAGAAACAGGATCCAGTAATGTGCAAGCTTACAAATAATAGGCTCTTGATGTTAAGGCAAGGGATATAGACACTGGGCTGAATTTTACACTTGTCACTTGAGGAGGCTGTCTTTGAATTGAGGGATATTTTGCTTAATTAATGGTTTGAACCCAGTAACTTTCTTTAAGGAAGTCATCCCATTGAGTTCAGTAGAACAGTGCACATGAGCAAGGGGAAGCTGCAGATCAGAGCCTGTAAGCAAAATAATTCCTGTGATACTGCTGTGTTATAAAAGGTTACAGACTGCTCTCTGGTTTCTTCCCTTTTCTGTAGAAGAAAGTGGGTGTGATCCTCAGCAGTGTGGCATATGTCATCTCTGCTGGATCATAGTTCGGGAGGGATGACCTAGGATGCCAGGCACTGTCCATTTCATGACTCCTTTCAAAAGAGTATGCGAGTGAGCTCATCTGCTCCTCAGGCTGCTTGAGCCTCTCTGGTACAAATCACAGAATTCCAGGCCAGGGAAGGTCACAGTCAGTCTGCATCAGCAGAGCACAGGATTGAGACTGTAAGCAAAACTGTCCTTCAGACCTGCTTTTCCCTTGGATTGATTGGGCTTTAAAAAAAAAAGTCTGAACATGGAAAGTGATTAAAGGATGTTTTGAGAAAATTCCTTTACTGACAGCTGGAATATATAGTTAATATTGTGTTTTATTGTTCAGTACTTCAACAGGCTGGAAGAAATCCATCTCAGAAGACAGTTAATAAATACTGGACTTCACAAACGACTACGCTGAATTTTGATGATTTTTGTGCTATTTTAAAAGAAGAAAAACCAGCTACAAAAACTGAACTGCTTGAAGCATTTGGAAAAATAGACACACATAACACTGGCTATATTTTACATGATGAACTTTATAAAATTCTTACAACGGTAGGTATCAGTAGAAACTTAATTATCCATCTTTAACTGTTAGTAGTGATTTTGGAATTTAAACGCTAAAACTGTTCTGAATGTGTAAATGCATATTCCTGGTCAAAAGAAATGATAACTGATTCATGATTTATTGGGTTGGGTTTTTTGGGGGTTTTTTTGCAGTCTTATGTCCAATTTTCTGTGGTTGTCAATGATCTTTCTTATACTTTTTCCCCCTTAGTCTTGCAGTTCATAACCTGTCTGTCCTTTTTAGCAATTGCACCTTGAAGGTGGAAGCTGGCAGAGAAAATATTTTTAATGCTTTCACAGAATGTGTTGTTGAAACACTATCAATACTTCAGTGAAGCAAATGAAAGGGAAGCACATGTCTCTCCCTTGGTTCAGTTAGTGCAAATCCCTCTATTCTCTACACAGCCCCCCCTGCAGCTTTTTGGGGTTATGAACTTTTACCAGGAGAATTAATGATCTACCTTTGCTGTTCTCCCCTCACAAGTTGTCTATGTGTGTCCAGATACAAAATTAAAAAATAACATTTATCCAAGTTATACAAAAAATATGAAGGTCAGTGTTTTAGTTTTATCACAGCTATGATGTTCTGTCACGCCAGTGACTTCACTGGATCTTATATTTAGTTCAGTGGGGTCTTAAGATAAGGTGTGCTAGGGCAGGTCAATACTTTTGTTAGAGATTACGCATTATCAGCCCAAAGCATGCAAGTATCGTAAGGCTTACCTATACCTGTCATTAATATGGCTTAAAATAATGACATTTTAAAATATCTGGAACTTCTTATTTAGCTGCTGAACTGTCACCATATTTTTAGGCTTGATTGTATTATCTGAAAGGACAGAAAATAATTTTTTTAAAATAGCAGCTGTGATTTTGATGATATTATGAGACTGTAGGAGCAGAAACTTCAAAGAACACAGCAAGAGTATGTTAGAATGATGAATGTTGACAAGATTAAAATCTAGGTCCTCTGAGGATCTGCAAAGCAAGCAAACAGTCTTCCAGGTCAGTGCAGAGCTGATGCCCTGACTTTAGACTACACAGATGTACATCACAGATGATTACAGTGATATTCTTTCTTTGTTCTGCCAGGTATTTTGCTCTGTAAACCAAAAGAAACCCTTCGTTGTAGAAGCCAATCATCTTGCACAGCACAAACACTAGGGAACAGTAACAATTGAAGATGGATTAGTAGCAGAATTCTAGTGGAGTGCTCAAAAGTGAGAATAAAACAATTTGAAGGAAATGTAGAGGAGAGCAAAGGGGGGTGGAAGGAACAATTTACATACTGTATTTGTTGTGGTTGACCCAATAAAAATTATTTGTTTACTTCAAACATTGTGGCAGAGCCTTCAGTCCTCATTTTTCATGAACATAAAGATATGGTTGCAATGGTTAGGAAATACTCTTTATATAACGGAAGACAGAAATAACAGATGTTGAGTGCTACAGTAGTTATGCCATGAAGAGCTATAAACTCTGTATTGTTACCTGAAGTCAGGGCATTGCTTTATATAGACCCAGACTGAAGAAGTTACTAGATGTGCCTGCAGGAGCAACTGGTGCTGTTCAAAGAAGGGAGGATCAGGACCTGATTTGTTGCAATCCGTTATGGCTCTGGGACCATATGTCCACATCACGTGTTTACCAACGATAAAATTCGCCTCTGTTTTCAGTCCCAAGTTTACACTGTGCATCTGTAGCTGAGAAGTGATGTGAAGTGGATTTCTGCACAGCTATCACGTATTGCTGTGTCACTGCTAACAGCCCTCTGCACCTGTGTAGAGGAAATTGTGGAAGGACCTTGTGGAAGACATGCTTTCTTCCTGAGAGATGTTCCTTGTGTCCACATTGCAGGTGGGGCACTCAAGATGGCGTTCTGGTGTGCACGTTCAGACTTACTTCCAAAAGGAGAGAAATTGCTTTGGCTTCACACTACAGATGCCAAGTAGAGATAGGTGCAAGGCAAATTCATGCCTGGAGTAACCCTTCTAGGGCACTACATTGCAGATGTAGACTGGCCCGTTGTAGGTAAGATAGGATAGCTCAAGTAAAGAAGTGAAACTAACTATTATGAAGTTAGTTCTTGGTTGTTAGTATGCTACAGTACAAGTAAGAATGACTGAAAGCTGGGATTCCCCAGTTTCTGGAAGATTTCCTGAAATTGTTGTAATTCACAGTAGGTTTCCAGAAGACACCACAAAACTGCATGAACTGATGCAGTTAATCTCTTCAGTATTTAGTAGCATTGTAGGGATGTAATTTTTTACCTCTATTTTGATGATTGAAATCAAAATCCATGTAAATGTATTGCAAGATAAGACCCCCTGGAAGGTTATTAAAAAGAATATTTCTTTCTGTTTTTATTAAATGTGTGCTGTAGGTGAACAGCAGTCTTGATTAAGAGCCTGAAATGAGCTGCTTTTTATTGCAGAGAGGCGAAAAAATGACTCGGGATGAAGTGAGTGCCATTACTGAGCAAGCTGATTTTAACTGCAGTGGCAAACTTGACTACAACAAGGTATGGCACACAGGGTGATATTATTTGTTCCTCTGTTACTGGCTTGGTGTTATTGGCAGTATTAGCATTGTCACATACAATGCATACCACCCCCATGCGTTGGTCTGTTGACGACCTCACCCCAGGCCCCTCTCAGCTGCCTACATAGTGGAACATGGGCTGGTGCATATTCCTGTTTCACTCACTTTAGCTGGCTATTATCCTTGAAAAGGTCACTTGCTGCAAGTGAACTTCATGTATGAGGCAGAGCCTAGTAGTAAGCACAAAGCCTGACAGCATGTGTGAAGGTAAGAGCTGAAGGAATGGCAGGATGAAGATGACAGTTGACAGCAAACTTGGCTAATCAGCGAGAGCTGCTATGGCTGTGACATTTCATAATTTCTTATGTGGGGGACATTATTGTATATGTTGAACATCTAGTTTTCAAGATGCAACATCTTACAGGTTTTTTGACATAATCTCTAAGTAATGACTAAGTTTTGAACCACAAAGTCCACAAAGCTTTGTACATAAATATAGTTTCATAGGAGAAAAGTAACCCCCTATTAAAAATTATACGTTAAAGAAAAATCAGTCTGCAAATATCTAGAAAGAAATTAAATCACCTCTTGAGTTGAAAGTCGCACTTAATTTTTATTCAGTATTGGACCTCCTTGTTGAATCATGGCTTCATTTTACTATGTCACTTGAGTGGTGCTCTGATTCATGAAAATTAAAATTAATATTGTGCTTTAAGAGAAAATGCATTACATCTAGTGACCTGTCGTTTCCTTACTAATGTTACAGTCTAATCCTTAAAACTGTGAGAATGTTTCACTTACCAGATTGCTTTTCTTTCTCTGAAGTTTTGTGACTTGTACATGACAACCAGTGAGCAGTGCTGCAAGACTGCACGAGAGAAACTGGAAGTTGATGGTCGGTTGAAGCAACAGCAGTTTGGAAGTCAAGCTGAAACCTCATCTGAAGGGATCACGCTGCCGGTGTCAAAACCATCACCAAGAATCTCAAGGAAAACTGATCACAAACTAGCACCAAAAAAAGGTATTTATATTTCATGTAAATGAATGAGTTTTCATTCTGTTGGAGTTTGTGCTCTGGATCAATGAACAGTTGAGTATTTGTTTAATTTTTCTCAGGTTGGTGAGGGTGTTATTGACTAATACAAATTGCTACTGTGGCAATCGTGTAAATGTTGTGGTAGAATATCTGACCCCTCTGTTCAAATGGACTTTGGCTGCATCTGTGATCTGAAGCTCTCAAATTCTTAAGGGTGAACTTCATTGACTCTCATGTGCCAGACTCCAGAGGGAGGAGAGAAAATGAATTCTCAGATGTTGCAACACAGCAAGTTATTTATTTCCTTCCCAGATCAGAGATGAAACCTTAAACATTTATCAATAAGCAGTCTGTTTGTTTCAATTATTGAGGCTACTTTTCAAGCACAATCAAGATGAGAGTTTTATGTTCTTCTTGAATTTACAAAGATACTTAATAACCTTCCCAAACTGGAAAAAGACGACAGGCTAACAGACTGCAAAGGTACATGTTGAAATATTCGCATGTAGTAGTGTGCACTGTTTACTTTAAGTTGCTTCGATTCTTGGCAATACTGAAGAGGTGCAAAGATGACAAAACACTGATGAAGAATGAGTTTATGTACCTAAATCAACAATTGTGCTAGCAGAACTGCCCCAACATAAGGAACCAGAAAGTAAAGGCTTGCAAGTAACTGCATTGGGCAGCTGTACGTAAGTGATGTGCTGTCTGGCAGGGAAATTACACTGTCCTGAAAAGAAATAACTTTAAATTAGAAGCAGGTTAAACCTACTTACTTAGGACAGATTTACCTTGATTGCAAGTTAAATGGAATCATGTGGTAAGAATTTCTTGTCCTTCAGGCAGATTTGGATTCCAAGGTTCTGCTATTCCTATGCCCATTCACCTGGGATGTACACTAGGGAAGTAAAGATGTTTGGCTAATGAATTATTAAATTTTATATAATTATAATGGAAGTCAGCTTATCTGATTGATGTTCTTGTCATTTAGTTTTTCTCTGTGTGCCGATAAATGTGAGGCTTTGTGATAAATAGCACTAGGAGTGGGTTGAAATAATGTGTTTGTAACTAAATATCTATGTTTATAGGTGATAGCAAAACTCCTTCAAGACCCTCATCAGCTCAAAGTTGCAAAGCATCCATTTCTACCACGATCAGCATGGGTGCCAGTAGCAACAGAAATGCAAAGCTAATTGAGCCAGACACAGTGAAGGTATCACGTAAGCTAGTCCCTTTGAAATTATGCTGTTTTCCTCTAGGCACATATGTTATTGCATTTTAAATAAGAAACCGTTTTTCTCTGATTTTTAGCATATGTTTTATTAATAGTTTGTCAAGGGCAGCTATAAACAACTGAGAGGTTTCTTGATACATATTATTATTAACATTTTTATATACTTTTGGTTTTGCTGACATCTAATTATTGAAAATAATTTTTCAGGTGTGAAGGTTTAATAGAACAAAGTGTGTTTTTTATAAATGAAACCACTGTTGGATAAAACGTTTAATGACTTTTTGAGAAATTTAAAATTTAATAATTTATTAGGTTGGTGAGAACTTTAAATGCTTAAGTAGTCTGAAAGGTTGTGTATCATAAACCTTTATATGAAAGGTAATTGGAAATAAATAACAGATCCATGAGCGTATTCAGCTTGTTGGGCATTAATTTGTAAATATATGCTGTAGCCTGAAAATATTGATTTTTAGTTAGAATAATATGTTCTATCAGTATTTTCTTTTAAATAAATCACTCATTCAATATAAATTCCCGTGGGAGAAAGACAACAAAGTCACTTTGCTAAGTCAATATTTGTAGAGTGTTAATATTGATCTTTTTCCTTTGTTTTCCCTGTCTTGACTGAACCTTTACTAGTTTTCTTTCAACAGAAAATAATAGCTGTAGAAATATAAAACATTAACAGGAAACTGCTAGGATACATTAAAAATGTGCACCTTGAGACTCCTGTATAAAAGGGAAAAAATGGTTATGACCACATAGTATAACTGCTGCTAGAAAACTGAACTGATTGTTCTCAGGAGTTACATTTTTGTTTCAAATAACAACTCTGTATTTGTTATTGAACTCTGAAGTCCTTTATATCTTCGACATTGCTATACAGTGACATTTGTTCTATATTAAAATTTAAAAACATAATCTCAGAGGAATTTTTTGCAGTCTGTTTAGGTATCTGGACCTCCATGCAATTTAACCTGCAATTTCACCTTGTTCAAAAATGATGTGTAGTATATAAAACCATCGCACAGTTTCTCATTATTGGATTCCTCTTTCTTTGTACAAGCAAGTAAGAACTGACTTAAAAAAAAGCAGCTACTTTGATTGATATTGATTACTACTGATTAGCATCATACAAAAACTGTAAACATACAAAATCAGTAAACATGAAAAGGTGTAAGTAGAACTACAAATTTTTTTCAACCCTCGCTAGTAAGGGCACAATGCAAACTGTCATAACTAATGAATAAATACACAGTGGTTCATTTGCAGTGCGGATCAGAATCTAGCACCCAAAAATTCTTATTTATCTTATATTCAGGATTTTTTTTTCTGCCGTTCACCTTTCTTTGTAAGTGACAGTAAGAAAATATTGCCATTGTGAAGTTGGACCCATGCCAGCTTTACATTTCTGACAGAAGAAAACAGTGGAAGTCAAAACATGATGAATGTCTCAACTTAAAAACCCTTAGAGAACATGGAATGTATTCATAGTACATTCTTCCATGTGTTTTCTTTTTGTCAGTGGAGTTTTGTGGCATGTTCAAAGCCAGATAAATAAATATGGGGGAAAAAAAAATAGACCGTTGTGGAAGTGCTACAGATGTGCATAAACAACATGCTGACCTGTTGGGCTTTAACTGTAGTTGAATCACAATTCATTAAAAGATGGCTAATGGAGACATTAAATTTCTGCAAAGTGTTCTTTGTGTCGGTTTTAGTGAAGATTGAAAGACAATAACAAAAAAAAAGAAAGCAGTGTATCATGTTCAAAAATCATCTCTCTGCGTTGGGTAGCTAAATTATCCCTGCTAAGGATTCTTACCTTTGCATTCTGCTCTACTGAAGTGAGTGAAAGACCTGTACACGCAGTGGGTAGCAAAAGAAATACATGAGAAAATTTTTTTTGCTTGAAAGAAACAGTGATCTGCTCCCACTCGTATCCGTGAAGTAGCCTCATGCAGCTGAACTAGCAAGACTGTGGAACAGGTTTTGTATGAGACAAAGCGTTGAGCTGAAGTTCTTTGCTTTAATCATAGAAACGATTCCTCTCACAAACATTGCTTTTGGTTTTGAATTACGCCTGAGTGTGTGGACTATTCAATAATAACTCAAACTGTAACAGCAGTGGAATGAGTTATTTGGGCAGTGACCAGCACTGGCAGCAGCAGGTAGTCCCGAACAATTCTTTATGATTTCTAATACAAACATTTCCCACTACGTTTCGTTAGCTATTATTTGACAACTTTTGTTATGCTTTGAAGTGACATGCTAAAATCCAAACAGCAAATAATCTTTTAGCTTCTGAAATTTACATACCTGCTTGCAATTTGACATGGCTAATTTAGGGAACACAGCGCCACCTTATGCTCTCTGCAAGAATAACAGTTCAGTATTCGATTCCTGAAGTGTTGTGAGACTTCTGCTTGCTGTTGCTCACGTCTTAACCAGAACATTGATCCTGGAGATATTTTCCCTGCTTGCTTGGATTGTTTGATGTCCCTGTTGTAACAATGTCCATCTGAATGCAAAACTGTAAAAAAAGGTATTCTTTCATCTGAAATAACAGCTAGAAAAATGGAAGGTGAACAAACAGGGCAAAGCTATGCTCCATGCGCTTTCTGTGAGATAATGGTTTGAAGACCACTGCCATAGTGAGAAAGGGGGAATAGGACATGGTTGTTAGAGTCATTTTTGTATAAGAAAATTGTCACAGTATCTTTCTGAATAGTTATAGCACACTTGGATTGCTGTTTAAACTCATGTTATGCTCTTCTGTGTCTCAGAGAACAGCCACGTTGCTTCATTAGCAGACCTTTTGACTTTGATCTTTTTGAAATGTCTTTAATTTTTCAAGCAGTTTTGTAAAGTATTAAGCTTAGAGACTGAATGAGCTAACAACCAGTTATCTCAGCAGTGTCAAGTTTTAAGGAAAAATCTCAATCTCTCATACAGGCTTTAGATGAAGTTAGAAGTCACGCGAGTATTGGAATAAACAGTTTACAGAGAATGGAATAGTACTTGGAATGATTTAACAGACTAAACTACATATTCACATTCCAGCACTGACTTAAGTTGACTCTAATGTTAATATCAACTCCCGTTATCCACTTGTTTGACTGAGAGAACCCCATCTGTTGCTCAACATTTAACCCTCACCATGAAGTCCCAGTAACTTTTTGTCTCTGTTCACTTCTTTGCTGATTATTCCTTGTGATTAGACCCTTTTTGCTTATCTCATCACTAGAAATCTAGTCTCATGGATAAAGATCAGTATGAAATTTTTAGGTGGCCTTGTAAATTAGGTCTATACCACTACGTAAAAGGTAACCAGGGACTGATCTCTGACTCTGTGGACCAGGTGTCATAGGTAGTATCTTCACTTCCACAAGGCTTAGGCCTAGCACCCTATCAAGCAGATTGTGCCCCCTTTAAATGGCACGTAGCTTGCTTTTTCCCCTAGAACTCATATATTGGTGGTGTGGACTTAAGAAATTATATTTTTCAGTGCCATTCATAATTTTATGTGTCTGCATCCCAACCAAGAACACGTTACAAGCTGTGGGGCAGGTGATGGCATGGAGTGTGCAAGGTTGTAAAACCTTATGGGATGGCGTAGACTGTGTAGGTCCCAGAAAACCAAATCGAGTGCAGTTACATCCATATTCCTTTTTGAAAGTGGTGCCTGAAGTGAAAAATCTGTTGAACCATGTACACGCTTTCTTGAAGACTGCTGGTGGTTGTCTTCTGAAACGGAGCCTTGGAATGAGCTAACAGCTAAACAGTATGGGTGATAGGGTGTTGAACGCTTCACCTTGCATCTTGCTGTCTTTTATTTCGCAGTGTGGCTGTAGCTGGTGAGATGAGGTGAGATCATTGCTGCTCTAACAGCACCCTGTTCCCTCCACACCTCTGATGGCAGAGAACATAGGTTTCCACAAAGGTCCGGATCCCACATGTTACCTTAACTGGAAGAGATTATGGGAGATTATGGGAGGGGAGGGACTTGGATTTTAATTTCCATCGGGGATTGGATGTCCCACTTTCTTTTAGATAGCTTAATTGATCTTTGTCTTTTTAATAGCCTGTGCTCTGAGGAAGCGTGTTTACTTTTAAAGTCTCTTAGAGGTTCCTTAGCAAAGTCTTTAATTTTCTTTAAAAATTGCAAATAATTTCTCCAAAGAACAGCACAAAGTGAGTTGCAAAGTATATCGTATTTGTACTTAAAAGTACTCCATATTGTATACTCCTGTATGCAAATATAATTAGCAGAATTTGACATCTAAAATTGGTATGATGCATTATGCTACCAGAACTACTGGGGTACTGATACTGAAATAATTGTTGCTTTTAGGTCAACTTCTTGAAAAGAACAGGGTAGTCTTACCATTTTGAGATGAAGGTAGTTTCCCAGTATGTAAAATCTGGAATTCAGTATTTATCCACATTGATGTTTTGAGGATGCTGTGTTTTTGTTCCTTTAATGTGAAGATTCTTTTCATAGCTGAGTTTGTGCTATTTGGTGAAACTGATAAGAGTGATTCAGAGGCAGAAAATGGAGAGATAGTGTTAAATTCTGCAGTTTTTCTGTGCCAACACAGGTGGTGAGTTTGCTCAAAGTACACCTCTCTCTCTCTTTTGACTAAACTATAAAAAGTTCTTAAAGCACAAAGGAGTATAATGAAGATGAATTTGGTAAGGTTTGAATGAGAAATGTTTGGTGTAGAGGAGCTGGTCCTGTTTCCACAGAAATCAGTGGCAAAACTGTGGCACAGGACTGAAGGCTCTTAAATCCATGAGTCCCTGAGAAATCTATATTCTTAAGAAATGTAGAGCTCTGAACAGAGAAATCCAGGTTTAGGATCAGAGCTGCATGTAGACCAAGTGTGTTACTTGGCATCCTGGGTGGACGTACACTAGCAAAGTCCAGTTCTTGCCTGACACCTTTAGGTCATTGACTGTAAAGTACCATCAACTGGGCGTGAACGCGTTGTGATGAAAACAGATGCTGTACGAGGAGAATTGAAATGTAGCACTCTGTTGAAGACTGTTTGGCCTCAGATGGAGTTAGTAGTCAGCCTCCTTACTGGGAGTTGCATGCAGACCTCCTCCATTTTTTACAAGCTCTCTTCTCAAATCTGTGTTGGCTTACTTGTTACACTGAGCACTCAGCATCGGTACAGCCACGTGGCTAAGATGACACTGAAAGGTTCATGCTGCTTGGCCCCGCTCAGAAACATTATCTTCCATTGCTAGGAAGGGGACTAGAAATCATGGACTTAATCCAGGCCAGGGAAGGCAAATCAAGGATGTCTTCCATTCCTCAAGGCATACAGTATGTCTAGAAGGACTTTATTTTTATTTTGGTAAATAAATATCATTAAAATGTTATTTGAAATTGAAAATTGGGACTTGCTGTTTAAAAAAACCAATTTTTGAAGCATGTAGATGTTTTAGCATCTTGGCAAAATCATGGCTTCTCTAGGAATCATATTATTCACAAAGACAGCAGTTTTCAGTTTATGTCTTTCCAATAGCTTTGACAGAAGTCAAGAGCTGCTTAATTTGACCAGTACTTGTGGTTTTGATTTGTCTGAGCAAATAACTCCTTATTGTCCAGCTAATCAATTATGTTCGTTGCTTGATTGGCCTGATGGAACTAATGTAGAAAAATTCCAGCCTTTCAGTGGTAAATGACACAGTTCAGAGAATTTAATGAGTTCAGTTTGATTCTTCGTGGCAATTCAAATTTCATTTCAGCTGTTTGAGCATTGGGGTAATCTGTATGTTTTCCAAGCATTTTCACAAGTGAAGCAATGCTACTAACTGCTCTGCAAAAATTGGGTACAAAAAAGACAATTTGAGAAATTATTTTTAAACAAAGAAGTAGAAGATGAGTGCTGTATCTTGTGGTGTATTTTATTCAGGTTTTATTAAGTTATCAAATTAATATATTTTAGAGAAGGTGATTTTATCTTGATTAAAGATCAAGGCAATATCTAATATTTGCTTGGTTTCCAGGAATGGCAATGTGCACAATCCAAAGGATGCTTCTACTTAGAAGAAGATGGTGAAATCATTAGTCACAAGTACAAGCTGCACTTACCTCAAAGGTCTACAGTATGTATCACCATCAAGCCTTTAAATGTTCGTCAGGTGGAAGGTAAGTGTATTTGTATTTCTCTGGAGATACATCTCCCTTTCTTACTTGCAATACTTTGGACTATTGCCATATAGCAATACTTTGTTGACAGAGTCCTATTTAAACATACAACTTAACTTGTTATACTATATTTTCTGCTTAGTCAGTTTGTGCTCGCTGCCCGGGCGGTGAAAATCAGCTAAATCCATTATCTTTCTCCCTTTAGTCAGCCAACCTCTTAGATTATTTTTGGCCATAGGTTTGTGAAGCTTCTTATTACAAAATTCAAATGTTAGCACTGTTTGCAGTATCTCTCTTTAAGGTGTTAATGTACTTTCTGGGAAACAGCAATACAAAACTTCTGAATCCAGCACTCTCCACCAATATTCTCCACCAAATACTTCTGTAATTACTTAAAATGGCTTTTAAAATATTTTAAAATATTTTATATTTAAATCTTGAAAATGATTGAAAGTTACACTTCTAAGAGTTACATCTTTGGGTATCCCTAGCTTTTCTACGTAATCTGGGTGTCTAGTCAAGATAAGTTTAACACTATTTTACAGAACATTAAAAGAGAATATGATATAATTTTGCTAACATCCTTAATTGCTAATATCAATTACAATGAAAATAGCTTCCTTAACTACCAAACGTTTTAATATTAGAGCTATTAATAGTAATCATTATCTGTAAGACAATCACAAGACTTGCAACAATTTGTCTGATCAGCCTAAATAGGAAGGAAATCCCGATAGCATATAATGATTTTTTTTTTTTCCATCTTGCATTAGCAGGGATCAATATTGTAAATACCATGGAATTATCTACTTTGGAGTTCAAAGAAAAACAATTTTGTGCCATTATTAAGCATTTGTGTCGGGAATGTTTTTCTTTTTAGGAAAATCTTGTCATTGGTTGTCAGTGGATACAGCTTTGTATATTCTGAAGGAAAATGAAACACCAGAAAATCTACAGCTTGTGAGCTTTACTGAACAGCAAAACAAGGAGGTTAGATGTTTTTGTTGTATTCCTGTTGTAACTGTTATATCTTTATGTGTTAATGCTGCATGGGTGAGTTCCCATGTGTTTGGAAGGAATTCAAACTGTACCTAATCAGACTAGAGGAGAGAAGAAACACTTGTTCTGTGCATGTTCCCTTTCAAAACTGACAGAATTTATGCAAGGTAGGGTGTAATACTGTCTTAGTTATGCCATTTGGATGGGCTGAATTGCAAGCCACTTGTATGGAAGTTTAATGAAATTCCTGTGAGGACCATATTACCATGGGGTGTGTTGGCAACTATTGCTGAGTTGCAGGTTATCGATGTAGATACTCTGTGGAAGCTCACTTGTATTCCTGCACCTTCAGAAACAAAAGGTTTTTTTGTTTATTCAGAGGTAAAATTTGATAAAATTTCCTTTAATTTTCTTTCTCCTTGCCATAAATATGATTTTGAACTTCATAATGCACAGAATATTCTTATCCTATGGCAGAAATAAGGGAGAAGAAATGGCAGCGTGAAATTACTTCCCCCTTCCAAGCCACAGGGAACTTGGCTTGCTTCTTAAAACCTAAGTCACTTGTGACTTTTTAAATAGGAAATTTTTGTTGCTAGTTTGAATAAAACTGCTAAACCAGGGAGGAAATTAAAAACTCAGTGGGTTTTGTGAACCTGCTTCTGGCTGCTTTTGTTTTAAAGTTGAACAATTAAAGAGTGGTACAAATCTGAAAATGATTGGACTGTTATTAGACAGTTCTAGTATGGCTGTTCTCTCCTCATCTCCGGTCCTGTACATTTTTCTAACTTTTATTTTAACTAAGAGATTCACTAGTTTTTGTGTCTTAAAAATGACATCACACAACCTCTCACTGTAGACCTGTTTTCTTTAAGCAAAGAACGTAGCATTACCAGTGTTTTCAAGTAATCTTTTTGTATAGTATTACTACTAATAAAGAAAGGTATCATTTGAGAAGTAACTTACAGACTTGTCTTCCTTGAAGAGCAGACGTTTGGATGGAAAGGGGAGCTCGGATCAGGTGTTTACTGGCTGCTCCCATTCACAACAGGCTGTAGGCTGAAGAAGGTGAAAACACAAATTACTGGAGAAGCAAAGCTGGTGTATAGAGGTGAAGATGGAGAACTGGCTCTGACCAAAGAGTTCCGGTGAGTCATATTCCCAAACAGGCATGGTAACCATTGTAAAAGTATGTGCTCCAAATAACATTTAGCTTTTTAAAAGCTGTATGTTACTAAAATACTGTTTGTACAGAATATTCTCAAATAGACTGAACAGTTGCCGACAATATTATGAGACAGTAAAGGAAACAGAAGTATTTGGAAATAGTTCTGCCTTTTTCATCTTTTAGAGCTGCTTTACTGGATATATTTGAAACAATTGATTTGGATGGAAATGGCCTGCTGAGTTTGGAGGAATACAATTTCTTTGAACTGAGAACTAGTGGTGAGAAATGCGATGAGGAAGCATGGGCTGTGTGTAAGGGTAAGTTCATTGCGGTGCTTGATGCAACTAATTAGGGCTATCGGTCTACTTGAAAGCTGCTGTTTATAGCATCCTGTTATGTATATAGTATAAAAGAACTGAGCATTTTATAGCCTCTGCCAAGAACACATGTAGATATTGTTCTCTCTTTTTCTTTTTTTCCTTTTCCAGTCTCCTGTCCTTTGTTTTGCTTCATTCTGGTTTGTGTGCCACTGACCTTCTGCTGAGACAATTCTTCCCATTGCTAATTGCAAAGTTTTGTAGGTGAAAGATTTCATAGCTGCCAAAAACTACAGGTTTTCTAATCATGGATCATATGGTGAATTAAGATGTAACAGGTATTCGTTTAATCAATCTCCTTTCCTCAGATTAAGCTGATACTAGTTTCATATCTCACCAAGTGTTGAGAGAGACATTTAATTAGCGTGTGTCTAATGCTTTAGAAACGGCATCTAGAGCTTATGGTGATTGTTTAGAACGTTAGACATTAGAAAATGCATATTGCAACTATGTATTTTCTTCAGATGAAAGCAGGTTTTCATAAAAAAGCTGTCTTTTGAAGGGTCATATATGGTGTGTCAGTTTGTCCATATTGCGCTATATGACAGCCGTGAGATTCTGAGACTCCCGTGAGTGAGACGAGGAAGCTGACAGACAGTGAAGACTCTTCCAGCTGTACTCTGTTTTCTGTCTGCTGATACATCTCATCAGTGTTACTGGACATCTTGCTAGCTTGCAGGAGCAGCGTTAGGCCACAAACATTGATTTTGAAGAAAAAAGGAATTCTGTGGCATTGCTTTAAGCTCTCAAAGGCCTTGAGAATGGACATATTTAGCTCATAACAGGGCTAGGAGAACACAACCACCAGTTCCTGTAGGCTACACCAACAATACAGTGCACGAAAGCAATGGTTTAAAAGCATTAGCTGTTTAGCTGAAGTGAGTGGGAATTTCTCAGTGGGAATTTAGATGCCATTGTCTGAAAATTAGAAGTTTCTATAAGAAATGTAGTTTTTCTGCAACTTAGGTCTGAAATGCCAGTATGGCATGTAGTTGTATGTCGGCCCATGTGACGTTTGATGTAATTCTTTGGTAGGCTATGGCACATTCCTTAATTTGGGCCAAAATACTTTAGATCTGGAAAGTCCTGTTAACTATTTCTCCACAAACCACTCTAAGATATTGGACTTTTTCCTAAATGATGGAAAGCTCATACAAAGTTATTTTCCTCTAAATGAGTTTCTCGTCGGTGTCATCCCTGTATGTGCTTTTCCACACTTTATGACTTTGTCAGTGTTACGCCTCTGTGCACTGGTCTCAACGTGAGTAGGAGGGGTGTATGTGTGTGCGTGAAGTGCACAAGAGAGGAAAGAAGATAATGTGGTGAATGTTTCACCAGGTCATTAATCAGTTGAAGGGTTCAGACGAATGTCATAAATCTTGACACCAAAGTTCAAGCCATTTATTACGGCATCTGTACCCTTAGATAGATTTATTAAATTGGTAATTCCTTTTTAATAATATATAGTAAAGATTTAGCATTGTTATGAAGATGAGAAAACCATTTTTAAAAATCTCTGACACAAGGACATTTCAATTATGTGTTTGCTGACATTAGAGTGGTCGATCTATGATATTCTATCAAGAAAGGGGTGTTAGGATTACTGGCATTTTATTGCTTTTCAGGAACTAAGTAAATCATTTCTATATCAAGGAGCTCAAGCACTGAGGGTGCTGGCCCCAACAGACTTTCATTTCCCATTCTTAATATACCCCATTCTGCAAATTTAAAGCACAACAAATATTACTAGCAAAAAGGGGGAAAAAAATCTATATGAACTCAAAACTTTGTGTTTTGAAATCTCACCCTCTTTTGGGTTATGGAAGGGGCCGGCTGTTTTCAGTCGCTATCTAATATCCACAGGGAAGCTGTGCAAAGAGCACATACCTGGTCAAGGACATTCTTTCCCAAATAATATTGGAGAGCCTGAGACTGCTCCATCCTTTAAACCTCATTTAACCTAAGTGGGAGTTTGGTTTTGTAAGGATAAAGGGTGTTTGCAGAGGGAACAGATGTTTAGCTGTTACCATATATTTCTTTTTAAACAGAAAATTTTGATATGAAGAAGAATGAACTAACAAGACAAGGATTTATGGATTTGAATCTCATGGAAGCCAATGACCGTGAAGGGGATCCTAGTGACCTTTGGGTCACTTTATTGTCTCTGGGCTACAATAAAGCATTAGAAATGACAGAGGTATGATAGCAATATAGCAAAAATAACTGCTTTGTATACAGCTTGCTTGCACATGTTCCACTGCAGTACTGTTTCTGTCTGTCAGAAATTGGTCTCAGTAGGTCAGCGATCCAGTCCAAACTGCTAATACAGGGTTTACACTATGACTTTCAGTCATTATGGTGTCCTGTTTCTTCGGGTAACACTGACGTTGTTGAAAGAGTAAGTCTTGCCTTTTGCTTTAGAAAAAGCCAGTATTTTGTGGGGTTGTAGAGGAAGGAAGCTTGGTTAATACCCATTGAAAGAATTCATGCAGCTTGCTGGTGGGAAGTGATGAGAAGACAGTGATGGTAAACTGTGACCTGTGAGCAAACCTACAAAATGCAGGACTGGCTCTGCTTGAAAAGGTCACTTTCCTGGCCCAAGCCGCAACAGAAATGGATAAGGAGGAGATAACTTTTTTCCCTAGATGATTCCAAATTCAGAATTTCCAGACATGGCTATTTCTGTTACTGTTGCCTTTCATAAGTGTCTGAAGGTGTTCAACATAAAATTTTAATGAAAGGGCTTCTGATGGCACACTGTTTACTTTACAGGACCAGGGATTATTTCTCTGATGTTTCTGTGTGCTTATTTATTTATCAGAAACACTATCAGTGTTAATAGCTCTCACTAAAGAAAGCAGATATCTTTAATGAATAGAAAATAAATTATGAAAAATTAAAGAAAACATTAAATATGCAGGTAATTTAATCAGTTAACTTTCATTCCCAAGAAAAGCTGATTTTTTTTTTTATCATAGTCTGATTGTATTATTTCTTTAACTTTTGTTAAACTAAATCAGGTCAGTGTAGTCACCATATAAAAGTATGTGTGTGAAACGAATACATACAGAACCAAATCTACTCTGTATGGCAGAGAGACTTCAGTTGTCTCTCAGTGAAAACACTGAGATCATGGTGAAAGGTTTCTTAATGAGTAGCACTTTCTCCTTTCCTGCAAGTATGCTTAGCAGAGCAACTACAAAACTGTCTTTCTGCATTTCAGACGTAAGAGGGAGCTATCCTCTAAGATTTTGGGGAGGTTTTTTATCAAGTTAGACATTTCAAAAAGGTATTTTGTGCCTTACACTAGCTGTGGTTTATGGCTATCGTCTTTGCTTTCCGAAGGACAATATAGCTCTCTGAATGGTTTAGTCATTCATCTAAACATGTATAATCTACTTGCATCTAAAACTTAACTAATTCCTCGATTTCAGACAATTTAAGAGATAGATATTTCAAGAGCATTGAGCCTCTAACAAATTAAAGACAGAACTGAGAAATCCTAGTGGATTCCAATAGTGAAGGGGTATTTCAGACACTAAAATACATTAATACTTCATCTTAATTCCTGTATGTTTCAGTATCCAAGGAAGGGTTTGCTATGTTGGAGCTAAATGCACCAAGCCGCATATCGAGTATGCTGTGACTAGCATGAGAAACATTCATTTGTCCTGAGCTTTCATTTGGTTTAAAAGATTGCCACAGCTCTCAGGTTTTGAATATTTAATATTCAGTGGCATACTTGCATTTGAGTAATTTTACTTCAGAGCATGTATGAAAATAATTAGGAGCTGTGGATGAAAATCTGAAGGGAAAAACTGCAGATAAAATGATGATAAAACTCATTTTCTCCATTGCAGGCATGCCCCTTTGTCGTTGACATCTATGCAGAAAAATGCAAACCCAGAATTAAAGCCATATATCTAGAGGCAGGGAGCTGGCAACTGAACAGGGCTATCTGCAAGTCTGTTGTTAATAAAGGAGAGGCCAAAGTAATGGATGGCTGTGAAAACATAGTTGTCTATACCTACAAAGCGGCCAGGAGAATCACTTCTGTTATTGAAAACAAGGTATGGCATGAGACTTCTTCTGTAAGGTACTTTCTGTTAGTGTTCTTTGTCGCTCCTTGCATTGTTTTTGAGAATTACATTTTCTGATATTTCTGATACCAAGTTTCTGTATCTAGTTCATTTTAAAAAAAAAAAGTGACTGATGTAGAGCTATTTTTGAGACATGACTCTGACTTCAAAAGAGTCTGGATCAGTGTTCTTGGAAAGGACAGCTTATTATAATGAGGCAAGCAGTTTGAAGTATCATACAGAATCTGAGTATTTGTGTTCACATTCCAATTTTTCAATATTTTGATAAATATTGGAGACGTAATATGTCCATAATACCAGAAAGCAAATAATAAGAACAGGAAATACAACTAAAGAAAGAGCAAAGGCTACAGCATTTACAGTATTCAATGGTTTCAGCGTGTATAAGAAAGTAAAGGAGCAGTGATTTGCATTGATTGTGTTTTAGAAGCATATTACAGATGAATTATTAACTGGCTGCTCTTACAGGTCTACTGTATTACTAGTCCAAGCTAAGAATTGTAAATCCAAGCAGAAGTGGTTGGTGAGAAGCACAGATTTTAAACCTTTTTGTGTAGATCATAATGAATGTGCTGTTCATTTTCAGTTTCATTTATATCGGGAACTGTGAGTAAATAAATACAGTGCCGTAAGACGCTAAACTTAAGAAGATTTAAGTCTTAAAAGAGCACTGCAAGAAGTGTATTTTTAAATGGACAAACATGCAAAAGGGGGTGGGTTGGCAGACTAATATTAGGACTGAATGCCGAGGCTCCTTGGAACTACAGGTTTAGATCTGCACTTCGCCCTTTAGGGTAGATACACTGGAGTTATTTATATGTTTGGGGATATGTCAGAGAAGGAGATGAGGTTCTCTACTGAAGCAACTGGATGCTGTCTGATTAAAATCACTGACCACTGCCATTTATACCGTTTGGGTCTCATAAATACCACTGTGCTGCAGTGAAGCAAATAGTTGCACTTCCCTGAAAATCTCATTAGAATTTGTAAGCTAGAGACCTTTTTGAATTGCAAATGCCTGGAAAGAAATAATAAAAAAGCAGTTTTATGCGTCTGTCGTCTTCTAAGCTTCCAGCAGTGTAAGCAGTCTGATTACATCTTCAGTTATTGTACTGATGATTTAAATGGAAATAATTGTTTCTTTGTTATTTCTATAATTAAATTAAGGAAATATGCTAGTTCTGATGGATTCTGGTTTCGTCTTGCTATGTATTTAATCTGAGGGTAGAGAAAGTTGTCTGTCTTCTAACCCTAGTCAGGATGTGAGCTGGGGAGATTAAAAGACCTTGCATACGGAGCTTCAAATTTCTCAGAGTAAGCAGTACCAAATCTATTGTCTGCCCATTTGTGTGCCAAAAGAAATGGTTAATGAGGCATTTCGTATCATCCAAAGCACAAACTTACTATAATATACCCTCTGTGCTAGGCGAAGCTCTGTGACCTTGTTCCTGTTACAGGAAGATACTTATGGCACAGATAATTCTTTTGTTTGCCTTTATCTCGCTGCCATGTAGAAAGGAGGACTTAAGTCGTAAGCAGCTTAATGCTAGATTGTCTTTACATTTCTGCAACGATACCATATTTCAAGAATTACCATATTTATACTCTGCTGTCCACGAACCCTTTGTACTGTGAGCACCAGAGAGAACTTATTTTTGGTCAGTCCTTACCAGTCTCATAGTGGCTTCTTTGCCATGTAAGGGTGATTGTGTAAAGTAACTGTCTTTCTATTCCATTTCTCAATACAGAGAGAATGTTGGATAGCATGGTCTAAGAATCAAACATTTCCCAACATCTCTGCAAAGTGAAGTTTACCTAGAGACAGCTGAAGAGCAGGGTATATAGCAAGTCCTTGAGTCACATGTCTGAGCATTGCCTGGGACAAACTGGTGGTTAATGAATTTTCCATTACCAAGCTTTCAGTTTTATATCTTGGATCCTTCCTGGAAGCATTTGCACAGCAATAACATCTGTCCTTTAAGTGATTATACTTATATTAATTTTCTCAGCTGTTTTTTGAAATCTCTATTAAGTCTAGCTGTTTTTTTCAAGAGAATGCTTGAAACAAACCATGTGCAGTGGATTGGGATGGGTCACATCTTGATGAGTGTCTCTTACAAACACCTTTGTGAGGGGTGTCCTTGATTTGTGGCAGTGAGGAACTAGGGAGGAATCCTGGTCATTTATTATGAATATGAAGGGTGCTCCTACTGCTTACCTTGGGCATTTATCTTCAGCTGTTAGGAGCCTAGTCTCCATTGAATCCGTCCATAGTTGGTGAGAATTTAAGGACTTGTAGTGTCAGCTCCTAAGGAAACAGCCTTTTGCTAGAGTGATAGCATTTTGGAAAATCAGATGTCAGACAAAGATTATTCTAGGTCTGTGTCCTGCCTCTGTAAAGGGCCTGTAGGGGATGTTGCAAGTACAAAAATTGGGCAAGCATCCAGTGACACTTCTCCAGATTGCTGTCCTAGCCTCTAGTGATTTGCAGATGAAGGACTGCTTGAGTCAGAAATATTTTCTTTGTACTTAAAATCCCTTAATGTAGTTTTCTACTATGAATTTGTCCAGTCACCTTTTGAAATGATGTAAACCGTTAGCACCAGTAGCGTTCTGTGGCAGTCTTCTCGCTCAATGGTGTTCCCAAGTTGTATCTTCACAAGTGCTTCAGTTATTTCAACAAGTCTTAAATGACTTTTGACAATGAATCTGCTCTGATGATGCTAAGGTACATTTGAAATTGTTACTCTTCAAAGAGAATAGACATCAGCACCCTTACAGCATTTCTATCCTGTAGAAAAGCCAAGTCAGAGGAAGTAAGAGGGATGTGCAGTTGTTACCTAAGGAGCAGTCACTTAACCATTAAGACTAATGGGTTCCTTCATGTTTTTTCACTTGCAGTCTGAAAACAAAGTGATTCTTCATGTCAGCAATGAGCAGAGTAAGAACTGCCTAAGCAACAGGGGACTTACTGTGTTTGCTGTAGAAGTGGCGCCAAAATCCATGATGGTAAGATTTTTATTGTTTAGCCAACTTAAAATCTAAGCAAAAAGAAAAAAAGATGATGTGACATTTTTACAGTTTCATTTTGCAGGTCTTTTATCATGATAATGAGCACATGGATAGTGGCATCTTCATCACCAGTACAGATCAGATATAGTTCCTGATATTTCAGAGCTGAACATGTGTCCGTGTTTCCCTGTGCAGATTGCCATAAAAGTCCATAGCTGTGCAGTTTTTCATAAGTGTGCCTGTTTCAGTTGCCCATTCAATGCACGTACCATTTACTAATTTATTTTAATTTTTTTTCCTAAGGCTGCATTTTCTTGTTTTTTACTTAACAAATTTTAATTAGATATATTGATGTCTGTGAGAAACAGACCAAGCATGTGCTAGTCAGAAACAAAAATATATGTATGGCACTGCTTATGGACAGTGTGATTTGCAGATGGCTAATTTGTCTTAAACCAGGCTTAGGGATCATGTTTAGCCACAAGGCAATTTGATCTGTGGATCCGTATTCCAGAGCAGGGCAGGCTTTAGTGAACATTCTAAATGAGGGTTCTAAGGGATAGAATGAAGTTGAAAATGCATTACAAATGCACATGATATTTTTCTTCATTCATTTATGAAGAAAACCCAGTTTTTATTATTCTAAAAGTATGGTCTCTTTCTTTAAAAGAAGAGGCATCCAAACCATTTTATGTTTCACAGCTTTCCACTGTAGATGCGTCGAAACGCGTTGTAAACAGGCACAGTCCCATGACCCAGGCAGGGTTGGGGCCTATTCTAATATTGCTGCTGACACTTTAGGCACTTTAGATATCTATGGCCTGAGCCTGGAAGGTGTTTTATTAATTTTAATTTTGGCTTCATTCAGTATGAACTGTAGGCTCAGTGCCCCTTATGGATATTTTGCCATCATGCAATTAAATTCAATAGTAAGTATTGAGTACTAGCTGTCATTATAGATGATGAATGTTCATCATTTAATGTTAGTGACACAAGTACTGAAACAGCTCATTTTGCTCACATAGCGCTTCAGGTAACGTACGCGCAGCTCTCCAGTAAACGGCTGTTTCACCTCTGTTTTCTCTCTTGCATGCAGGTTTCTCAGCATGTGATGCCGCTGAACGAGCAGGAAGAATGGCTTTACAGTTGTGTGCATTCCCTCTTACGTTAAACATTCTAGTTACAGAGGTGTTTCTTGGTAGCGTTCAGACTACACCGGGAACTTTTTTTTGGCAGCTTCTAGACAATTTCCAGTCTTGTCCTGCTCAAAAAGCTGGCCTGCATTTATACTTCACAGAGCTTGATTAGTTAAAAAGCCAAGGAATCACAGAAGTACTTCCTTATTTCTGGTATCGCACTTTTGCTAATGGCTTTTCAGAAGCGTGTAGTGATAGCTTAGGGATGGAATAACTGTAAGTACAGAGTATTCATCACAGACGGTCTGACGAAATGCATTGGCATGAAAACACCGAGACACAATGAAAACGAGTGCTCTTCAGTAATGTAGCTGACAGCTGTAATATAATTGTGTTTTATAAAAGCTAGTTTCCCTAAATATGCTCTTGCTTTCTACAACGTGTAATGTAGTTCCATCACACGCTGGAACTGCTTCACTGGGGAAAAAATTACTTTGTAAATAGGTCTGATGGATTCCTGATGAAACATTTGTGTTGTTTTGGTGTTGGAAGTGTAAAGGGGTGGGGTTCATGATTTCATTTTGCCACTTGATAAAGGATTTGGTTCTTTCCCCCTCTTTTTTTTTGTTTTTATTTAATACACATCTTACACTTGAGTAATTACTGACTGGTTTTATACTCTCATATAAAATAAACTCTGCCTTTTCATATGCGATAGGAAGATATTATTTGAGGAAATTGAAGATCTGTCTTGGGCTCTTGACTGTTAACAGCAATTAATGATTTCCAGGGTAGCTGCAATAAGGAGACTGAAGTCCACCAAGTTTAGGCTGCAACAGCAGTGAAAACCAGCTTTGAGGTACTAAAAATATTCAGCCTGTTGTGTTTTTCTGCTTTCTCTAAATGTCTGTTAATGTAGGAAAAAAAAGATGACCCTGGTCACTGGATTCTTAAAAAGTGTCTGAGTTAAAAATAGACATTAAATGTGTGTGACCTCACCCGCAAGGGCAGCAGGTAGTCCTGAAAAGCTATATTTATCTGCCAGCAGCTCCCGCGCTGTGCTGTTACTCTGCTGTAACCGTACGCTGGGCGAGTAAAGGTCAGTGACAAAACGAGAGCTCTGCTAGAGGCCGACTGTGATTTACACCCTTCAGCGTCTTCTATTTTTTTTTTTCCTTAGCAAGTATAGCAGATGCTGCTTTCATTTCCAGAATTGTCTGAAAGAAGTTGTATTAAAAGGCCCCACAGATATTTGGTAATTTCTGGCAAGCGGCTGAGCTCTGTAAACGCTGCCTCGGGCAGGGTGTGGGTATGTCAGAAGTTCCCAGCTGCGTCTGGGAAGGAGCTGGGAAATAACGGGATGCTCTCTGCGTACAGTAGGCAGTGCAAAGTGAGCACTGCATTATTTGCATTTCTTTTGTGTATAAAATCAGCCTCGTTAGATGTGGCAGGAATCGCTACGCCACACTCTCTGTGTTTTAGGAAAGGAATGGTTAAAACGGAAGGAAGTTCTTGGCTGAGAAAGGACTGCACGTGGAAAGACTTGGTTTTGCTGCAGGTAGGGTCCAGTTAAACATAACACGGCAATACCCAGTGGAACCTATTTTCCTTTCTGATCCTCTTGCTGCTAGGGAGGGTTTCATCATCTAACTTCTTAGGGGGGAACACCGGCTAGTTTTCTTCTTCCCTGCCCCGCAGGAGCTGAGAACAGAGATTTCTGCTGTTACCTGCAGAGCCTCTTCCAGCTTGCTCCAAGTCCAGGTGGAGAAACGTTCCGGCTTCCCTTTTTGAGGCTGAAAACGCTGGCCTGTTTCCCCTCGTGGGAGACGCTTGGGAGAAGGAGGGTCAGTAAGAGCCGCAATCTGAATTTCTGGGACGTTATCTTTTGGGGACCAGAGCTATCGCTAAGGCCGGCGGGACACCGGGCGGGTCTCCTGCCCGTGCCGGGAGCTCGGGACGGGGCTGGGGGCTCGGCTCCGCGGCTCCTCCATCTTCCTCTCCCCGCGCAGGGCCCGCCGCCGCCGCCCTCCCAGCGCTCCCGGCCCGCAGACCCGCCGCTTGGCTGCCGGCCTCCCCCCGCCTCCTCACCGCCGGTACGAGCCTGGGGAGGCCGGGCAGGGTCCCCCCCCTCATCCCTGGGGCTGGGGCGGGCAGGGTCCTCCGCTGCCGGCGGTGCCTTTAAGGGGCGGGCGCGGTGGCGGGGCCGGCTCCGGCGTCTCCCCCCCCCGCCTCCCGCCGCGGCCGCCCGGAACTCTCGGCAGCGGCCGGCCATGGTGCGGATCGTGACGGTGAAGACCAAGCCCTACGGCGACCAGAAACCCGGTACCAGCGGGCTGCGCAAGCGGGTGACGGTCTTCCAGAGCAATGCCAACTACACCGAGAACTTCATCCAGAGCATCCTGGCCACCGTGCCGCCGGGCGAGCGGCAGGAGGCCGCGCTGGTGGTGGGGGGGGACGGCCGCTTCTACATGAGGGACGCCATCCAGCTCATCGTCCGCATCGCCGCCGCCAACGGGGTAGGGCTGAGCGCGGTCCCCGGGCTCCCTCGGTGGTGGTGGGGGGGGTTGTGGGGGTTTGGGGGTGTTCCAGCCACAGACCAGTGGCACAGCGTGCTGGCGGCGGGCAGCGGCAGCGCGTTCCACCATCTCGCTGCTGGAGACTCCGTCCCTGTCCTTGGTCCGGGCAGCCCGAGAGGAGCCCGGCCAGGGGAGGTGGTGGTGGTGGGGACGGCTGAGCTGCGGCTGCCTTGGCGAACGGCTTTTCCCTGCATTTGCTCTTTTCCAAATGACAGACATCCCCTTCTCCTGGGACACCTGACTCCTCCTCGCCAGCAGCCAGCTTGCTTCCTCGCAGGCCAGCAAGGGGGGTGAGCTGAGGATGCTTGGTGGCCAGGGTGGTACGTTAGAGTAGAACCTTAGAGTTACCTATTTTGGCTTCCCAGTGGCAATCGGGTGCCTCAATGCCTTTAAACATTGGCTTCTTAAGAGAAAAATGATCACTGCCTTCTGACGGCATGAAAAAGCACAGAACTTTCTTTTTAAGCCCCATAGAAATTTATCTTTTGTGATTTGCGGTAGCTGTTCAGTTTTCAGCCCGTGTCCCAGCATCCCTGAACAGCACTTGCTGCGTGCACCCGATGGACAGCGCAGCCTTCTCTGACGGGAAAAGCAACAGGCACTGGTTTATTTATTTGTTCTAAGAAGGGGTTGGAGTGTACAGCGTTCACGCCTGACTGCACACACAGACAGCACGCTGGATCACTATGGAGAAGCAGACTGGGAGGCTTGTTCCCTGGAATAAAGCCTTAGTTTGTGCAGGTTTTTGGATGTGCACCCAGGGCCTGGTGGGACGTGGCAGTCTTCCAGGCACTGGGGAGCTCTCTGTCATTTGTGTCTCAGCTTGGTCCCAGAAGTAAGCAAGGGCCTGAAGGCAGACTGCGCTAGGTTCTGGTCAGGTCTCTTCTGGGGAGGGGGTCGAGGGCCTGAGAGGGATGCGCTCAATAATGGGTATTTGCCTTGTAGGATTTTCACCACATCAGTTCAGAGTGCTGGGACAGACTTGGCTCTAAAGTCAGAAGAACGTTCTGGAAAGGGAAGAAAGGAAATGGGAGGTAGAGGAAGAAAACAGGAGAAAGAATATGTGGGTTAAGAGCCAGGACACCACTATATGAAGTGAGAAGTTTTCCTTTAAAAGCTTTCGTTTTGTATCATTTATTTTATAAAACAAGGTTATTTGCCATGGCCTGAGACAAAATGTTAAGGCTATTTCAAGCAACAATTTGGCAATGTTACAGCACTACCGGTCATCTACTGATGCAGGGTCTCTATACCTCTGGTGTAGCAGAGCAGAGTTAGTGGTATAGGCTTGACAGAGTGCTGTAGGGTGCCATGACATTACCCTGTTTCCCCCCCCAAGAGTTTCAAAGAGGACTGGCAGGTCAAAAGCACCGCAAAATTGTAGATCTAAGTATCCCATTTAAAAAAAGAGGAAGAAAAAGGCCTCATAAGGGAGTACTGAAGAGCAAGAGCCAAGTATCTCCTTGTTCTTTAATAAGTGAACGGCAGGTAAAGCCTGAATAAGTGACCGGAAGGAGGTGCAGCAAAGTGATCTGCAGAATACAGAGCCGTTGAAGCTTGATATACAGGGGCTGGTGAAGTTTGTGTGGCACTGGCCTGTGTAAGACACTGCAAGTGTTGCGTTGCCAAACTCAAGAATGCCAGAACTGTCAGGTCCCAAGAAACGAGGTGACTAGAAATAGAAAGTTTCTTTAGCGAATGCAAAATGCTGGTTTGTAATAATATCTATGTACTTGCTTTCCTGTTTTGGAATGGTTAGGGGGTGCTTGCTTCGTGGTTTTTCTCTGTAATTGCAAGTGTTAGTTCCCTAATAGTTACCACAGTGTAGCTGAGTAAGAGCCTGTGAAAATCCTGTTTCATCATAATAAATGTGAAGTAGCTGGAGGTCGCCTGCCCTTCAAAGAGAAGGGTGGGCTGAATCTGTGAACCAGTAGGAAAGTGTACTGCAGAGCACGGAACACTGGTACCTTGTTCCTGGAGACTGTGGTTTTGTCAGAGCGCTGGGGCTCTTGGGGCCTCCTGATTCCAGCAGCCAGGTCTCAGAAAGACTCGGTCATCTTGTGCTGAGAAATACTGAATAATCTGGAGACAACTGCAGTGGCTGCGCTGCCGTGTCTGGACACATGAGCCGACAGTGCTGTGTTTTACCTGTAGAGAAGTGATTGTTACAATGCGTGTGAGGAGGGACTGGTGTACAGCTATAGCATGAACGCAGTAAAACTGAAAACAAGAAATAAAGAGTAAAGACATAATGAAGAGATGTTTGGGCTACAGTCTTTTCTAGCATAGCTCTTCTGGTTGCTTGGTTTACAAGGTACGTTATACCGGGCTGTATTCACTCGTATAAAGTCAGCCAGCCTGCCACCGGTCCCAGAGCAAGGGCTGGAAAACGGTATTTCTGGTCCTAGGGAGTAAGAGGCGATTGGATTACTAATTTAAAACCCTGTGATTTTAAGGTCTGGTCGAGTGGTCCTCTCGAGCCACAGGACAAACCTGAGGACCGCAGTTTGTGACTGTTAGTTTTACAGTGTAAAAGGAAAGGATGCTACAGTCAGTTTTAGTTTTGTCTCTATCTGGAATGGTTAATATATAACTAAGTACTTGTGTTTGACTAGCAACAACTCAATTTGTAGTTGCGTGATTAAGGAGTGTTTATCCTATTTATAAGTTTGCATTTATATAAGTAAACTGGAATAGAGATTGTTGGTTTTGCCATTCCCAGTTGGCATCCAGTGTAGCCTACCTGCTTTGTTTTGGTCTGTTGTGCCAGGTTTCCTTGACGTTATTCCCACATTGTTAGTGAGTCTGACTATTTAATTATGTGAATAAAAGCTTAAAAGCTCCTGTCGGAGCATCACCTGTCAGAATAGAATTGTGGCTGTGCAATAGCTTTATGTCAAAAGCACGCAAAAATTACAGAATTGAAGCTATCAGTCTAGATCTGGTCATATAGCTGGCACCAGGCGGATTCGCTGACATTGTCACCCGCTACTCAACAAATTTACTGTGCCCCTGGTTCCTTCTTAAATAAACAGATTTGAAAGTGCTGCAAAGTAGCTGCATTAAAGCAAATTGCTTGAAGGTGTTTTGCATGCCAGGCAGTGCTTTGCATGTTAAACGTTAGCCTGGTTTTGTTTTATTGCTGCAGGACAAACAGGGCTTTTATTAGAAATACTGCTCTCCACCCTGGAAAGTTTGGTTTCCTGGCTTGGCTGCTGTTAACCTTTTTCCCCCTCAATTATCCCGGGAAAACCAAGTGTTTGAACTCTGTTACATTGCTCAGCAGCTCCATATTTGCTACTGCTCTACTTTTGTAACTCTGCTTCCTTTTCTGCCATAGCCTCCAGACCCGTTCCCTTTCTGATGGGGCTGCTGAGCCCACAATAAGCAGTACGGTGCGGTGCAGGCCTGGAGAACCGCGTTCTGGTCCTGGCTAAAGTGTGCCCACGGTCCCGGCCTCAGCATCCCAGCTGTGGAAGGGGCATGGTGGGACCGGCACGTCCATGATCTGCTTTGGCTCTGCTGGTGGGAAGTGTTCGTTGTTGCTCACCCCTGTCTCAGCCTCACTTGTTTTTCTCACCTGGTTTTTACGAAACCCGTTACTGATGTCTCTGCTTCTTGTTCCTGTCTCCACACAATGCTGTGCAGTCAGCCTTAGCCTTGGTGGTTTACAGACCTTCATCCATTCAGCAATCGGCATCATTGTCCTGAAGAATAGACCCCCTCGGTCCTCAGGGTCAGATCTTCCCTTTGTGTAAAAGCTCCTGGTATTAAAAACATCAGATTAAAATAATAATAAAGAAATTTCTTCCAAAAAGCAATCCCTGTGTACCGGAATTAGGTGCAGTGATGCTAAGTCCTATAGGCCATTAAGAAAAAACTCCGTTTCTGGTCTTTCTTATGTTACTGTTTTTCTCAGAAGCAGAAGGGGAAATTGAGATGTGGTGTCTGAAGTAAGGAAACAGATACCGGTTGTGCCGTGAGCATTCCCGTGCAGATACGCCCTGGCTTCACATTATGGTGGGCTTTAGAAGACAGCCGTGCCTGCAGCAGCTCTTACACCTTGGAGACTGCTTGTATGCTAGCTTAGCTTCGCTTTGCCTGTAAAGTCTGCAAATGAAAGTTATTAAGGCAGGGGTCAGGTTGCCCGGTTTCAGTGCCTTTTTGGAATTTTAAACTCTACAAAAATGAAAGTCCAGCTTAAGGGAAGAGCTAAGGTGCTTTGTAGTTAATCTCTGCAAAGCCAGCAGAGTGTTGAAATTCACACTAACAGGGCTTTAACTATAGTCTTCTGGAACAACGACTCCGTATAACCAGAAACCTCAGCTCTGGCTGTGCTGGTAGGGCAGCAGGACGGAGTCTAATGCTGTCTCTTTGGCAAGGCAAAGTTTAGGATGGGTGAGCTGGACTGAATAGGTGCTACCCAGATGTCTTGTGCCAGGGCTGAGCTGCACCAGGATCCAGAAATGCACTATGGTGGGTCCCTGCCATCCTGGTGTGGTTCTCTCTGAGCTAGTCGATAGATTGATTAATGCTTCAAATGATGAACTGGAACAGAAATAAACAGAAATAGCATAGGATGTCAGCAAGAGGAAATGCAAAGAAGCCTGCATAGGCAGAAGTAATAAAATACAAATGTAATATATGTATTTCTAATCATAGTACAAGTTTCAGAGTAGCATACTAAGCAGCAGATCTGATGAGCAGACCACAAAGATTATTGGCAGTATCATCTAGTTATCCAGAAAAACAAATGGCATTCCTGGATTTTTAAATTAGGTGGTTGTAAGTGAAACCCAGGAAATGGTGTTTCACCAGGAACGCGAGTCCTGCTCTGGGGTACCAGCCCTCGGAGAGGATGCCGTCTGCGCGGGGGACGCTCCGGCAGGAATGACCTGAGGCTGGGTGGACGGGGCCAGCGGTGACTTGAGGCTGGGCAGATGGGGCCAGCGGTGACCTGAAGTTGGGTGGATGGGGCCGCTGAGGGAGAAATGAACTCGGCCTGGAGGTGGGGAATCACAGAATCACAGAATCACAGAATAGTAGGGGTTGGAAGGGACCTCTGTGGGTCATCTAGTCCAACCCCCCTGCCGAAGCAGGGTCACCTACAGCAGGCTGCACAGGACCTTGTCCAGGCGGGTCTTGAATATCTCCAGAGAAGGAGACTCCAAAGCGGAAGCGTGGTGGCAGTCTGCAGACGGCTGGCTGCGACGGTGCTGCGGGGAGGGAGGTAACAAATTGTTCTCTGGCCTGCTGGGGATAGGGAAAGACCTCACACTGCAGCAGCGAAGGCTTGGGTTAGGCATCAGAAAGCCTTTTGGAAGCTGAAGGCTAATGGAAGGAGTGCTGTGCCTGGGGATGTTTGAACCTGCCTGGGAAAACCTGTAAGGAGAGTGGTTTGGGTGGGGTGTACAGAGGTTCTGTCCCTGATCCTGCAAGGTCTAACCAGACACGGCTCTGCTCCTCACGCTAGCATCTGGCCGAGCCAGCCAGTGCCCTCCCTCTGCTCCACAACATTTCTGCGTTTTGTAATTATGGATTTTTTGGGTTCAGGTGCTGGTTTCTAAGAGGACCCAGGGACAGGGGCTATCTCCCAGTGGGCCGGGGCAAGAGATCCGGGAGCATTCCTGGGTCTGCCTGAGGTAAATTGGCTGGAATCCCGCTCCCGTCCCGCGGTGCAGGGGCGGGACAGCAAACGCCAGGGCAGTCCAAAGTAACGTGCAGATTTGGGTGTGCTTTGAAGAGCAGACCTTTGAACGGAAAGTTTCTCAATCGTGGTTGCTGGTGTGTAAGTACAGAGCAACGTATCTTAATTCTGGAGTGACTTGTGTGTGCGTGGTTGCACCTACGTGAACTCGTGCTGTCAAGACCATGTTTTGCCTCTCTGGAATCTCTATAGCAACTTCAAAACCTAGATTTTTAATTAATTCTTATGGAAACAGAGAGTTTTGCAATTGGAAGAGCACTCCTTGTGTGACTAATAGGCTTGCAGTTGGTCTGTGTATTTTACCATGGCTCCATTTGTCTTGGCGTTGCCAAATGTCACACGCAGCGGTGGCTGCCCGGACCAGAGCTGCGCTCGGGCAGAAGGCTCCTGGTTTTGGCAGCTGAGCAGCGGGGCTGTTCCGGGCTCTTGGCACCCTCTTACGGCGAGCGTGCCGGCAGCAGTGCAGGGACGAGGAACTCTTCTGTGGGCAGCAGTTAGGGAAATGCGATTTCTGTCTTAAAGGAAAGTCGCAAAATAAGAGTAAAGTACCTGATTTGGTTCCATGCCTTCCCCTGGGGTTTCATGCAGTGTAAGTTTTTGAGTAATCCTAGAAAAAGAGCGTAAGGGAGTAACTCCTATCACCATGTGGTTACTGTCAGAAAAATTCTTGAGAAGCAGGAAACTTTTTGCACCTGAACACAACTCTGCAGTGGGGTCCATTGGCTTTATCTGCCTGCGGAATGGGGAGAGAGAGGTGTGAGCGAGAGGGACGGGGAGAAGCTGGAAGGTGAGGAGGAGAAGGCTCCTCACGGCGTGGAAGGGGCATGCTGGGCCTTGGAGAAGCCCGACCCGGGGGTGTTTGCAGGGGAGGAGAAGAGAGGATTGCTGTTCCGTCTGGCTTCTGCACAGTGGGTTCCTCCCTGCAACCGTTTTGCTTGCCTGAATGTCAAAATATAAGATTGTAGGTGGGAGGAAGGCTGAGGTAGTGGTGGAGTGGGAGGCTGGGAGAACGCGGGTGCCTGGTCCCAGGCTTGGGGAGGGCTCCAGGCAGCCACGGGCTGGCGTGGGTGGGATGAGGGAAGGTGGCAGCACCGAGGGAAGATGGCAGAGCTCACACAGTGGGAGAGGAGATGGGGCAAGGACTGACAATACTCAGCCAAGGGAGGACCTGCATGCTCGGCGATGTTTTACTGAGGTTTAAGTTGTCTTAAAGTAGTCTTGTTTGTCTTTTTATCATTAACCAAAGTCAACGGTTAGTTCACAGTTTTACCTCTGTTCCTGGGTGTGAAGTGCGAGTCGGTGAAAGGGGGCCAACGGTAGCAAGCGTCCGTGCCTGCGGCAGATCGGCCGTTTGGAGGAGGAAACACCCTCAGCAGCCTCTGACTGCCAGGAGGGGTAAGAGGCCGAGGAAGTATGACCGCAAGGAAGAGTTATGGAGGTTGGGGTTGTTTGGTGTAGCAAAGAGAGGGCACTCAGTCTCTGTATGTGAAAGGGGATTTTTTTAATGTGTGAGATGTCAGGAAGAGCGATAGGATCAGTTTCTGTGTCAGCTCAGGAGGGCTTAAGCCACAGTAAGGAAGGTGTACAGCAGATTTTAGGAACACACTGCTACCTGCAAGGTGAATTATGCACTGGCACAGCGTACCTGGAGAAAAAGATTTCAAGAACAGGTTACGTGAACTTTCTGGAGGATGCCCTAGGTGTATTTGGTGCTGCCAGGGTTCTGGGGAGGGAGCAGATGGCCTGCTGAGCTCCTTTCCAGCCTGTAAGTGATCTGTAGTTATCAGCCATCCAAACAAAGCCTCCCAGGTCAAATGATCCTTCCCCAGTCGCTGCTCCAGTCCTGGAGGTGGACAGGATCCACCTTTGACGAGCTTATTTCACCTCTGAATCTGCTGGCAACTGTGTGATCACCAACCCCTGCACCAGTCCTGGCTGGCCAGTTGCTGGGGATTTGGCTTATCCCAAGGAGCGATGGAAGGCGCTGGGAGCAGGTGAGTGCCCCGGCGGCAGGGCTGGTGGATATGCCGTTCCTCTCCCTGTGCCTTACATGCCCTAGCTCATCGCTGAGTTGTATCTCCCGTTTGATAGAGTGTGTTTCATTTGTGTTCGTAAGCGTGGCACTAATGACCAACACCTTCCTCCCCAGCTTAATTTAGTTTGATTCCTCTGTCCAGTATGTGTGCACTTAATTACACGCACAAATTCCTAACCCTGCATAGGCCTTTTCCCTGCCAGTAAGTCCGCGTGCATCTCCTCCGTGCAGCTGCGGGAGCTGGTGGGTGGCCTGGGCCCTCCTCCCGTCACTTAATGCCGCGACATTTCGCAGGGCAGTAAGTTTATCCCACCAGGAGTAAGAAGGGAAAGAGCTTGCTTAGGCCTTTTCCTGCCAGAGGCTGTCGGGTGTGAGGCTCCTCGGAGCTCGTTTTGGGAGCCGGGTTTGGTTTTCTGTGCCGCTAGAGGGAAACCTGTGCCTTTGCGTGAAAGGAAAGGGCGGCTCAGCTGCAGGACGCTGCCATGGCATGGATGTATAAAATACAAACCTGTTGTTTCCAGCTGCATATCCCAGGTAGTCTTGCCCTTGGTGTGAAATATGTGTTGTCATCGTTCTGCAGTAGAATCATAGAAAGTTTTGGGTTGGAAGGGACCCCTGGAGGCCATCTAGTCCAACCCCCCCGCAGCGAGCAGGGACACCCCTAACTAGTTCAGGTTGCTCAGAGCCCTGTCCAACCTGGTCTTGAATGTTTCCAGGGATGGGGCCTCCACTACCTCTCTGGGCAACTCGTTCCAGTGTTTCACCACCCTCATTGTAAAGAATTTCTTCCTTATATCCAGCCTAAACCTACCCTGTTTCAGTTTAAAACCATTACCCCTCATCCTGTCACTGCTGTCTCTACTAAAAAGATTGTCCCCATCTTTCCTATAGGCTCCCTTTAAGTACTGAAAGGCTGCAATCAGGTCTCCCTGCAGCCTTCTCTTCTCCAGGCTGAACAAGCCCAACTCTCTCAGCCTGTCCTCATAAGAGAGGTGCTCCAGCCCTCGGATCATTTTTGTAGCCCTCCTTTGGACCCGCTCCAACAGTTCCATGTCCTTCTTGTGCTGAGGGCTCCAGAGCTGAACGCAGGACTCCAGGTGAGGTCTCACCAGAGCAGAGTAGAGGGGCAGAATCACCTCTCTCGACCTGCTGGCCACGCTTCTCTTGATGCAGCCCAGGACACGGTTGGCCCTCTGGGCTGCCAGCGCACATTGCCGGCTCATGTCCAGCCTTTCGTCTATCAGTACCCCCAAGTCCCTCTCAGCAGGGCTGCTCTTGATCCTTTCATCCCCCAGCCTGTATTGATACCGGGGATTACCCCGACCCAGGTGTAGGACCTTGCACTTGGCCTTGTTGAACCTCATGAGGTTCACACAGGCCCACCTTTCCAGCTTGTCCAGGTCCCTCTGGATGGCATCCCGTCCCGCATCCCATGCCTCAGCGTGGTTTGATGGGGAGGGATGAAGGAATCAGATTCTGAGCCCACGCGAAATGAATCGCTTCTGGGGCACGAAGACACGAGGGCTCTGGGTGGATCAGGCAGCTCGGTTCATGTGCGGAGTGTTCAGGCCAGCACCCTGCAGCGTCCTGGCTTTCGACTAAGCCAGCACTCGCTCCTTGGACAAGCCTGGGTAGGTGGCTGCTTGGGGTGGCCTTTGGGGTTCCCACAGGTGGCTTAAACAGATTTGCTTGCTGAGAGCAAACCGGAATTAAACTCCCCTTCCTTGGGAATTGAATTCCCTCCCTAGGGAAGTTCACCTGGCTCCTCGGCTCCATTGGAGGACCCGCTGGAGGCACTCACAGAAGGTCAGGTAGAGCTTTTCTCTCCAAAGGTGTTTTTCTGCCTTCAGTCATGAGGTTTCCCCTCAGTCTCAGACAAATCAGCCAGCTTGATTTTAACGTACTGATGCATGTAACGGAATCTCTGTGTCCCTTGGAAGAAGATCTGTCAGGTTTTGGAGCAACGACAGAATCCTGTGAGTGCCTTTGCAGATTTTCACAGTTCAGCTGTGTACACATCTCCTTTCCCCCCCCTTTTTAATAATTGGACAAACTGAGTCATTACGAAGTGTATGCTCTTTAACTGCACCAGTAATGTCGATAAATTGTTTCCAGCAGCTCGGACGGGGGACTCCAAGGGTTATTGAAGTGGTTTGGAGGAAACCGATTTCAATCTAGCATTCAAAGTTACCTTCTGCATGTTCAGGAAGATGATACTTCATAAAAGTTTCCTGGTGGCTGAGTCTTTTCTTTGTGTATTGAAGCCACTCCAAAATGAATAGCTTTATCAGACGCAGTTTTCCAAAAGATTTGATCGTTTTTGGTGCATATACTGCTCTTGGTTTGGCCAGACTCTTTCCAGTGGTGCCCAGCGACAGGACAAGGGGCAACGGGCATAAACTGGAGCATGGGAAGTTCCGTCTGAACATGAGGAAGAACTTCTTCACTCTTGAGGGTGACGGAGCCCTGGCCCAGGCTGCCCAGAGGGGCTGTGGAGTCTCCTTCTCTGGAGATATTCCAGACCCGCCTGGACGCGGTCCTGTGCAGCCGGCTCTGGTTGACCCTGCTTCGGCAGGGGGTTGGGCTGGGTGACCCACAGAGGTCCCTGCCAACCCCAAACATTCTGTGATTCTGTGGTGAGACTTGTGTGGGTATCTGTTTGACACCATTGCTCTTGTGGCTTTTTAGCTACTCTGGGTTTTTCTTGGTCAAACAACGGTCGACCCGCTGTTCATCGTGGGTAACGTCCCTGTGTGTGAGAGGGAGCCCGTGGAGAAGGCAGGTTGTCAGAGCGGGAGTTGTATGAGCAAACCGTAGGTAACAGATCTGCTGCCTTCCATTTTAAGAGTGACCTTTAACTTGCCAGACTTTGCAAAATAACTCGAGTGGAGCGCTGCCGTGCCTGCTGGAGGCTCACCTCCTGGGGAGCCAGCGGCCTGCTGCTGCCGTGCAGATCTGCTCAGCAGGGGGAAAACGCTGGGCTCCGTGCCGGGGCAGCACGTCGGTGCATCTGGGCAGAGGGCCGAGCTGCTCCCCGCATCGCCCCTGCCTGGGTCGGTTGACGGCGCTGGGCGATAGCGCAGAATGGCAAGGAGCTGTGCCTGGGGAGAACAGAAGATGATAAAGAAGACAAAAATCCCCTTTTCCCAGCCATTTCTGTGAGGGACGGCAGCGTGGAATTGTGGTTCTCCGTGACATTGATCCTCCACAACAAGTGCAAGAAAACGTCTTCAGTTACAGAAACTACATTCAGCTCAAGGTTCCAGGAGCTATTTTTGGGTGCTCAGCAACTTCACTGAACTTCTGTCTAATAGGTGGGCCATTGCTGGTGTCAAGATTGATTATTTTTTTTTTTTCCTGGTGTTTTGGCATAATTTACTTTTTAAATGCATTTGTATGAAAAAAGAACATGGAAGACGCTCCTCTGCCTCTGTTGACCATGCCAACAGCTCCTTACAACGATCAGAAGCCAGGAACCAGTGGATTACGGAAGAAGACCTTTTATTTTGAATCCAAGATGAACTATTTGCAGAATTTTATCCAGAGTATATTTTATTCCATAGACCTAAGAGATCGGCAAGGATCTTCGATGGTGGTTGGAGGTGATGGGAGATACCTTAACAAGTCTGCAGTGGAACTGATAGTGCAAATGGCTGCTGCCAATGGGGTTGGTAAATGTTAAATGACTAAATTCCTGTAGTTGTGTAGCTGATAAATGCGGAAAACCATAATGAATTAGTCACTGTGAGATTTAATTTCCCCAAAGACTTTATTCAACTGCTAATAGTTAACTTTTTAATGGAAAATCAATTGGGTAGTACAGAAATTGCTGTTTTTTCTCTTTGAAGTGATGCAGTTGGATAGCAGTATGTGGAAATACACATGCAGCAAAGAAAATAAATCCTGCTAGGTTGTCGTGTGTTCTGGCTTTGTGTTTTGACATGCCACAGGCTGTTGGCACCTGTGGATTTCGTAATCTCTCCGTCGGATCCTGAAGCCCTGATGTTGTTCAGAAGCGAAGGAACTGGTAGAGCCACGGCTCGCTGTTCGGTGGCAGCGCAGCAGAAGCTCTTCCAGCGTTGCCCTGAGCTGCTCGGCCGAGGAGAAGGCGGAACGTGGTTGTTTCTTTCTCAGCAGGTCTAAGTTGTGGCTGTGCGATAAGGGCTCCGGGAGCCTTTGAAAGCTGAAATAAGATGAGAGTTAGCAAATGAGTGGCAGCCTTTACGGTGATCTCCGGTTGTGCTGGAAATCTGTGTTTTGGAAGGGAACAGAAGGCTTCTCTGTTTGCAGGAGAGCACGGTTCGTGCGCCGTGAGGCTCTGGGGCACTGGGGTTTTGTCTTTGTTTCCTTCTGCTTTTTGGGAAGAAAAGACTCTGCTGTCTGTCCTGGATCTCTTTGTGCAGAGCAAGCTTTATGCCGAGAGACCTGGCTCTTAGGCATTTGTTTGACAGAAAAACTTATCTGATCACAGTAGGGTAATTAGTAGTGAATGGGAGAATAGCAGGAGAGACCTTTGTTTAGATCAACATATCTTCCATTTTGGGGGAAAAAAATAATCCTTTGGCGTTGCGAATTAATGCATTCCTCTTAAGGCAGTGTAAGGGCAGAGCAGAAGAGCTGGAAAACGTGCACAAAGAGCCAGGCCTGCTGCTTGGACTGCTTGGCACTAGGACAGATTCTCTGCTGGTAAAGGTGAGATAAGACCGTGAGGCTGCTCTCATGCATTCCTTTCCAGCGGTGTGGCCCGTGTCTGGCTAAAATCTGGTTTCACTGCTGGTGTTGGTACTTTTCCTTGCCTGTTTTTATGCAGTCTGCCTAATACTGGTGACTGTGTCAGCATTGTGCTCGTCTTGCTCTATGGAATAGAAGGGGTGAGTCCAAGGATGTTTTCAGATATAAAAAATGCATATTGTGTTTGGAATATGTGAAAATCTCTTTGTCGGTGTGTGGCAGAGGCAGGTGCTGTCGCCTCCACAAAAGTGGGGTCAGCAGGACTGCCGAATCACGTCGGACACGCTTGCAGTGTCGGCAGCATCACGTTGCACGTTCAATGCTGATTGTCTGGTTAAAGGAGATGCCCGGCGTAGTCTGTCCGCTTCACCTGACTTGCCTAGATAGGAGGGTCTCTGTTCAGAGGCTGGAACTGTGGCACAGTGTGTAGGGTCGGCGCAGTTCTCCCAGCGGCCCCCTGCTCGCCCAGCCGGTCTGTGGCAGCTGGAGCATGTAATAACCGATCGGCAGCGACGCTGGGGCTTAGCACCAGGCAGTGCCACGGGAGAGGAATCGCAGTCATCCAGTGCCCTTGGCTTAGCACCAAACATGGACCTTCGGTCTGGGAATGCTGCCTTTTGTTTTCCAGTTTGAATGAAATTCCTGTGCTTTTCTCGGTCGTATCTCGGCCTGATCTCCTTGGCTGATGGAGAGTAGTCTGGTATTTTTTTAAACCTCTGTCACCTCATTTAGAGGGCTATGGTAAGGAGCATGTTCTTCCAGAAGAATATTCATCTTCTGTTTTATTACATGAATGCCAGCAACTGGATCCTGATTACCTTGCATTGCTTAGCACGTTGGTCTGGATTTAATCTCAGTGATATTACTAAATTTCTGGGAAGGAGGTGTGTTAGCCGCTGCGAGCAGAGAATCTGCAGCTGGTCCCATGGGAGTAGTGATGATGTTTGATTTTTGGTTTGGTTTCTCTCAGTCTCATTGTGCCTTTTGAAAGCAAAGTTTGAGACCGAAAGGGTTGTGGGTTTTTTTGGTGGTTGTTTACAGAATCACAGAATGGTCGGGGTTGGAAGGGACCTCTAGGGTCATCTAGTCCAACCCCCTGCTGAAGCAGGGTCACCTACAGCAGGCTGCATAGGACTTTGTCCAGGTGGGTCTTGAATATCTCCAGAGAAGGAGACTCCACAACCTCCCTGGGCAGCCTGGGCCAGGGCTCCATCACCCTCAGAGGGAAGAAGTTCTTCCTCAGGTTCAGCTGGAACTTCCCAGGCTCCAGTTTGTGCCCGTTGCCCCTTGTCCTGTCGCTGGGCACCACTGAAAAGAGCTTGGCCCCATCCTCCTGACCCCCACCCTGCAGATATTTAGAGGCATTTCTAAGGTCCCCTCTCAGCCTTCTCTTCTCCAGGCTGAACAAGCCCAGCTCCCTCAGCCTCTCCTCATAGGAGAGATGCTCCAGTCCCCTCACCATCCTCATAGCCCTCCGCTGGACTCTCTCTGGTAGCTCCTCATCTTTCTTGAACTGGGGAGCCCAGCACTGGACACAGCACTGCAGATAAGGCCTCACTAGGGCAGTGTAGAGGGGAAGGAGAACCTCCCTTGACCTGCTGGCCACAGTCGTTTAGGTGCCTCTGGGAAGCTCAGCTCTTCAGCGCACGCTGCCATTTCCAGTGGAGCTGCAGCATGCGTAAAGGAAAATGCTAAAAAGGCACAACAGAGCGGGGTCAGGTGCTGACCTTCACTGCCTGCAGCAGAGAGCTTCGGCAGCCTCCCGGGAACGAGCTGCTGCTTGCAGAGGAGCAGCACCTCTCCTCGAGGCTCTCGTGTACCTGTCACCGGCGTGCGGAGGTTTGGTGGTTTTGCTGGTTTTAGGATTTGGGACTCACAGTTGTTTGTTTTGCTCCTCAATATTCAGATCGGCCGCTTGGTCATCGGGCAGAACGGCATTCTCTCCACCCCAGCCGTGTCCTGCATCATCAGGAAAATCAAAGCCATTGGCGGCATCATTCTGACAGCCAGCCACAACCCTGGCGGGCCCAACGGAGATTTTGGCATTAAATTCAATATTGCCAATGGAGGTAAGGTCGCTTGGTTCGTTTTGATTCGCTTTGTTTCTGTTTGGCCATTTCTTGTGTTGACCCCGAGGAACCAAATTTATATCGCAGAGGTTCAGCACCCTGAGCAGTGGGTTTCCCTAACCAGAGCGTGGGACTGATCTGCTCCCCTCATACCCTGGTATTCCCCTCCAAGGGAGGTATTCCCAGCCCCGGGTCTTTTGCTGCCCTGCTGAAGTACACTCCTGTTGCAGTCTGCTTCTTCAACGTCTTCTCCCTTGCCCGTTTTATCTTACAGGTCCTGCTCCTGAAGGTATCACGGATAAAATTTTCCAAATCAGCAAGAAAATTGAAGAGTATGCAATCTGCCCAGATCTCCAGGTGGACCTGGGCACCATTGGGAAACAGCAGTTTGACTTGGAGAACAAATTTAAACCATTTACAGGTAAACAACTGTTCTTCCTCTCGAGAAGTTTCCTTTCAGGTGGAGTTAGCATGGACCTACCTTGAAGGAGCAAGAACACCTGGCGTTTCAGAGGGAAGGGTGGGTGTCAGGAGGATGGGGCCAAGCTCTTTTCAGTGGTGCCCAGTGACAGGACAAGGGGCAATGGGCACAAACTGAGGCACAGGAAGTTCCGTCTGAACATGAGGAAGAACTTCTTCCCTCTGAGGGTGACGGAGCCCTGGCCCAGGCTGCCCAGGGAGGCTGTGGAGTCTCCTTCTCTGGAGATATTCAAGACCTGCCTGGACAAGGTCCTGTGCAGCCTGCTGTAGGTGACCCTGCTTCGGCAGGGGGCTTGGACTAGATGACCCACAGAGGTCCCTTCCAACCCCTACTATTCTGTGATTCTGTGATTCTGTGACCTCGGCTCCTCATCTGTTGGACAAGCCAAGCAGGGACATCACTCCTGGTCACACTGCCATCCTGGGATGTTTTTATTTCAGCCTGCGTCTTGCCTTGCGTGGCTGCTTTGATTATATCGCCGGTTCTGTCCTGCAAAAAGTTGTGCTTAGGTAGATAAACCTGGTCCAGCAAACGTCACTGAAATCAGAGACTATTTTGTCTGTAAGGGTACCGTTAACACCTACTTGCGAAACAGACAGCTCTGCAGTTAAAGTGTGTTTTCCTAATTAAAAATTACAGTGTTTAATCTTTGTAACTGATTTTTTCCCCCCCATGGTTTCGTGTATAGAAGCGCTCTCTGAGTGGGAAATCCATTACATTTCACACGTGACTTTTGTCAGTTAGCAGTGAAGTACGAAAATACATTAAAAACAGACTTTTGAAAAACACTTACTGCAGGTATTTTTTACCATCTCCCGGTGACCTGTGCTTGTAATTAAAAAAAAAAATCAAATTATCATAAGAGTTGGTATTTCTCTCAGTTCCCATTTCTCTATAGTGGGATTTTTACATTAACGGCGTTTTCGTGGCTCTGTCTTTATATGGCTGGTTAGTTGCCAAGGTGCAACTTTCAGACTATTGGGTGCACAGTTCCCATTGACTTTGGTGGAAACTGGAGATCTGTTTTTATATGTCTATATTTTTTCCCCCCTTTCCTTTAATCCCACTCTCCCAGTAAGCAGAGTGGGACTGAGCCCTCTCGAAAGAAGCCTCGGGAGCTGTAGCCGGGAGCAGCCGGCCCGTTGGTCCGTTTGGTGTGCAGCTCCGTTAGCAGTGACAGCCTGTAATTAAATTCGTAATACAGGACCATTATCATTGTCTTTATGAAACGGTTCTACGGGATGTTTAAAGGCTTAATGCTGAGCCCTGGCCCTTTGCACCAAGGACCATCAGCACGCTGCCACGTGCAGCAGAATCGTTTTTCTGCGAAGATTTCAGACTCTGAGAGCTGGTCTCTGTTTGCTTTTTTTCCCCAGTGGAAATTGTGGACTCGGTAGAAGCTTACGCGAATATGCTGAGGAACATCTTTGACTTCAGTGCATTAAAGGAACTGCTTTCGGGGAAAAACCACCTCAAGATTCGCATAGATGCTATGCACGGAGGTACCTGGGGGCTTGGGCTTGCAGGATTGCGGGGGGCCGGGTGTCCCCGGGGCTTTGCCACCTACTGCAGAGGGAAAACTGTTTGTATCCGTCCCCTGTAAATTTGTGGGTTTTTTTGTTTTGTAACATACTGCATTTTTCTTTTTGCAGGCAAACTTTTTATAGCTTTACATTGTTTTCTTTTGTCAAATGTTCGGACTGGGGAATTGACCTGGGGCAGAGACGTTGGCGGGGTTTGCAAGGGGACCTAATATATGCTTACAAATATCTCAAGGGTGGGTGTCAGGAGGACAGGGCCAGACTCTTTCCAGTGGTGCCCAGCGACAGGACAAGGGGCAACGGGCATAAACTGGAGCATGGGAAGCTCCAGCTGAACATGAGGAAGAACTTCTTCCCTCTGAGGGTGACGGAGCCCTGGCCCAGGCTGCCCAGGGAGGCTGTGGAGTCTCCTTCTCTGGAGATATTCAAACCCCGCCTGGACAAGGTCCTGTGCAGCCTGCTCTGGGTGACCCTGCTTCGGCAGGGGGTTGGGCTGGGTGACCCACAGAGGGCCCTTCCAACCCCGACCATTCTGTGATTCTCTCTGGGGAGGGATGCTGCGTGGCTCACGCACGTCAGCCCGCGCTGGAGAGGCAGAGGTTAGCGCTGATGCCGTGATCCGAGCTGCTCTGGGAGACTCTGCATGAGTCGATGTCCCATGGAGGACACGGCGCTAGACAAAGGTCTGCCTGTAGATATTTGAGTACAAAAACGGGACCTTTGGACTGTTCTATGTAATTTCATACATATGCTTGTGAGTCTTCTTCAGCAGACGTTTTCAGGAGCGCCCTAGCTTTCTTAGCATCTTGTTTCTCTTGTCTCCAGGCCATTCCCATTCCTGTACTCGCTTTTTATTGCCTACACTGCTCACGTTTGAGGGCAGTAAATCCTGCCGTGCTGCCGGCTGTCTGTGGCTCACACGTGCGTTCTGTTCTGCCACGTGATGCTGCCGTGCGAATGCCTCGGTGCGCTGGGGCCTGAGCCCCTCGCAGTGGGATCCTGGCTCACGCACCGAGCCCCTGCCATAGGCTCATCCTCACCTCTAAACCCACGAGTGGTTGCACTTATTTCGTGGGACAGCCCCGCAGCTGCAAAGCTGGCTTTGGCAAGGGCTTGTGTGCCTGGGTGGATCAGGCTTTAGCACGCCTGTGTGCTGCTTTTGGCTTTTGATGTGAGTGTTTGTGCTTTAGTGCCATAAACCAGGCAAACTGACCCAAAGTGAGCAGGCCAGAGGCCTGGGCGGTTACGTGGCTGGCGCAGAGCTGACTGAGGGCAGAGGCTGACTCGTTCCTCTCCGTGTTTTGCCGTGGTAGTTGTGGGCCCTTACGTAAAAAAGATCCTGTGTGAGGAGCTCGGAGCCCCAGCGAATTCAGCCGTGAACTGCACCCCACTGGAGGACTTCGGTGGCCACCATCCCGACCCCAACCTAACCTACGCTGCCGACCTGGTCCAGACCATGAAGACGGGAGAGTACGACTTTGGAGCTGCCTTTGATGGAGACGGGGTAACTGGGCTGTTCCGCAGTCCCCTTTTTGCCCCCTAGTCAGTTGTGGGGGAGGGACGGCTCAGCTGGTTTTAAACAGGGGAGGATGGAGGCGAAGAGCTTTTCTCTCCCTCGCTCCCTGCTGTAACTGCAGATGGACGTGAACCACTCGATGCAGTTTGCCACCACGGCAATGGTTGGCTGCTGTGTTCATAATGAAGTCCAAACGGTATTTACATAGCTTTAAAGGCTGTGAAAAATCAGCAGGAAGGTGAAACACTGTACAGGTGTTGCTATTTAACTTTCCAAACTCTGCATTTATTTCAGTGCAGTCAAAAATCTCTGTGAGTTGTTGGGTTTATAGGCTGCGCCTGCCAAGTAGAGCAACTTCTGCCCCTGCAGCCTTTCTGCGCAAAGCGGGGAGGAGAGCTGTGTCTCTCTTGTCTTCGCCAGGATCGCAACATGATTCTTGGGAAACATGGCTTCTTCGTCAACCCCTCCGACTCCGTCGCCGTCATCGCTGCCAATATTTTCAGTATCCCTTACTTCCAGCAGACCGGAGTCCGTGGCTTTGCCCGGAGCATGCCCACCAGCGGGGCTCTCGACAGGTAGCACCCGCCTCTGCGCGGTGGGGAGGGGAGGGAGCGCTGCCGAGGAGAGGGACTGTCCCTTTTTTGTGGTCTAGCGCAGGTCTGTGGTGGGGAGCGAGTGCCTGGCCTGCCCGAGGGGTGAGGCAGGGCCAGGGCTGCTGCGGGCTGGCTGCCAGGGCCGGCAGGGAAGTTTAATGAATTAAATCCTGCTTGGGGACCTGGCAGAGTGGGGCTTCGCTCCTGGCTCGCTCTTTTCTCTAAAGATAAGCCCAAACAAGTGATCCTCACCACCTTTTTTTTTTTTTTTAAGTTTGATAATGATACTTTGTCGGCTTTGAGATCTCAAACTTAAAATGGCTTTAGAAGAGCTGTGAGTTTATATCTGCTCTGTAGTTGGGCATCCCACACACTTCCCAAGCGTTACACCGGGATAAAATAGAGGAACAAAGAATTGCTCGTTGTAAAAAGCCAAAACGGCGGCGTGGCCTGCCTGCAGTGTTACCCCGAAGGAGGTGCTTGGCAGCAGCTGAAGCTCCTGCCGCCGTATTTCACCGGGGAGCGCGCAGAGCCCAGCTGTGGTGTGACATAGCCATCTTGCCTTTGAAGGGTGGCCCACGCTACAAAGATTGCTTTGTATGAAACTCCAACTGGCTGGAAGTTCTTTGGAAACTTGATGGATGCAAACAAGCTGTCTCTGTGTGGAGAGGAAAGTTTTGGTACGGGTAAGTCAGCGTTCCCGATCTCACCAGTGAGGGTATTATTTCTCCTCTTAGTTCTTTATGGTGCTGGGTAGCCTGGGATTTATCTTTCATGTGTGGTTGTTAACGCTTCTAAAATAATGAAAAAAGAAAAGCTTGCAAGAATCACTAGTGGAAATGAACACAATGCTAAAAGTTTTGTCAGGCAAGAGCTAGCTCTCCTTTCGGTTATTTAGGTAGGCGTATGTAGATACGCAGGAAGTTGAAGGGCCTCTTTACTAGCCCGGTCATTGAGTCTATGGGGACTAAGTGCAGTGTTAAATATATTTTTCAACTCTTGGTGGCCAGGAAAACCTTCTAAATGTTTTCATTTCTGGAAAGAAATATGGTTTGGAGCATGCAGTTTTATTAGGGAAGGTTTCAGGTCACTATTAAATCTCTGAGCTTAATAGGGCCCTCATTTTCCTGTTCTAAAAACAAGGTATGATTTATAAAGTTTAAATTAACACTTGCCTTTGAACAGTCTAAGCAAGTTATTAGGTTACTGAGAAACAAAGCGAACATCTTAAGGAATTTACTAGGGGTGTGCGTGTGACACGAAATGTAGTGTTTGTGCAGGGAAGTTAAAGTGAGCAGATTTTGCCCTGCGTCGCAGCGGCGTGCTGGGAACGCGCAGGGTTCCCGGGAGGCCTCGGCAGTTTCTGAGTTCTCCCGTAGCATCTAGCACGTGGTTCTAACATCCTGACTGTGGAAGTGGAATCTTCCCTGCACGCAGGAGGCCAGCACCTCGTTCATACACAAAGGCCAAGTTTTTTCTGGTCTGAATTCTGCCCGAGGTCTTGTTTTTCCCGTTTTCTGAAGACAGGGGGCTGCTGGTGGGATGTGCGAGGCACGGGGGTTTCAGGGTATTCAGCTTGGCTGACATCAGGCTCCAGCCTTCTGTGTTTTCATTCCACCCCCCCGTATTTCAGGAAAACGTTTTAGCCTGTGCGTGGGCGTCTCGCAGAGCAGGGGTGGCCTTAGGTCCCCAAATGCCTGAGACCAAGTGCTTTGTGGAACTGGGGTGCGCAACCCGACGTGAAAGGATTACCCCAGCTTTTCTGTAGCTGAGGGAATGGCATCACACGCTCGGGTTGAAAGGGGTTTGCTGTGGGGCTGACGCAGGCTTCAGTGGCAATATTTTAGCAATCAAATGCTATTCTAATATATGGGATTTGGCCTTAGGTTGGAAGGAAAGGGGAATTTCAGAAAATGTGGTATCTCTGTAAAGAAATCTTGAAGTAAATTGTGAGTAAAGAAAGAATTTGGAGTTTTGCCCGGAGTGATTTCAGCATGCGTGAAGTTTACGTTCTGGACTTTGGCTAATGAGAGGGCACTGGCATTTCAGTAAATAAATAAAAAACAAAAAGCAGCAAATGACTCATGGAGCTGCTGATAGGAGATGGCCTCTAACGAGCAGCTCTCTCAAATTGTTTCCATCTTTTATTGTGTGAGCAATGAGCTCATAGTTGCTCTCCATCCCCCAGCAGGTAAGTGACCCTAGCCTACAAATCCGGGCGACCGATTCCATTTGCAGCAGGGGCTGGGAGAGGGGTTTGGGGTTTTGGCCACGCAGCAGCATGTCGGAGTGGCCTGAAGCATTTTCAGGGCGGAGGGACAGATGAAGAAAGGAGTGTGGGACACCCCCTGCGACGCGAAGTCGGTTTGCCCATATGGCAGACACGCTTCAAGGAGCGAGGAAGGTTGTTTGACAGCAAGTTGATGAGGAGTTGTTTGTAGCGGGGCAGAACGTGAGTGCGGAAGGGGAGAGAGGTGAAGGGGCAGCCAAAGAGACCCAGTAAAAACTGAAACAAACTGTGACCCGGTGGGACTGGGGTCCAGGAGCAATTAGAGTAATGTGACATGACAGACTTCCTGCTTGCTTTCTTGGGTATTTTATTCCAGCAATAAGCTGATACATCACATGGGACTTGTGTTTATTCAGCATTCCTCTCCATCACCTCTGTGCAGCTCCCTCTGCCACAAAGGACCGTGAGGATAATTTCTCGCTGCGTCCACAACAGTGGGATTTGTGTGAAGCACCACGTACCCTGCGCCCCAGCCTTTCTCCCCGGACCGTTGCCCACCCTGGCAATTCGGGCGAGGGTAAAACGGCAGCTCTGGAGCGCGCTCTGCATTAGCAGGCGTCCCCTGGCTCCCTGGGCTTTCAGTAGTACCTGTTTGGAGGCTTTCCAGAGCTCCAAGGATGAAGCTCAGAGGTTGTGCATCTGTGGGGCGCGGTGCCCAACTCGCAAGCCAGAAGCACGGAGTATTCCGGGCCGCCATTTGATCCCTCGTTTAATTTAGGTGTTCGGGGGGCCATCTAAGCTGCACCACCCGCTCAGGTTTCGCGGGGGCCTGGGTGCTGCGCAGCCCCTGCTGCCCCGCTGTCAGCCCCGGTCCGGCGTGCCCAGGCGAGGCTGGGCTGGGCTCTGCCGGCCTCGGGCTCTCTGCCGTGCTGGCTTGGAGGAATCCTCTTCCAGACAAAGCGGGGGCTTTCGCAGCCCGTCAGTGCCTGGCGCCTGGGCGTGAGAGCAGGCACGAGGCGCTCTCCTGGATTCCGCAGGCGAGCAAAGCCCCTCCTTGCTCTGCTGTTTGCCCTCCGGCAAGCGGCTCTTCTCTCTGTCGCAGCGCGAGTTTGGAGTCGTTAGGGTTTGGCTTCCTCGGCGAGGGCTGATATTTTTCTTGGTGCTCAGCCAGAGTATGTGCTGATCGGAGTACGCTGATTTGGCAGAATGGACGTGACAGCTGCTTGAAGGGTCGATGTGAGTCCTTCCTGAGCTGCTCCTTTGCGTTTGCCTTTTTTTTTTTTTTCCTTTTTAATGACCTTTTTACTGTGCATTCCCCATTACTGCCTTGGGAGCAGAATTAAGGGCCTGTGAACGATGAGTGTGTGTGAGTTAAAAGGGGCCAAACGTTTTATGTGGGCTATAGCTAAAAGCAGATGATTTCTTGAACCGTTTTAACAATACAGCAGGGATGGAGCTCACGAAATGCCTTCCATTCGTGAGTTTGTGTGGCTGCCAGTCGGATGGAGGCGAGAGGACAAGGCAGGGCCCTAGCACAGCCTCTGGCATGCAAGGAGGTGGGAAACCTGTTTCTGCTGCGGCTCTCCGCAGGCTCCGACCACATCCGTGAGAAGGACGGGCTGTGGGCTGTCCTGGCGTGGCTCTCCATACTGGCCGCCCGCAAGCAGAGCGTGGAGGACATCATGAAGGATCACTGGCAGAAATACGGCAGGAACTTCTTCACCAGGTGAGGAAAGCACTCCCGACGCCTCGCGCTTGACTTCGCTCTGTCCTGTGCTCGACGCTCCGAGGTCGGAGCCCTCGGCACGGGTGGCAGCCGCATGTGCTTCCGCAGTGCTGTTCCCACCTCGCTGCCCCGGCTGTGGCCATGCAGCCGCAGTAACCACAAACTCCCCGAGCCGTTCGCTGCAGCAGGCAGCCTATCTGGGTTAGACAAACCGGTGGGTATTCACCTGTCACGATGCCCAGTTTGGGATTTGTTATTCTGAACATAAATCTACCAAGTAGCAAAGTCCGCAAAGGCTGTACATTTTATATATGCGAGGTTTTTTTTTTCTTTTAATGGAGATTTTTTGTCTTGCAAGAGTCTTTTTTTGCCACTAGGACAGTATGTTTCTTGAGACCACAAATCCCAAGTTAATTTGCAATATCTTCAGTGGTGGCGATGTCTTATTGAATGGCTGCCGAGCTCCGAGGCCGTTATTTACCTGGTGGCGTTTCTATCCAGTCCCCAAATATTCTAATTTAAACTGCAGTAGGCGTGGAAGATGAAAGGAGAAGGATGCACATACACAAAGGTGGGAACGCTGACAGGAGGGAAAGCGTTAGGCACAAATCTTTCAGCTTGGAAGACCTACATGAAAATTTGGTCTCAAACTGCCAAATGGAAGAACTTGCCATTTTTTTCCTTCTCCCCCCCCCACCCCAGCCAGCACACATCTGAGGCATTAAAACCTGTGGAAAAAATGCTAAAGTCTAGAATAAAAAGGGCAGTCTTCGCACCAGAGGTCTGTTTGCATAGCAGGCGAAGTGCAGGGGTGGGCAGGTTAGCAAGCCTGTGCGTGCTCCATCTAGCCAACCGGGCACAGAAAAGCGGCGCAGATCACGCTGGCGATCAGAGTACAGAGTCTCGGGTCCCGACGTGTGCTTCAGCCGCTCTCTGCTGCCTCTCCTGCCCGGATTAATGCGATGAAAGCTGGCACTGGGATGTTACCGTGGGCTGCAATCGCACCTGCGGTTTGCTGTGGGGACGCACACGAGGATGTTCAGGCGAAATTGTTACTGTGAAGAACCTGTCGAGATCCTATCGGCAGAATTAGAATAAATTCTTTGCAGTCAGCGTTGCTGGAGTCCAGCCCTCTGCCTTCGATAACACCTAGCGCAAGATGCTGTGCTTTCATCTCTCCTGACGCCGAGTGCCTGTGATACGTCGGAGTGTGTCCCACGGACCTGTATGGGACCATATCGACGTTGCTGCATGCAGATCCTTTTTCCCTTTTTCCCTTTTTCCCTTTTTCCCTTTTTCCCTTTTTCCCTTTTTCCCTTTTTCCCTTTTTCCCTTTTTCCCTTTTTCCCTTTTTCCCTTTTTCCCTTTTTCCCTTTTTCTTCCCTTTTTACCTTTTTTTTCCCTTTTTCCCTTTTTCCCTTTTTCCCTTTTTCCCTTTTTCCCTTTTTCCCTTTTTCCCTTTTTCCCTTTTTCCCTTTCCCTCCTTCCTTCCCTTTCCCCTCCTTCCCCTCCTTCCCCTCCTTCCTTCCCTCCCATAGAGACCATACCTGGGCCAGACCGCAGTGTTTAAACACGGGCACCACAAAACTTTGCTGCTTACTCCAGCCTCCCCTTCCTAACGTTTGCGTTATGGTGACTGGTTGTAGATACGACTACGAAGAGGTGGATGCAGATGCAGCTAACAAAATGATGAAGGATTTGGAGACAGTGATGTTTGACCGCTCCTTTGCGGGGAAGCAGTTATCAGCTGGTGACAAAGTCTACACGGTTGAGAAAGCTGATAATTTTGAGTACAACGATCCCGTGGATGGAAGTGTCTCCAAAAACCAGGTGGGCATAGCCTGGCCTGGGCTGAACGTGACCTCGGAGGGGTGTTCCACTGGGTATTTTGGGCTTAGTCTTTGCCCGTTGCATTTGCACCCTCTTTGAAGTCAAAGATTGCATTTGTCCTTTGGAAGTTTTTTTCTGCCCTGTGTTTGCTGGTGGGATCCTGCCCTGCCTGAGGGAAATTGCTGCCTTGGAGAGGGAAGGGTCTGGAGGCTGCTCCAGCCCCAGCAGGGCCCAGAGGGAGAGCAGAGCTTCCCCACAGCCACCCCAGAGGGGAAGGGGCGACGGAGCCGAGCTGAGAGGGATCCTCTGGGCGGTGGGTCAGCGGCTGAGGAACGGCTCGTGCTGAACGAAGGGCTGAAACCCCACTGGAGCACGAGGCCCAAGCCCTCCCGCTCAGGGGCTGTCTTGTCTCTAGCACGAGACCCCCAGGTTGCCGCAAACAGACCCTCCCTGGGTGCCTTTGTCCCCGAGGCGATGGCACTCCCCGTGCTGGTCCCGAAGAGGGCAGGCGGCAGTGCGGAGCGGCTGCAACGGGGGTGGAGTTCCAGGCTGCAGAAGCCACGGGGGTATTAAATACACGTGAGATGAGTCACCTGTCACCAGAGATAACTGGAATAAAAATGTCCTCTAGATGGATTGGTCTGACAGCAGAACGTGGAAGCATAGTCAGTGGGAAGGAATAATGGCGAAATCCTGCAGGAATGATCGCCTTGCCCGTGGGGATGGCAGGAGCATCTTCTGTGCGTCCTGCTGTCGTGGAAGAGCAGCGGGTTGGTGTCCAACACAGAGTCGGACCCTGACGCTTGTTTCCCAGCAAGCGCTGGGGCAAGGAACCTTACAGCAGCAACGGGCTCTGTGTTCAGGAGCTCCAGCAGGTCCTCCAGAGTGGGTTCGGAGGGACACTCGCTCCTGTGGGAGTGGGGAAAGGATAATAGAGGGGCCTCCTGCGGCTCCCTGAAGAGGAGGAGCCCTGGGATTGTGCAGGTCAGGCATAGCCACGCTGGGTCTCACGGAAAATACATTGGGTATCCAAGAGGCGTGTGGCTGAGAGGCTCTTCCCTCCTTCTCTCTTACCAGGGCTTGCGGCTCATCTTCTCTGACGGCTCCCGCATTATCTTCCGGCTAAGCGGTACCGGCAGCGCTGGAGCAACGGTGCGGCTGTACATCGACAGCTACGAGAAGGATGCTCAGAAGATACACCAAGACCCACAGGTAAGTCTGGCATCTCAGTCGCTGGCTCCCAGCCTTCCTCAAAAGCTTGAGCCTTTGCTTATCACGGCTTTGCTCAGAGCCATGTGGAGGCACCAGGTGTTTGGAAGCGAGGGCTTTGGGGTCTGTAATCCCAGCAGAAATAGATTTATTAAAAAAAGCTCTGTGTGGAACAAGCGTTACTTGCGCAGAATCCCTCACAGCTGCTCCTGCAGTCGCACAGGAGTTTTCCTGTTTCTGTTCCATCTGTGGCTGGTTGCAGGTGTGGGAGGACGCTGCTCCAGTCCTGAGCTGACCTGCTGGTTGACACGTCGCATCGCTAGGGATGGAGCGAGCTCATTCCTGTGCCAAATTTGGGAAATACTTGTGCAAAACAAATGAATTTGGGGGCAAAAGGATGCAGTCATATGTAGGGTGACACTGAACTGTTCTGTACTAAGTTTAATACTTGTTCTTTACAGCATCATTTAAAAATGCTGTTGACCTTTCATGTAGGCACTGGAAGGAAAAGAATCCCCATTTTCTATTCCCCAGCAAAGAGTGTTTGAGCTCTTTTTGCATAACTTACTCTGCACTTATTGACAGAAAGACTGCAAAACCCCCCACGTTCTGAGAGGCACGAGCTGAACTTGTGATTGAACAGTGCTGTGCCGTTGGTGCAGCGGGGTTTAGGGTACGGCACAGTGAGGGTGGCAGCAACCCCGGAGCTGTACTCAGGCTTTCTCTCCGAGCCTGCACGCGGCCGTACCACGACACCCCTCGCTGCGCCGTTCCTCCAGCTGGCCCCACCGCTCACGCCGCCGCCCCGACACGGTCCCTCGATCGGCGGTGCCGGGCTTGGGGCGTCCCGGGCTGACAGCGGAGGGGAGGGCGGACGCAGCATGCGTGGGCTGCACGCGCCGCTCTGCTCCGCCGTTCTGAGCCGTCTCTTTCCTCTCTGCAGGTCATGTTGGCACCTCTCATTTCTATTGCACTGAAACTTTCACAGCTTCATGAAAGAACCGGCCGCACCGGTCCGACCGTCATAACTTAAAGGCTTGGTCAGACACCGTGCTGGAGTGCACACCGAGTGAGGGACATCAGCCTGTCTCCCCTTTTCATTGTCCAATCTGTCACTAAAAGAGGAATATTAATTTTATCTCTGTATTTAAGAACACTATTGAACGGCTAAGGATAGACAATAAAACCCAGCCCCTGTCGGCACTTTGTGTGCACATTGCTGCGCTGCTTTTCTGCGTCACACAGCACTGCTGGCGATTTGTGTATGGTGCTCATTAGCACAGCCTTTTGGTTTAGCATATGTACTTTTATTTTTGCTTAAAGAAAAGGCTCCAGAAATAACAGAGAGACTAAAGTCTTCAATAATACAGAGGGTTTTTTCTGTCTTGGAAACTTTCCTGGAAAAGCAGCACAAACACTTTATCCTTGTTAATACATAGTCATTTACATGTGATGTCTCTGAATAAGCAATGGCTGTTTATTAAGGCTGAGTGTTTTTGACTTGGGTGGATTTTTCCCTTTCAAAAACAAATTATGTAAATTGACCTCCATTTGCCTTCTGTATGAGAAAAAACCCACAACAAACCCTCCCCACAGAAATGAGCAGTAACGAGCATCGCAGGATATTAAAGTGGTATCAGCTACAATTACTGTTCAGTGCTCTTTTATTTCCTGACCTCATGATAGGCTCCCTTTTGAAGAAGGAAAGATCGTTTTGGTGAGCTCTTCTTTGGTTGTCCGTGGATGGTAAGATCGCTGGAATAACCAGATTTGCAGACATTAATGTGCAATGTCTTAGCTGAGGGCACAGAGAGGGTCCCTTGGGAAGCAGCTGTAGCTGTTCCATGTTAGCGGCCTGTGGCTGAACTTTCCTGCCCTTCTCCTGGAAGCCATCCCCTCGGAGCGGAGCCGCGTTCCTGCTCCCGGCCCGACCGGCTGCCTTCACCCTGGAGAGGACGGACGTGCTCATGCCGTTGACCTGGTGCCCCTCATCCATGGAGGTGATGCCCTTCAGCAGTGCAAGGGGACTCTGGAAAATAACCCCAGGTAAACCCACAAGACCCCGCTGGTTTACTCCCTCCATCTCGTGGCTCTTGCGGCTTAAGCTCTGTCAATAAAAGCACTCACGTTAGCTTTAGCGATGCGTTCAGGTGACTTTCCCCTTTTGGTTTGCTTACACCTGTCGCACAAACCCCTGCGACACCGGTGCCCCGTCTCGCCCTCTGCCCTGGCTGGGTCCTTCCTCACAGCGGTGAGGCGTCTCTTCGGACAGCCAGACGCCTCTGCTCGGCCTGCGGTCACAGCTTTGCTGGCAGAGCTGCTCTGGCGTGGGGCGCGTTAGAAACCAAAGAACCTCCCAGCCTGCTGCTGCTCGTCGTCTGCCTGCGCCCTGGTGCTGGATGTCGCCGGGCCGGGGGCACAGATGTCCCCGCTCACTCCCGCAGCCCAGCTCCGCTGGGCAGCCGTGCCCTTGGGATGCTCGGAGAAATGGTCCGTGGGGAAAGCTGGAGCCGTGCCGCTTCCACCGCAGCCCTGCCCGCCCCGTGCTCTGCTTTTGGACCAGCCGCGGCCTCTGCGTTGGATGGATTCAGGTCAGCAGCGCAGAGGAATACCAGGAGATGATCCGAATAAACCCTGTGTCGTCTGTCTGAGGAAGCAGTGCTTGTGCTCAGGGTCTGGCCACAAACTATAGCAACCAGGATTCCTGTTTACAGTGAAGGATAGCAACAGCAGCACATGGTTTTCTCCCACTCCAGGCAAAAAGGAAAAACCAAACCCAAACAACCCATGTGCATGGAGACGGACCAGCGTTTCCGTCCTAGTGCGTGGTGGGGGAGAGGAGCTTTGGTGATCAGGATCTTCAGAAAAACCAGACGTTGAAGATCGGTTTCCAAAGTCCATGTGCTGAAAGGGCTGAGAGGCCAACGGCTGTCACCGAAACCGCGGTGTGCCGGTGCAGAGCTCTGCCTGTGCGGCCGGACTCGCTGCTGCGCCTCTTCCCTCCGCAGCCGCTGCAGAGCTGCAGATCCCTCCTGCTCGCGGTCTGCGGGGCGAAAGGAGAACCTCGCGGGAGGCAAGGCAGGTGCAGAGAGCAGCAGGCGCGTTCCTCTCACAGGGAGTGCAAAAGCCTTGCCCAGAGCAAGCTGGGCTGGGTCACTTAACAAAACACAACTAAAGAAACACAAAATCCCAGCAAACATTGCGGCTTCTGCATTAAGGGGAGAAAGGGGAAAAATAAACCCTAAATCAAACCTGCATTGCATGTCAAACCCGGCCAAGGGCAGTTCAGTATGGTCCAGCATGTACTCGTTACTTGCGTCCTCACGTAGGCGAGAGGTGTGCCAAAGCGGAATGGTGCAATCCAGGCACGTCCACGGTGTGAGCCGGGCGCTCTGCTCCACTTCGCTCTCTGTCAAAAAACACGCGCGGCTGGAGCCGGAGGTCGGCAGTGAAACCTGGAGCCTCCCAGGTGTAAATCCTGGCTTCCAGCCTTTCTCGAGGTGGCATCAACCGCCCGTCCCTCTCGTGCGCTGCTCAGCCGAGCTCCTGCCACGCTGGCACTTGGAGTAGAGGGGAACCAGGGACACGGGACCAGACCCTGCAGCTTTTCACCACTGCCGTTGGGCGGCTGCTCTGTCCCCTTCCCCTGGCCCAGTGCGCGTGGGGGAGCAGGGGACTCATCTGCTACCTCTTCTATTCAAGTGAATCACTGCTGTGAAACCCTCTTTCTGATTTTTTTTTTCCCCAACATGTTTAATGGCAAACATCGATTTCAGTCCTCTAGCAGAAACTCTTGCTGCCCAAGAGCCCTTAGTGCTGAGCTACGATCAAAACCCCTCCTCTCTGCTGCTGCTCTGCGGCATGGAGCCATCTCGCTCTTCCCTTTTTAATCCGCAGAGGAGGTTTGTAACTGTTTTAGTGGAGCAAATGTTTGGAGTATTTGGGGCTGTAATGAAGGACTCCATTTCCGTAGCACACGTCAGGCATCGTTTGCACGGGCGCTCCGGTGGCTTTTGCCAAACGAATCCGTCTGGAAGCGTGAGCCGCACGGCCAGGAAAGGGCAGATGCAGTCAGCAAGGAAGCTTCCAAATTAATCTGGGGAGTCTCCTTTCTTCCGAGCACTTGAAAGACCAAGCCTAAATCTACTTGACAGCTTCTTCTGCAGAGACGCATATGGCTCGGAAACATTTGATCTCTCAGTCAGCTAATAACAAACTTGAAACCAATGGAAATCACAGAATCACAGATGTTCGGGGTTGGAAGGGACCTCTGCGGGTCACCCAGTCCAACCCCCTGCCGAAGCAGGGTCACCCAGAGCCGGCTGCACAGGACCTTGTCCAGGCAGGTCTTGAATATCTCCAGAGAAGGAGACTCCACAACGTCCCTGGGCAGCCTGTTCCAGGGCTCCGTCATCCTCAGAGGGAAGAAGTTCTTCCTCATGTTCAGACGGAACTTCCCATGCTCCAGTTTGTGCCCGTTGCCCCTTGTCCTGTCTCTGGGCACCACTGGAAAGAGTCTGGCCCCGACCTCCTGACCCCCACCCTGAAGATATTTAGAGGCATTTCTAAGGTCCCCCCTCAGCCTTCTCCAGGCTGAACAAGCCCAGCTCCCTCAGCCTCTCCTCGTAGGAGAGATGTTCCAGTCCCCTCATCATCCTCGCAGCCCTCCGCTGGACTCTCTCCAGTAGCTCCTCATCTTTCTTGAAGTGGGGAGCCCAGAACTGGACAGAGTACTCCAGACAATTGGTGATTATAAAGTAAGAGACAAAAGAATTTACATTTGCACCACAGAGCTTCACTCTGATTATAAAAACAAACTAGAATGGGAAATAATACATTCTGAAAATTATGTTAGCACCCTAATAGCTGCTCAATAAAATGATCTCGCTCAGTCTTAGGGTGGATGGGAAGGAGGAGATGTTAGCGCGGGCCGCGTTCTGCAGACAGCAGATCAGCCAAGGGGGTGTGCAGCATCGTCACCCAGCGGCACGGCAGCTGCCGACCCCGGGAAAGCTCGAGCCCGAGTTCGGGAGAGCCGTGTTTGCTGTGCCGGGGTCCCGTCCCTGCGAGCCCGGCGCGTCACTTGGCAGGGTCAGGCCTTGGAGGCTTTCCTCACCGCCAGCTGCAAAGCACTAACCCAGAAAGCTGGGATTAGTGGGGGAAAAACAATTTGGCTGCTCGAATTTGCCTTTTAAGCGTTGCGTGGACAAGTGACCCCATAGTTTATGGTTGGCCTCTTTTTAAAGCAGGTCAGCCCTGAGTTGCTTCTGCTGGAACCGTGAGTGCTTTTCAGTCAAACTCTGTGTATTCAAAACTGCTCTCTTGCCCTTAATGGTGCTAAGGGCTCTACGGCGGCACGCAGCTCGCTGCTCCTGGGGCTCCCGACTTACTTCAGCATCTCCAGAATGAGGTGGAAACGTCCCTGCACTCTCGTGGCTTTATCTCAGCTACGGTTCCTCCAACTGTTCCTGTCCGCTGCACCTACAAGCGGAGCGGTTTGGTGACTCCTCGTACTTGGCCTCCATGCAATTGCCTGAGGTAACAGACTTGGGCCCCAATCAGACCACCATCATTTAAGAGACCAACAAATGATCTGCGTTTGTTCTCTTAATTCACAGCATAATGAGTGGGGCAGATCAGCCATCAAACAATGGAGCTAGAGCAAGTCATGCTCTCCTCCTATTTCACAGAATCACAGAATCACAGAATAGTAGGGGTTGGAAGGGACCTCTGTGGGTCATCTAGTCCAACCCTCCTGCTGAAGCAGGGTCACCTACAGCAGGCTGCACAGGACCTTGTCCAGGCGGGTCTTGAATATCTCCAGAGAAGGAGACTCCACAACCTCCCTGGGCAGCCTGGGCCAGGGCTCCGTCACCCTCAGAGGGAAGAAGTTCTTCCTCATGTTCAGACGGAACTTCCTGTGCCTCAGTTTGTGCCCATTGCCCCTTGTCCTGTCACTGGGCACCACTGAAAAGAGCTTGGCCCCATCCTCCTGACACCCACCCTTCAGATATTTGTAAGCATTTCTAAGGTCCCCTCTCAGCCTTCTCTTCTTCAGGCTGAACAAGCCCAGTTCCCTCAACCTCTCCTCGCAGGAGAGATGTTCCAGTCCCCTCATCATCCTCGTAGCCCTGCGCTGGACTCTTTCCAGTAGCTCTTCATCTTTCTTGAACTGGGGAGCCCAGCACTGGACACAGTACTCCAGATGGGGCCTCACTAGGGCAGCGTAGAGGGGAAGGAGAACCTCCCTCGTGCTGCTGGCCACGCTCTTCTTGATGCACCCCAGGATCCCATTGGCTTTCTTGGCAGCCAGGGCACACTGCTGGCTCATGGTTAACCTGTCGTCCACCAGGACGCCCAGGTCCCTCTCCACAGAGCTGCTCTCCAGCAGGTCCACCCCAAGCCTGTACTGGTGCATGAGGTTGTTCCTCCCCAGGTGCAGGACCCTGCATTTGGCTTTGTTGAACCTCATCAGGTTCCTCTCTGCCCAGCTTTCCAGCCTATCCAGGTCACGCTGAATGGCAGCACAGCCTTCTGGTGTATCTACCACACCTCCCAGTTTGGTGTCATCAGCAAACTTGCTGAGGGTACATTCTAACTCTTTATCCAGGTCGTTGACCACGAACAAATATTCCAAGACACCCAGCAGAGTATTTTACAGACAGTGCTGGAGGTATGGGGCAAAATCAACTTCCTAATTTATCTTATTTGAAGATATAACTGTTCCCCCTGTTGATACCCTTCCCCCTTGATAAACGATTTGTGCCTATGCAGCCCTTGCCCATTCAGCTCGTGGGATTTGGAGCCTTGCATGAGGGAGGGAGATGGCCGCAGGTAAATATTCCTCCTGGTGAAGCCCGGGTGGATTTGCCTGCTGGGTCGCTGAGCGGGATGTGGCTCTCGGCAGCTGCCGGAGTGCCGGCGAGTCCCTGAATGTGCAGCAAATGAGGGAGAGGCGGCTGGTGGTTAAGGATAACTGGTACAGCTCTGAATACGGGAGACTTCCGCTCTACGAGGTTCAGTTAGTCGTAATTTTCTCAGGAAATTCACTTTTACCCCTGGGCTGTATTAGAGCGGATTCCTTCCAAGTCACTGACTGTGTGCAACAGCAGGGAAACACGCTCAGCCCCGTACGGCACTTCATGGGCCGCCGTCGCCAAAGATGTGGTGACGGAGGTGTTTGCAGAGACTCAGCCCCTCTGCGCAGATGGGTATTTGCATGAAAAATTACTCCTGCTCTTTCTTTGCTTCTCTTCAGACTAAAGCTATAGACTCGTGTCCCAGAGGAGCCCAATTAGATCCAGATGTCTCACTAGCCAAACGCGTTTTAATCTTTACCCCGCGTTTACGTAATGCGATATCTGATTTCTGCATGCAGTTTCCACTGCACAAAAATGAAAATGCATCACAAGAGCTCACCGACTAAAGCAGCCACAGCCGTACGCGGAGCGGAAATCGGCCCAGCCACCGCACTGCCGCGCGGTGATTTCTTGCCGCGAGCTGGTGGGTGTTGGAGACGTGCCGTGGCCAGAAGCTGTCAGCGGGCAGCAGCGGCCAGGGTGGCTCCCAGCGCAAGGGGTGATGGTTCCACGGGCTGGTGTCAGCGAGCCCACGCACCAGAGGCTGAGCCCTTGTGCGAGAGGCAGAGGCGGACGCTCCGAAATCCTGTTCTTGTGTAGGATCTGACAATGCTTCACCGGTGGAGGAGGGACTGCTTCTCTCTAGATGGCAGCATTGGTAAAGAGTCTCGGGGCAGTCTCCTGTGGACCCAGGGTCTTGCTACACCTCACTCTGGCGTGATTTCATCTGTAATCTGGGCGTTCATTCACAATTCAGAATTCCTGCATCTTTCAAGTCCTTAGTGAGTACAGAGACTGCCAAGCCATCCCCTAAGCGTGGTCTCCCGAGCATAGTATTGGCCCAAAGCTGAAACTCAGCCTGGGAAAGCAAAGGTTGCTTTGAGACTGGCTAAAACAATTCAGGAAAATGCTGCACAGTGCTGGCTTTTGTGGGATATTTCCATGTGATAAATCCAAAGGCTAAGCCCCAGATCTTCAGCATGCAGAGTTTTGGGCAAAATTTCCAGTTGCCATTGAAAAAAATATCTGTTCTCTCAGCTTTGCAGTGAAGAGCGTGAGTTCTTCAGTATTTGTCAATCGCAGCACTGACAGCTATGCCCAGGCTCAGGTGGGGAGAGTGCCTGCAAATGAAATAAGCTAATTATCAAATAAAATAAGCCAATTATCTTTTTTTCCCTCTATGTTTTCACACTCTGTCCAGGCATGTGGGACCACCAGCACATCCCAGTGTCTCTACGCACTTTCTCCACCATCAGCAGAGTTTCCTCTCATCCCTTCCCCTCGTATTCCCTCATGCTCCCCAGCTCTGGGAGGCTCAGGGAGGATCTGGGAAAATCCCAGAAACCATGAGCTGGGACCGGCGAGGAGCAGGGCCAGGCTGGGGCCAAGGAGTGCGGGCGAAGGAGCAGGGTCAGGGAAGCGTGGTGAGAACAAAACGGGATCAGGAGCTGGTGCTGGGGTGGAGGTGAGGGGAGTGGGGTGGTATACGTGGAGACTGGAAGGGATAAAAGCTTCAAAAGAGTGACAGATTGGGGTTTACTTCCTTTGTTTTCACAGGTTGTGATTACCAGCCAGAATTATCAGAGTTAACGGCCCTGTTCCTCGTTATGGGAAATGGCTTTGTATGCCAGCACAGAACCTGCTGCTCACAGCATCCCGCCTGCACTTGCATTCTGTAAACTCACATTTTCCTCTGTGGCTAAGCACTCAGATATACTCACATAGAGCTTGATTACAGGGAACAAATTAAGTTTTAGTTAGGAAGAGGGATCTTAGCGAGGAGCAACAGTCCAGATCTGAAATTCGTCCAGGCTTGTGTGACAGCGTGTAAGAGGAGCCAAAGCCGCAGCAGTCAGGATGGATTCGCACGGCATCTGAAGTCGTTATTAAAGATCCATCCTCCCATTGCCGATGGCACAGGTTAGAAATTGCATCATCTGGGTAAACGAACCCCAGCACAACAGCCCTCTTCGCGCTGGTGATGGCTCCCAGCACCCCACCGGCTCCTGGACAACGGTGTGCGCTTCACCAGTGAAACTACAGCAAGGCAAAGGCTGGCAAAGAAATCCTGCCCGTGGCACATTTAATTTGCCACAGTTTCGACCTTTCTATCTACCCCTGGAAGCAGCCGGGATGAGATGAACATTAGAGGAGTTTGGCTGTATTTAACAGCTATGTTTAATATCACAGCATTGCTTAGAAAGACTTTGCACCGACTTCAAATCAAACCATCTCCCTCGCCTCCTTTATCAAAGCCGTTCTGGAAACACTAGGAAAAATGCTCTGCTCCCTCAAGGTGCCTGTTTGGGTGCCACAGGGTGAGTTTTCGACTTGCTGCGGCTCGCCCCGTGGTGGGCTCCCTGCATGGCGAGTCCTTGGGGTCGTCCTGCCACTCTTTCAGGCCCCAGTGAACCTCCTTGCACCCATGGCAGAAAGGAAGGTGAAAAAAAAAAAGGTAAGTTGTAAAGGGAATAAATGGGCAAAGCAAGTCCTGTGTCACAGCGAGCGAGTATGCGAAGCTTTGAATCATTTGACTCCGTGTTTATCCAGCGCTCCTGGGAGACGGGGGGAGCTGGAGGGAAGCGGAGGAGTTTAGGAAGTTCGCAAGCAGAGTGCTTGTGTTGTTTCTGGCACCAAATCACCGGTCATGTGTGTCCCTTCACAATGCCATTAACCTCCCATGGCGAGGCCTGGAGACCTTCAGGAACGCTCAGCTCCGGCACTTCCATGAAGGATGGCTGCGGCAGTTGTTGCTGGCAGCAGCAAGGCTTGGGCTGCCGGTAGGAGCCACGAGCAAGGTGGGGCAGGATCCAGTTATGCAGAATAAATCTGATAAACGTGGGTTAAAACGCTGGAGACGGCTGTTATTGAAATGAGAAACGGCGTTTACCTCTGAAGGGTGCTGAGAGCTGCGGGGCGGCTCGCTCGGAGGAAGGCGCGTTGCCCGGCCATTCGGCGTCACAAGCTGAAGACCTGCTCTGGCTGGAGCATCCCTCACGTGAGGCAGCACCGACAAGCGGCAGCAGCACGAGAGGCTCTGCCTTCTCCCTTGGGGTCACCGGCCTGCAAGGGACTGTACCGAGAGAGAAGCCTTCTCGAGTCTGCCTTTGGCTGTGCTAATCCTACACGTTAGTCCTGAAAGAGGGGAAGGAGAGAGAAAGTTTTCTGTATTTTTTCCTTTGGACTGTGCGAAAGTGGATGAAACAGGAGGCAGAGACTACAAATCTGCCGTCTCCCAGTGTAGCTCAAAGATAAAAGCGTTAAAATACTCTGTAATTATAGTCAGCCTCAAAGAAGAAATTTTATGATGGCAGTAATCAGATGCTCAGCTCTTACAATCCGTGGCGCAAAATGAAAGAATATGATTTTTTTAAACAGTGCTGGTGTTTAATTTGGCTCAGCAGCAGTTCAGAGGTGTTTCTCCCTTCATAAGAAATTTGAACTGCTTGAGAGTCTGACTGCTTGGATGACAGAGAAAAACAAAATCTATTTAAATGACGATCCTGTCTAGTTCCAGATGCCTCCATCTTTCAGGGTGAAGCGTAGCCTTTTACAAAGCAAAACAAAAGCATCAGTTATATGCAGCTTAGGCTGAAGAAGTTAATTAGTATGTAAGTGTTATTTTAAATCGCTAAATTGGAGTTTATTAGAATGCTAAAATGGATATGGTGCCGTTGGGTCCTGACTGCCTTTGTCAGGAGTACACGAGCTCCAACCAATTTCGAGAGGTCGGAGTGGGCGCCATGCCTCCTGGTTTTTAGCTTTGAGTGTCCCCCTGATAAAACTGTTGCTTTCGTGGAAGCAGAAATGCTAGGTTATATGGCAAGTAGGGAAGTCAGTAAGTTTAGAGACCTTAAGGACAAATTTCCTACTGCAGGATGGCAGCACTCAGCCTGTGTGGTTTAACCAACCAATCAAGCTTATTAAAAATTAAAACCACTCTGTTAAACATTCTTAACATATTCTGGTTTTCAGTGTTCAGACTAAAACCCTAGTATCAGAGATTCCCTCCCGCTTCCTGCAATCCAAGGAAACTTATTTTCCCGAGTGTAACTTCTTCATGGGCCACGCAGAGGTATCACACCTGCCTGCACATCGCTGTTGCGAATTTTTCAGCCTGGTTTCCTAGCGTCCCATGCGGTCAGCCCACCTCTGCGTGTCTCTTCTAGGTGACACCAGGAAATCTCTTTTCACATATTTCAAATTGGATATAGATGTGGAGTTAGCAAAGATGTTAAATACTGTTGGTTCAATGGCACTGTGCAGCAGAACGGCACAGAAACCCTGGTGAGAGCTTTGCTGAAGAACAGTGGCTCTGGGGGCTCAGCCCTTCCTGGACACCAGTGAATCCACGCAGGACTCCATGCCCAAAACGCACACCCAGAGGAAACCCAGCACCATCACCTCTCATGCCAGTGGAAGTATTTGTTTTGTAATTCTTTGTTCAAAAGAAAGGCGTGAGGTTCTGGTGCTTCTCCACGGTCTTTGGCTGTTGAGGGTGTGTGGTGTGGCACGGAGCCCCTGAGCTGGTGCCTTTTGCCCCCTCCTCTCTCAGCAGGCAGGGCAGAGCTCGCAGAGGTCTGGCTCATCGCAGGGGTCTGGCTCATCGGCACAGGGGTCCGGCTCATCGCAGAGGTCTGCCTGGCTCATCACCGCAGTGCTCCGGCTCATCACTGCGCAGGTCTAGCTCATCGCAGAGGTCTGGCTCATCATCACAGTTCTCCACCTCATCATCGTACAGGTCTAGCTCATCGCAGAGGTCTAGCTCGTTGGCACAGAGGTCTAGCTCATCACAGAGGTCTGGCTCGTCATCACAGTTCTCCACCTCATCGTCGTACAGGTCTAGCTCATCGTGGAGATATGGCTCATCATCACAGTGCTCCACCTCATCATCCTACAGGCCTAGGTCATCACAGAGGTCTGGCTCATCATCACAGTGCTCCACCTCATCATCGTACAGGTCTAGCTCATCGCAGAGGTCTGGCTCGTCATCGCACAGGTCCAGCTGTGGGAGGTGGGAAACTCAGTAAGTTGGAGTCACAATGGGTGCTGGAAGGACAGTGGGAGATTTTTGAGGTGCAGGGATGAAGGACGAAGGACAAAACTGCTGGGTATCATTACTTGCGCTGTTTGTAACTTGCTTGAAAACATACTCTGGGATTCTGATATTAGTCATTAGAATCACAACACAGAAAGAAACAGGGCAGAATATGGCCAAAGCTGCCCCAGCAGAAGTAAAGGGAATGCACAGGGCACGAAAGCTGTGTTTGCGTTTCGGTAACACACCCGGCTAGTTTAGAACTCGCTCTGTTTATAGCAACATGCTGCTGGATGCAAGCTGCCGACATTTTAGACTTTTGTACGTGTGTGTGTGCTATTAAAATCTGTACGTGATGAGAGTCACGAAGACAACCCCCCAAAGCCGGACACTCACCCCGCAGAGCCGTGGTGCTGGGCTGCGTCACCCAGCCGGGCGCAACGCCGGGGTCCGAGGAGAGGCCAGGACTGGTGCTAGGGACTGGCGGGGCCCTGCGGCCGCTCGCCTCTGAAAGCGCAGCCCGGTGAAGACGGATCGTGACTCGCAGCGCTGCAGATACTTGTTTGCTTCAGCAAATTGTTTTGATTTGAGGAAATCAGGGAGGTATTTTAAAAAGCTGATCTTTCTGCTCCTGTATGGGTAGGATAAACTGCCTTGTTTTCGTATTTTTTATTTTGATTGAGTAAAATGTTTAAAGTGAACTGAAGCCATTTATTTTTTAGTTTATTGCAAAGCAAAATTGCAAGCAAAACTGTGCTGCGTGTACAGGGCTGTTAATTAGTATCTCGCTCGCCGTAGCAGGTGGGACAGCAGAGCTTCTGGCAACATTTCAAGAATTTACTGTTGATAACATTTATGTCAGCGCTGGCAATGGAAGGCATTTTATTTTTCTGCTTTCACCAAAAAAAAAAAGAGATGGAATAGATCCACGCAAATTAAACAGCAGCAAAAACTAAACTAGACATTAGTGGTTTCGAATACCCCGGCTGTACTGGTAAGCTCTCTATCATAGAGGCAATCAAAGTGAATTTTAAGCAGCTATTGTATGTTCTGCTTTGAACTGATTATTGTAAATGTCTTATAAAAAGCAGCTGAGCTGCATTTTTCAATTTTATATACAGGCCTTGAAAACCCACTAAGTAGCTTGAATGCCCCCGTGCGTGTATGTTACACTTACTGTGCGGCAGAAAGGAGGTACAGAATATACCTCAGCTCGTGTATAAATAACATACTACTAATTTTTTCTGCCATTACCAAGCGGGTTGATGTTAAACAGCATAGCTGCTGGATGCTTCATAGGAATTGTTTTTTAGATCCAGGGAAACGCTACAGATTCCTCTCACTATGCACTAATTCCTGCAAAATGATGCCTAATGGTTTTGTAGCTCAGTGCTTGCATACTGGGTCTTTCTTCCATCTTAACTTTTGGAGTTTCTTCTCCTATCTTTTCTCCCATTTTTTTTTTCCAGCTTTTCCTCCTCTTCAGTTTCCTTGACAGTTTTCCAATTTGCCATCTTCTCTGTACATAGTATTTTCTTCCCCTCTAGGTTTCTTTTCTCCTTCATAGCACTGTGTGGGAACACAAGACTTCAAGATCAATATCTAACTTCAACATCTGCAAGCCTTCCTCTGGTCCGTGCTTTCAGCATTGACTGAAGTCCCCTTTGTGGAACTCCAGTGTGGCTGTCTGAGGAGTCACTGTACGGTCAGGGGGGCTTGCAGAAGAGGCAGAGGCTGCAGGTTTGGTAACGTCCCCGGAAAGCGCCCACGAGCGAAGAGCGAGGCAGTGGCTCTTCTGGCTCACCTCGGCTGCGGTGGCTCCTTCTGGGCTGGCCGACAGTGGCTGGGGGTCTGGGAGCTTTGGCCATGCGGCCTGAGCTGTGTAGGTTGGTCCTAGTAAAAGATGTCGTAACACATATGGCTGTGTTAAAGCAAAGATTCTCTTCCATAGCAACTGCAGTGTTTGCAGTAGCGACAGCACACGGGACTGCCTCACTCCCGCACCGCAGTGATCGTCCATTGCAAGGAACGCTGAAGCCATGAAGCGCTGACTGGAAAAAAAAGAAGGAAATAAACTCCAATTTTCAGAGCTGGTATAAGCAACTTGTAAGTGAATCACACTGAGAAACAAAGGGAAAGAGAACTCATCAGTCTCTGAGCTGGATGGAATAAACCGCGTCTTGTCCTGTTGCGTGGCAGCTGCACGGCCAGGACCCTGTGTGCAAACCAGCGTGCTCTGCTGCGGGGCCACGGCGAGCGTGCAGCAGCCCCACGGGAGCGGCTTGGGGCTCACTCAGCTCCCAACACGGGCAGAAGCCCCCGGCGCGGATGCACCACGGCACGCCGGCACTGCCGGGCAGCTGGGAGTATTTAACCCAGAAGCAGAAGGAAGGACGTTTGTGCTATGTACGTGGTCTTGTTCCTGGGGCTCCGGCACTCCTGCCAGCTGCATGGGTCGGTGATAGCCGGTACCAGTGCAAAGCCCAAACATCTTCAACATTAGTCTTGCTGTGGGACTTACCTCCCTCAAAACAATATTTAAAAGCATATGAAATGTCCTTCAAAACCTGTCTTTATTTTGACACCATTCGTTTTTCTCCCCATTAATAATGATCAGCATTATTTTAAATCTCTGTAGAGAGGCCTTGAGTGACAGCCAAACGCAGAAGGCGCTGAGACAGATGCCAAAACCGGAGAGGACGTATCAGAGGTAGGAGAAGGAGACGACAGAGGGAGGCGTAGGCTACCTTTGAGAGGAATTTTCTTAACAGTAAGAGATTTTGCTAAGGGTTATTTGATGGAATTTGTGATGAAACACTCTGGAAAACATCTCTAATTCTTATGCATTTAAAGCTCTGTAGCTTTTCAGTTTCATTTACTCCGTAGAAACTAATATAAAGGTAAAGAATGTTTTAATCAACATTTTTAGCATAAATGATACACTAGAAACATTACAAAATAGTAAGTATTCTGTTACTCCCCAGGGTCCCATCGATTTTATTCCATATACAATAAAAGTTATGAGTCCTGAAGCAGCCTGAGAGGTAAAGGTTAAATTATGGATATGTATTCAGCATTTTAAAAGCCTAAGAAGCTGTCAAGCTCTGTAGCCCCTTTTACACGAGAGGCTTGTCAGCACATGTTGCCAAGATCGGTGGGAGATCTGCACTGGCAACCCAGAGGAGACAAGCAGACATGGCATGAGCTGAAAGGATAAAGAAGAATAGAACTAGAAGTGGTCCACAAACCCAGTCTAACTTGTATTTGCTCCTTCGGCGTTGCAGTACCACTCCAAAACAGAGGCCAACTGCTAGCAGAGGCAAAGCCAACTCCAGCTTTTGCAGGCCAACAAATGGTCATGTAAGTCACCAAATAACCCAAGACCTCAGGATTAAACTTCTCCAATTGTTTTCACATGATGCAACTTTAAATCTCTCTTTTGAACAGTATTAAATTTCCTTTCATTCCCATAAACTTCAGAAAAAGTTGACTGCTCTCACATTTCAGACTGTGACCCAGCTAACTTGCACTTTTCCCCTCTGCTAGTCTGGAGAACAAAATAATGAAATTCAGACAGCAGTGACCAAATGTTCCTCCGTAGAACCTTCCTTTTACAAAACAGATGAATACTCCTGGGCTCCAAAACACTGCAGGGAACAAAATTTTCAAACCTTATGGAAATAAAATAGTAAGCCTGTGCAGTGACTTCATCTCCTTTATCAGATCAGAGACATTTTCACTGGAATTGAAATGGATTTAAAAAAACCCCTCTAAATAGAGCAAAAGAATTAAAAAATCCCACTGAAGCCATTATTGAAATACTGCTTTATTTAAAAACCCCACACCCATGTGAGCGAAAGCTAAATTTCACAAAGCTATAGATGGAAAAAACCCTCCATCATCCTCATAATTTACATAATTCTTGTTGCAGACAGAGGTGTGTTTTCATAAGAGCCATGAAAATAAATATTTCAGCTTTTGTGTGTCTGACTGAAAAGTCGATAAGCAAATGCATTGTGTACTCTGATTTGGACAAAGGGCTATAGAAAATGACCACAGACACGCTGTGTGGAGGTTCAGTTGCTGCAAGGTCTGGAATTTCTCCCTCGAGGTGCTGAGCGCTCTCGGATCTCACAGAAACTCCAACAAGTTAGTCCGCTCAGCATCTTGCCAGATGAGGCCCTATATTTATATAACAAAAAATACCCACTGTGCTGCAGATTTGCTGCTGGTGTGAGTGGAATTGCATTCACTTAAGCCCATTGCAAATTTAGCCACGAGAGTCAAAATAAAAGGAGCCAAAATATATAAATCCAGCAGACGAAGTTTATGGGGGAACTAAACCAAACATTCAACATCAAGATTTAGTGCAGCCAAATTGTTACAACTAAACGGAGTACCTTACATCATTTTGTGTCCTAGGGGCATAGCCTCCATTTTAGTGGCGTGCTAAACTCACGCTGATATCAATAAAAGTTTTACATGCAAAATGAGTGGAAAATACGAGATGTTAGATAGTACAATGCAAGTCTATAAACCTGATACCTAAACCCTGGTATCATGGTCTTTGCCAACCCCCTGCTAACTTCCATGCAAATTCCACCGATGGATCTCTAGTTCAGTCTGTCTTAATTGAAAGTCTTAAAGGTGAACCAAAATGTTGTTGGAATAAAAACCTGTTTAAGATGCCAAATCCGTAACAAAATCCCCATGTAGACTTACAAGTAAATAAATTGTAAAGGCAAATGTACAGGCCTTCCTATTAACCTGTCAAGCCATCAATTCTGGAACCTATTTTTCTTCTGCAAAAATCGTGACATTCTTCTTCCTCTAATGACCGAAGTGTTTTACTGCTTTACACGCATGGCAACAAAGATGATATTGTGTAGGAAGGTGGTGGAATCTCCCTTGTTCATGCTGATGACTGCCATGGCCCTTTCTGGCAGGACTGCTGACTACAAGTTGGTCTGGGGCTACCTGCAAGTGGTGTGAAGTCATGGTTTAAGACAGTTCAGTGTAATATCGGTTGTTTTCCAAACTATTGCCTTAATAACCTCCTCGCTGAATCAGACTTTTGAGGACTGGGCTAATCGATTCCTTTTAGAAAAAGCAAACAAACTCTGCAAGAGGAATCGTGGCCCCTTTGAAGTTAACAAAGAGTTTCACCTGAAATTACCTGGGATATTTTGCAAAAGTACAACCTGGTCATGCCTGAACTAAGCTGTAAATCCACTGCCTTCTTTTCAAGACTCACTTCTGGGGCAAATGAGAAAGTCAGAGATAAAACAATTGCAACTCTTTCCTCCCAAAGGATAATTACAAAGCTCAGCATCTCACATGTAAATAACCAGCCCGTGTGACTATTTGGAAGCATTGCTGTCACACACTTCTGTTGCCCGTCTTGCTCTGTACTACTTCTGGTTGTTAAATTAAGGCTTTGAAAGTGCCTGGCACAATGGATATCAAATTTAATGAAATGCTGGGGTGCAGTTACAAAAATAAAGTAATAACAACAACAAAAATAATGCCCAATAAGCATGCCAATATTTGCATATGTTATTAAGTAGTTGCTGGTGTTTGTGTCCCATTCTATCACCCTCATTTTTCCAGAAGGGCAACATTACACATTACAGAGGTATGTAATTCAAGGATATAAAGAACAGAGTCCTTCTGCTATATATATAAAATTCCAGTGTAATACACATATGAAAGGGAGAGAATTGTGGTCTATTTCAAGGCTTTTCCTTTTATCTTTTCCACAATCTCCTGCCAATTTTCAAAGTACTCCCAGATCACAGACTGAGCTAGATTATCTGAACAAGATTGCACTGCACCTCCTGATATTCCCTCTGTCATTCCGCAGGGCTACAACCTGTCCTCTGATCTGACAGTGCTCTCTCCCACCGTTCCCTGCGGCCATCCAGCCTTTCGCTTGCGTCTTAGGGCGAAGAAACGATTTCAGCCTGAGAAGGAGACAGAGCTGTTGCAAAGACAGGCACAAGCGCACCTACTCATCGGCCTAACCTGTTGCCTTCGAAACAGAGAGGCCCCCGGCAGGAGATGCGTACCCCACTGCCTGTGGGCATACCTGGAGCTACGCCCCGCTATCTGCAGGCGACCGGCCTGGCTCCGGCAGCAAGAGGCACGTCAGGAAACACCTGACAAGGACCAGCGCTGGGTTTAACTCTTAACTACTACAGCGTGTCAGGTGCGATCCATTACCTCCCTGTCTTTGGTGTCTTTTCTTACTCCTGCTGAAAACACAAATGATGAAACCCGTCTTAATGGCTTAATAGGGTTCTGTCATCATCACTGGGCTTATCAATCATTTCCTCACGTGGTTATGAACAAAAGGGAAAGCTTTTGCTACATGATCATGTAAAGTAAAATTTTTCACGTGCATGTTGGCCGATATCTGTACTTCTTAAACTGTCTGCAACAGACTTACAAGACATCTAACTTGCTGGAAAAAATTGCCTAGCAAGATACACGTCTTTCTTGTACATACCTATTATCTATATAGTGGCTGATTTTTTTTCAGAGCATTCATAAACCTTACATTCATATCTCCTGATGCTTTTAAAGAAATATGTTATTGTTTGTACCGCAGTTGCTCCTGAAAACTCAACTAGAAAACGAAGGATGCATCAAGTGGAACAATGTCTTCACATACGTTAGACAGAATTCCTAGTCTAAAGAACTGTCAGTGTAAGAAGACATATATGTTAATCTCTAATCTTTAAAAAGTACCAGCAACTGTTGTTTTCCATATTATGTCAGCATTTAAAAATCAGCGGTGAAATCAGATTTACATGTGGTCTTTCCATGGATGCACCGTTTCTAGGAATCCAGGAGCAGTTCTAGCCTTCAGGTTCCACTCCGGAAGCCCTACCACACCGGTGTAATTCTAGTTAAATGTCAAAGGATGACTGATATGGCCTCGAATGGTTGAAACGAAAAAAATCTGGGATAGATTAATAGGAGTATTAGTGAAAGATGGAAAGCAAAACAAGGATTCTTTCCTAATGTGACATGATACTTAAGAACACACGTTGTCAGTAACTACAAATGTGTAATGTTTCTCTCTTATTTTGCTGTACTTCTGACACTATTCTCTTACAATATTTTGCTTATCATCCTCTTGTGAGGTTTATTGTACTTACAAATCATTCCCAGTCAGCTTCTTTGCTATCTTTTCTTTAAAAAAAAAAAGAATAAAAAAAGTTTTGTGTGTAATACATTTCCCCTGAGGGAACTAATTCCACAAAGATATCGACTACAAGCCTTTCGTTGTTTTAAAATATGTAGACATGCATCAAACGGTTGATTCTTCTCCCCAGAGTCACCTTCTGAAGCTTTATCAGTGCATTACATCTCCGAAGCATCCTGCAGACCGCGGAGGACAAACTCCCTCTAATTTGTCCTCCCAAGCCAGTGCTTATCTTTACCTCGACTATTTTTTGCCATCAGATCGTTACGAATACTCTGTGCTATTCATTTTATGGTGTTTAGGGCTGTGTCCACTCGAGTTCCTTTGTTTAATGTATTTTTAGTTCTTCCACTGTGGTATGACAGACTGCAGCACGTTAAAGGAAAAGTAGGGAGAATATTTGTATTGATTTCATAACGCTGCAGATTGAGAGCAGATGTATTCCCAAACCCGTCTGTTTTAGCTTTCATTTCTGTGCTGTGCTGAACAGTCTTCAAGCCAGGAAGTGATTTATATTTGCTAATTGCATGCACTTTGGTAGATTTGCAGCTAAAAATAAGTGGTTTGCTTTTTAATTATAAATGATTTATCCTTCCACACTGCATGTATCTAACACTTAGAAGCTAACTGAAGACTCGGGGAATCTGCCTTTAGTTTCCCCATCTGCCACAGACTGCTTTTGTACGCTTAGGCGCTCGCCGTGGGTTATCCCTGTGCCCAGCTCAGAGGTGTCTGGACCTCATGGACATCTTGCTTTGTTACACAGCACACCGAGAGCTTAAGGAAACGCTTTTGTGTTTTAGCTAAACAAGCCCAACGGCAGGCTGCTGCCGAACGCAGTGGTTCACCTGCTCCGACCCCACTCCTGAAGAAGGGTCCCGCTCGCCTTTGCTGGGTCTAACACCCCAGCTGACCCAGCTGGCCGATGGGGAGGAACGTTGCTCTGCTCTTCTCTCGGCAGAGGGTTCGTTTTCCACGGGACCAGTTGGCTGAATGGGCTCGCCCAAATGAATTTACAGGAAACAAAAGAGATTTTTGTAATGTGGGCAGCTTGCTGTTAGATCAGTTTGGAAGTAACTTGAAATGTCACCTTGGAGGGCCAGGGCAGGCAAGTCTGGGCTGGTGCTGCAAAAATCCTACCCCAGCTGTATGGCCTGACCTTCTCACTGGAAATTAGCTCTAGTATCCCGGTGTCTAGATGATAAGTGTCAGGACCCTGAGGGCACTCATAGCTCTTAATGACCAACCAGCTTCATCTGGGGCCTCCAACCCAGCCCACCCTTGCCTAGGGGTTCTATTTAAGCTCAGCCCTGCCCTTTCCTTAGCCCCTACCTGAGCTGTGTTGGAGGGCTGGTAGTCTGTAACTCCAATATCCCTGTGCCTGGTTAGGGACCCTGCTCTGGGCCCTGACATGTGTACTGACTTCCCTGCTTGACCTCAGACCTGTCTTATCAGTGTGGACCTGCCTGGTAATCACCAAGCTGTGTCCCAGCAACCATTGCTGGAATGGGCCCTGGCCTGTGGTTGATCTCTTGGCTTGACCTCAGACCTGCCTCATCACCATGACCTTGCCTGGCGATCTAGACTCTTGGCTGGACCTGGCCCTTGCTTGAGGGTGGTGGGACAGGCTCTGGCTGGTGAGGCCCATGTTCTGCTGGCTGTGGCACCCCTTCAACTCCTGGCCCCTTAAGGACCAGAGAGCATTTGCTGTGCCCTGGGAAAAAGGTGGTTCAGGGACCTAAACTGGCATCTCTGCTCTGAAGAGGTAACTGTCTTGTTTGTGTATGTGAGAAGGTGGTTTCAGACCTCAATCTCCTTCCCTAACACATAGACAGATGCTTATCTGGATTTGTTCCTCCTCCTGAAACTCTGTTAGCGTCTGACAAGAAATACAAGAGTCATATGGCAGAAAGCAAGCCTAGGAGGGGTGGGATCTGATCTAGCAGGAAGTGAGGAGGAAATTCCTTTAATCTTGTCCTTGTTTCCACTCTGCTTACAAACTTTTTATTAAGTAGTTGCTGACTTTTGAAATCCTAAACCTAATCTAAGCATCCCAGGAATGTGATCATTCTTCTGAATGGAAAGTAATTATCACTCCCAGTAGCTTCGACCAGCTTTGGCAGTGTCCTTCAACCCCGGCAAAACAGTGCTATCCACCATCGAATCTGCCTGACCGCGGTTACAGCTGTGATATAACGTACGGTGAATCGGTGTGCTGCGTTGGCAGGAGGGAACTGCAGCCCTCCTGCCCACAGAGCTCAGCTTCCTAGCACCGGCGAGAGGGAAAAGCGTGTTTGGGGTCTGGTTGTGGGCACCACGTCGTGGGCTGATGGAGCCCTTTAATGAGGCCACAGCTGTGTGGGAAGCTGGTGGGGTCGGTCCCCAGCCTGGTCCGAGGCGTGCTGGAGAAGGGGAAAGCAGAGCAGGGTCACAGTGCTGCTCCTGGCACTTACCATCTCGGGCAGTAGCTACACCTGACTCCTTTTCAGTAGGCTTTTTTTGTAGAAAAGCTAAACTAGGAGAAATTAGTATGTTAAATATTAATTTGACTAAGGCAGAGAGGGTTGAAAAATGATTCCTAAGATATGAACTGGACTTCTGAGAGCCTGGCTGACAGGAAAAGTAGGAGAGATCCAGTAAATCTGAAATGTTGTGAGGGGAAAATGAGAAGCTCTTGACTATCAACCCACATATGAAGAACAGTTGAGAAACCACTTTTCCACACTGCTAGCTCTCAGTTTCTTAGCTTTGTTTCAACAGAAATGATTAAAGAAGTAGAACACTATACGCACGGAGCTCAGTGGGATAAACTTTAAATTCCGTAAAGCCGATCAGCTGCCCTCCCCGCAGCCACAGCCGCACCCAGGCAGCGAGCGATGCCCTTCCCAGGGACTGGGGCGGCTGGTGTCGGTCCCGTGCCACCATCACAGCTCAGACAGGCACCGGTCGCTCCCGACCACTGGCCACCATTGTTGCCACGAGCCCTGGGGGAGGCACCGTGTGTGGGGCAGGCACGGGCTGACCTGCGTCTGCCGCTGAGTCGGGCACCCCGAGATGGAGCCTTCACCACCTCTCCACCAACATGGCACCCTTCACTTCGTGGCTGGGGAGCTTCCGCAGTGAAGTTTGCCATTGAGGTATTCCGGCTCTTATGTACGATGGGGGAAAACCAGGGAGAGACCTGAGAAGATGAGGAATGGAGGCAGCAAGTAATGAAACTGGACTCCGTCTGGAAAAGCGGTGCAATAACCTCACAGATCGTGTTTGCTGTGTGAATGGCAGACCCTCAGAGAGCGAAGCGGGGAGGGGAAGGGATGGTAACCCCAGCCGGTGCCTCCATAAACCCCCCTGCTCTGAAGGAGAAGGGGTGAGGCGGGCTCTGAAGAAGGGCGCCTCAGCCACCCGGGCGGGGGGCAAGATGGCGCCGGGCGGGGAGTGGCGAGGCGAGCGCCCCCCTGCGGCCCGCCCGAGTGGTGGCGGGAGGCGGCGGCGGCAGCGCGGACAGGCCGGTAGGGGGGGCTGCTCGGCCGGGCTGCGGCGGGGCCGGAGCCCGGGCCGGGGCCGGCGGAAAGTGACAAGTGAGGGGTGAGGGCGGCGGAGGCGGTGGCCGCCCGCCCGCGCTCCCTTCCCCGCCCGCTCGCTCGCCGGGAGAGCGCAGCCCCGAGGGCGCGGCGTGGGACGGGTCGGCGGCGCGGGAGGAGACGCGGCCCCGCGGCGGTGCGCGGGCTCGGCCCGGGGACGCCGACGCTGCGCGGTTGGATGTGGGAGTAGCGCGGCGCCGGCTCAGGAATGCAGCAGCCCGGCGGCGGGGACGGGAGCCTCTTGCTGCTCCCGCTGCTCCTGCTGCTGCGTGCGGGCAGCCGGGCGGAGCTGGGGGACGCCACGCAAGGTAGGGCTGTGCGGGGCCGCGTCCCGGGCTTTTGGCCTGCGGCGGGACGGGGGGGGGTGATACCGGGGTGGTGGTGTGTGTGCGGGGGGCCGGGGCCGAGCCCCCGCCGCGCCGTTGCTGCCGCCCGCCCGGGGTCCTGAGGCGCGGCGGGGCCGGTGCTGAGGCGCGGCGGGCGCTCTGCCCCGGGGGCTGCGCGGCCCCTCGGCCCGCCGGCTCCCGCGCTGCCCCCCCCTTCCCTTCCCGTTAACGAACTCCGAGTTTTATACTCGGTCTGTGTTTAATTGCTTCGTAAAACGCCCTTCGAAGTGCGCGGCCGAGTTACGAGCGAGGTGCAAGCGTTCCCGGGCAGCCCCGCTGTTGGAACGGGCTTTATGGTTCCCGAGGCGGCGTTACCAGCGCTGGCTCGTCCTGCAGCTCCCGCTTCAGCTCCATCTCATCGCCCTCGTAGTCTTCCAAGAAGTTTTTTTTTTTTTTTTTAATTTCTTAACAATAACCTCAAAGAAAGCCTCTTTGATTTGGCTTTAACGAGTAATATTTATTTTGTGAGCCTTGCGGTTTTGATTTGAGCCTTTTGCCAATGATTTAGTGTAAAGCGCGGCGTAGCGCACGCATAAAGGGAGCTCGATGGGACTGGGCAAGAAGGGCTGGTTTCTGAGGCCAAGTCAGTGAAAAGTGAGCAGGGCTCTTGGACGCCTGCATGAGAATCTCAGTGAGGGGTGGATATTCGTGAACTCCAGCTCCTTGAAGGTATTTTACGGCGGGTACTTAAATCACAAGCCACTTCTGAAAAGCGCCGGTCGATAATATGGCCGTGTTTAGTTTTTAAAGAAGGGAAAAAAGTGAACACTAAAGAGATAAAGCTGAACTTAGCGGTTCAAAACTGTGAAAAAGCTGTGGTTATAAAACCTCTAAGCCAAATTGCAGATACTGTAGCACAACTGCTTTTAAAAAGTCAGTCGTGGCTAGCAGATGCAATGCTCCTGTCGTATGCCTGCGCCTGGCTTTCCCTCTGTGTTTCAGCGTGTCCCGAATGATGCGGTTCCCCGGGACGGTGCGTTACGTAGTGGCTCTGTGTGAGTGACTTCCAGGTATCGCAGTGTGACTCTGTTGGACGCAGGAGTCTCCTGGTACAGATTTGCTGGCTGGACGATCTAGCTTAGGGTAGGAATTCTCCGTGACATCTCAGTGGGAAAATTTTCAAATGTTGTTTTTTAGTGTCTCCAGGGAATGCTGTATGTGTTTACAAATAGCTGTATTTTTAAAAGGAGGGGGGGAGAAGGCCATCTTTTTTCCTGTTTTTCAGTTAATTTCTAAACCTTAGGGTTATAATATGAAGTTTTGTGGGTTTCTAAGAGCTTGGAGGAGGAAAAAAAAAACCCTGAACATAAAGCAACTGGTCACGTTTGGTCCAAAGCTGGCTGATTTTTGTTTATTGTGAATTCTGCTGGGAAGCATCTTTCATTATGTGAATTCACCTTTATGTATGACCATTGATATAGTAATTGTGCACAATAACTTTCTACAGTGAAATATTTCCTGTATTTTAACTAAAGTTTTTGGCAGAAACTTACAATGTTGACTCACGGGCAGATCAAGTGATTTATTTATTTTTTTATAGATAGACATCTATCACTTATGTTACTACCACATACTGCATTTTCCCTCAGACTTGCTAAAGATCTAGGATTTGTAGAAGAATAAGGGAGCCTGAACATTTAACACTCTAATTAAAAAAAAACAAGCAAACAAAACTATTATAAAGTGTTTTACATATTTCTTTAAGGTAACTGCAGGGGCTGGGCAAATAGGTTTTGCTCCATCAGAAACCCAGCCAATCATACAGAACACCCTACCCTTTCACCTTTGTGTTTTTTAAAAAGATAGAATAGGCACCACTAAGTAAACAAAAGACTTTTTTTTGCCCCAGGTGTGTCAAATAAGGACTGCAGTGAAAGCCCATCTCTGGTAGTAGCCTAACTTCTACTACCAGAAAAGATGGGCTGGGAGTCCAAGATCTGATGGTCTAACACAGTGAAAATATTGTGGAGTAGTTTGGGCTGTTAGCTGCCTGAGGTCCGGAAGGATCCGAGCCTCACTGTGCTGCGCTTGGTCCAAACATCTGTGGAGGCACGACTCCCGCCCAGAGACTTCCCAGTCCGACACTCCGATCCAGTAAACGTGTACAGATGTGCACAGACGGCCTCGTGTGAGTTGGCCGATGCAGCTCGGTAGGACAGTCAGATGTGGGTCTGCTTGGAGGCCAGGAACCCGCCCAGCCATTATCCCATCTCTTCTGCAGGGATTGTTACCAAGTCATCCATTTAGTTGAGAAGGTGTCAAGTGACCAAAACTGTTTTGCTGTGTTGCCTTCCAAAAGCTCCTTTTTGCCTTTTCCCCCTGTCTCCTGCTGCTTCCTTTTTGTCAGTGACATTTCCTTGTAGAGAGCGAAACAAAACAGAAAGTTTGTTTTCCTTCATACATTCATGCTGTCTTTAATGCGTGCCCTTCCTAAGGGTTCTTATGGGCTGGCCCAAGTGTTCTGAATAAAACCACTAAGTTAATGTCAGTAGAAGTAACAGGAACACTCCAACTGGGATATTTTTTCATTTGTTGCAGTCTCTGACTATGGATATTACCAGTTCAGCTTTATTATTATTATTCCATATCATGTAACTTTGTGAGGAGTCACAGCTGAAGAAGCGTGAATAGTGTACAAGCATACAGCAAACCCACAGATCTCTAGATTATGTTTTACATTATGGGGGGTACTGTTGATTTCCTTGAAAGTCGCCTCCTGTGAGATGAAGTTCCACAGCTCTCGATGAGTCCCGGTAATACCCCGGTGGTTAATTGTTCTGTCCGTAGGTCAACAGGCTGCAATTTCAGCCAGTATCCATGTATGAGTTTACGAACAAACAAAATGCTTTTGTTGCCTTAAGCCTATAAGAGGATGAGAGCGATGTCACTGTTTGACTTACCATGACTGTAGTCTCGCATTTCTTGACAAACGTTGCTTGAAGTATCAGCAAATTATCTTCAGGACATCATCACTTTGTTTCCATAATTAACATCTGCTGAAACTGCTATGTTGACTATGTATACAATGGAACTTTAAAGCATTGCAAGCGAGATCTGGGCAGGAGAGTATTTTAAAGCTTGTGTATGGATTTTAAATACGAATACCTAAACGTAGGCAAAGAAGAAAAAGCTTCCCTGAGGTGTGACACTAGATACCACCCTTTGGAAGCACATGTAGAAATGCAGCAGTCTTCTGAGACTCAAAAGAGCACCTCAGAGTTGAAACCTCTCTTAAAAAGCTGCTAACTAAATGCAGCTGCTTTCCACATAGTGACTCTCTTGCAAGCCAGAAATATCTAGAAAGTTAACTAATACAGAACAAAAAGTGTAAACCTTTTCTTCCCCAAGCCCTGGAGAAAACCTCAGTCATCCTCAGTTGCAAATCTTATATTCACACAGTTGGCATGTTTTTGAAATTTTCTATCTTAAGAAACAATTTTTAGTAATCTGACTGTGAGCTGCAGTTATTTTCGGCTACAAAGTCCTGTGTTACATCTACTGATTCAGTGTGATGTCCTCGCCTCGCTGTAGGTGCCCAGGCGGTATGGGCTGGTTCTTCAGTGGAGAAGTTGCTCCCTGACCCAAAAGAAACGAGGTGGCCGGTGTCGGGGCTGGCCTTGGCGAAGCTGGAAAGGCTCAGCCCGGCCTTGCGTAGGTTGAGGTGGGGCAGTGATAACGCAGCTTTGCGTTTTGACAGTGGCTCCTCTGTAGTGGAACACTTACCTGAATATCAGGTGAAGCTCATTTATTGTTAAGAAGCTGTATTTCATAAAACTTTCTGCTTTTAAATATTAGCAAATGGGGCTGTTGTATTCTCTTGCACTTGAAATCAGAGGTTTATGTGAAGGTTTATGTGAAATCTGAATCTGGTTATACGGTAGGAAGCAGTTGCTGGTGCTGAGGGTAGTGCAGCACTGGGAGGGCTGTGGAACCAGCTCCCTAAATCGGAGCTTAAAGAAATTTTGGGTTGATTGAGGCTGGGGCAGCAGTTTGAGGCTGGGGCAGCAGTTGAGCAGTTAAGTGACCCTGTAGAGCTTCTTCCATTCTGGTTTCTTTTTCGTTCTAATCATGGAGATGTTGAAAGTCAATGAATCTGGTTATTTATAAATGAAACAATAACAAAATGAATAAGTGAAAGCAATTGTCTATGATTCTTTGGAAAGAATAACAAAATACTGGTGTTAGCTGAAGGATGCTTCTGTAGGTTTGGTAACTGCAGTTTTACTTTCTGATGAATGAAGAGCATTCTAAAATTCCTGAAATATTACATTTGGTGTAAAATTTCATTTGATCAGCCACTGCAGAAGTTGTTATTTTTTCTGTCTGTTTACAAGCAAAGTCACACCCCCCCAGGAGTGTGGCAAATGAGAGGCTTGGTCACGTTTAACGTCTTTTAATTGGGCTGAAATGATAGAATGCATAGAAAGGCTATGAAGTTCGCTAGGGTGAAAAAATGGAGTAATTTCATCTTAAATAGATACCATTAGTGTGTTAGATAATAATAAAGCTCTAAATATTACCATTATTTAATAGTAAAGTTCTTTTAGGTCGTCTTGGGAGTTGAATGTAAAATAAAAGAACTTGCGTATATTTGGAATCTTATGCAATGTGGTATTGAAAGTGGTGCTCTGCCAAAGTCAGACAGCTTGGGAAAGGGAAGTAGCTTCAGAAAGGAACCCTTTAGTGAAGGAAAGCAGTAACGCAGGCTGCTCAGCGTACTTCCACGCCAGCATCCTGTAGTGAGGAAGATTGCTTTCCAGGATCTCCTCCTGAAGTGGAGACATTGCAGTGCCACTGTTTCCAAGAAAGCTGCAGAGCAGTGTGTGAAAGGAAACGGCTACCGAGGTGTGAAAAGAATCCCGCGGTGCACGTTGCTGGGACGGGCACAAATTTGGAGGATGATTAGTTAGATAAGATTCCTGAAAAATAATGCAGAATGGTCACCAAAGGGTACAGAAAGCCACATCGCTCCCGTTGAGGAGGAACTGACAGGTGTAAATTAATTGTGGGGCCAGGACCAGGTTTCACCAGTGCTGTGTACAATGCTAGGCTTTTTCCAATGTATTTCAGCAAGTCATTAGCTGGAGTTCATGCCGAAGGCGTGAAATAGGCTCTGAAGCAGAAGAAAGCCTAGGTCAGGTCTGCTGTGTTACTTCTACGGAGTTCCATGGAGTAATTGTACTCGATATATCCTCTTTTAACGCAATCCCTTCAGAGAGCTGCGGAGAGGCTCTGGTTGTGTTTGAGCAGTGAGGTGCTGCAGGGCACCTTCACAGCAGATCGAAGAACAAGAGAAAATTGTCTCTTGCGGGAAGTATCCCGTGTTGCCGGCGTTGGCAGGGGCCGGGCAGCGGGTCTGCGTCGGCCGGGTCAGGACAGTTACCTGCCAGCTCAGCAGTGCCGCTCGAGGCACGGCTTCACCCAGCCGGGCCTTTCTGGTGTCGTGTTGGAGGCAGGGAGCCCGGGCACGTTCGTGGTGCTCTGGGAACACTGAAGGGAAAGATCTCTCTGGCCGTGGTGTCAGGGAAAGTTGTTTTTTTTTAAAAAAAAAAATAAAAAATTGAGACAAGTCACCATATGTAGAGGCAAGATGTACTCCTCCTGAAGAGCTGGAGCAGAAGTGCTGCTAACTTTGTGCAGATGTTGCATGTTTTTTATAACTGCTGCTGATGCCCTGCGTTGCGTTGTGTTGTGCAAAGACATGCTTTCACTCAGCAACAGATATTTGGGACTAGGTTTACGTTAAGACTTAGCCATCCCAATATGCAGTGGTAAAGTTTCATAACTAGGTGAGTTCTTGAGAAAACAGTTAGTGGAGGCCCTGGTGGAAGCCTGCATTTTATTAAAAGTTTTTTTCCCGAACTGGTCAGGTCATCTGTTGAAACTGATACTTCAGGATGGCTTCCTGTGACCTTCTGCTCCGTTCCTCCAAGGGGTGTCAGTTGTGCATGCTCCTGCCCCGTTCCCAGATGCTCTGCTCTCTCCGCAGCAGAGCTCTGAACATCTGCTCCACGCGGATCTGGGAAAGAGATGGAGCGGTGAAGCTCCTTGTTGGAGCACAGCAGCAGGCCATGGGAAATTGAAAGATCAGAGATAAGCAAGGAAAAATGGTCGGCAACTTTATAACCTCATTGTGCATTCTCTCCAGAGACTGGAAATATATGAGGGTATGCTTTTCTTACCCGTAGAACTTCAGATTATCTTTGGAAGGATATGCACTTCCAGATGCACAGCGTGAGCGTTCATTCCTCCTAAGAGACAACTAGTTTGTTGTCCTCCAAAGGAGCTGGCACAGTCCCTCCCAAAGACGCGAAGCCATGCTTTGAAGGATTGATGGTGCAAGTGTGATGTGCTGCCCGAGAGTGTCCACACTGTGGGTGGTCAATGCAGAGCGTAGTGACTGCTCATTCAGAGAAACTGTGCTTCAGTGCTGAGAACACATGCTGGAGAGGGAGGGATTTTATGATCTGTGTGGCCTTATCTTCAAAACTCACAAGGACCTTTAGCTCTTATCACGTTTACTTGGGAGAGCTGAGCACTTCTCAGAATCTCCTCAGAAAGGGCATAGGGTGCAGATCAGTCCAAAGACTTCAGAAGCCCGGCCAGGAGAAATGAAGCTGCTTGAGATGATGCGGTGAGTGAGAGATTTTACTAGAGGCCTTTTAAAATCATGTCTGGTACTTCTTCTCTTCTTGTTGGGCTAATACCACTTTGAAAAGAAGCTCTCTCTGTACTTCAGTCTCCTGACCACGTCTAGGTATAAGGCAGGAATGACATTTGTAGGGAAAAGTCCTCTCTTTTGTTAGGCCAGCTGACCAGCTTTGGAGTGCAGAATGTGGGCTTAGACCTGAGAGCAAGAGTGGACACTAATAAGACCTAATAACACCACCACCTTTCGTTGTTTCTTTAAGTTGTTACAAGTACGTAACTACCGTTATTTGAAAAATAATGGCAATGCTTCCAGTAATACATAGGTTAATTTTTGCTAGGCAGAGGCTGCAGCTTGGCATTTTGTTTTGTTTTTGTCTGAGCATTTCCTTCAGCCCTAGTTCTATAGAAAAGTTGTTAGGACACTTGCTGTGTTAAAGTATTTTCAATGAAAGTGACTTTTCCACCATCTTCCAGAGAGCTTTTGGCTGATTTTGAACACAATGTGAGTGTCTGATGATAGGATTGTTCTTCCTGAAGGCTTTGGTTTCAAAGCAGGGATGTAAGGGTGGTGACACGTGTATAAGGATTCTTGGGTAACAAAAAAACGCCAGGACGATAGAGTGAATTGCAGAGTATGGTGACAAGGCTGGGCTGATGGATGTCCTAAAAAGTTTGAAGCGCATACAAGAAGGGCATAGGCGTCTTGATGTTCTCCTAGGAGAGTCTGTTGGTTGTGGTGAGCACTTCTCTTTGTTCTTAGACTTGGTACCGGGCTTTGTTACACAGTTTTATGCACTGGGTATGTTTGGATAACATAAACCAGCTTGCCAGAGACATTTTGTTGCAAATATGAACGTGTTACAGAACTGCTAATTGCTGAAGTCCTCAAGATAGTCTTTCTGGAAGAAAGCAGAAAGAATTAGTCCAGGCTCGGTACTCGCCGTGAGCAGGCAGGTGTGTTCCTGTCCTCTCACTACAAACTGAAGCAGGTTTGAATGTTTTCAGATGATTCTTGTATTTGATGAAGCTTTTAAGTTTTCAGCCTACTCGCAGAAAAAATTATTGATGCCTGTGCTCGTTACTGCTCTGAGCTACAAAGCGAGTGGTAAGTCACCTTTTTGACTTGGTTGGAGGAGGAGGGACGCTGTGTCGTAGTGCTGTCACTGTGTTGGTAGCAGCAGCCAAATTAAATGTACAAGCCTGTCTCACCACCTCAGCATCCATACCTTTGAACATTTGTGGAATGTGGAAGTTGGAAAGGGGTTTTGCTTTCCTTCTGTTGAATTCAGTTTCAGTAATTCTGTCCTCAAAGATAAAGTGTGATTGTGTACACAGAGCGGTCTCTGGGAGAAGCCAGCAGCTTGGCCAAATGAACACCCCCCCCCCCCCCCCAACCCCCCCCCCAACCCCCCCCCCAAAACACACCAATGTTAAAACTAAGGTTAGATCTGTTTTTGATCAAGTGAGGTCCACTTTGCAAAACTTCTGTTACCTCACCTTTCTCTTTGTGGAGAGGTATCATCTTTGGTGTACGGTGAATATCGCTCTCATCTGTGGCACCTTTACAGAGTTATTGTGTATCTGAGTGCTATGGAGTCTACCCTGTGTTTACAGCAGTTTTTGCCTCTCCCAGTTTTTCCTGTAAGAGGTCAGTTATCATGGTTAAACATCTCTCCTCCAAAATTAACTTGGCTTCAAATAAAAGAAAGTATCTTTGTAACTGTTTTGTTTACTCTGAAATATCTGACGTACTGTATAAGGAACAAGCATTCTGTACATTTGAGTTTTTATTTTATATGTTAATTATTCATTCCATATGTTTGTGTTTTTTTAAATACATTATCTCTCTGTGAATTTAGTGGAAATTTGTAGCATGATGGAGACATCTCTTTTTCTCCAGAACAAGCTGAGCGTAGAGAGCACCGCGTTGAGCTCTGCTTTCAGTGTGTTTCACCCAGAATGACAGAAGGTCATTTAATTTCTGTTTAATTGTCAGGGAAATGGATTTATGTCATTAAATGCTTTCAAAAGGTCACAGAATAGCACTAGGTGGCTCTTTGCTTCTTACCATTGACTTACTGTTCTGGTGTCTTGAACCATTTTTTCTTTCTACATCTGAAGCTTTTCTCTAAATGAAACAAATGTTCCAGTTTTGATTTATGCGCCCTTTGCTTTTTTATGAAGAGTAGAAGCACAGAGCTCCCCTGAGAGCCGAGTAGCCGTGGAGGGCCAGAAATATCCCACAGCTGAGAAGCTGGCAGCAAGAGGGAAGCTGGTAATTAGAAGTGAAAATGTGGTAGTTTAGAAGTAACTATCTGCCAACGATTAAATCTGAAATTCCAAGTGGCTTCTTCCTTTGTTCAGGCCCTGTCTGGGCGTTTGATGCATTTCGCTACCGCTGGATGTGAGAGTTGCGTTGGCTCTAATCTGCAGTATGTCAGAAGCCTCCCAGAAAGCCCGGCTGGTGCAGCGCTGGCCCCCTTCTAGCTGGGAGATGCTTATCAGGCTTGAGCCTCTTCATCGGTTTCGTTTTAATATCTGGGGCAACTTAGTAGTGTTACTGATGCATTTTACAGCTCTGCATGGTCGGGAGTTGTGGTCTGAAAGCATGGTCGTTTTGCGCAGTATTGCATCAAGCAGCTATGATTAATTTGGGAATGTGGGGGCTGCTGGCATCTCTGAGGTTGAAACGCTTCATGTTCACGATAGGATGTTTTTGAACTGGGGGCCCCTTACTTTTAAATTCACTTTTCTTGGCAGCCTGTCAGAGCCAGAGTCTGGCAACCTTTGTAAGTGAGATGCAACAAGCCTCACTTATTTTAGCTATTGGTCTGTCACTGTGTTTTTAATTTACTGTAATTTAATAACTGACACAATCCTGGAATAAATAAATGGGCTGTGAACATTCTCATAGACCTTGGAAGTCCAGCTCAGGGCAAGATTTAGCTTTTAATTAACACTATCCATGAGATTGATTGTTAAAACTGTATCCTTTTAAATAAGTAAATGTGAAGTTGAGTAAGAGATGAATAATTGAAACCTGGTGTGGGGTAACAGAATGCGTTCGAATGCGGGCAGTAGTGGAGCCCAGCGCCTTCCCCAGCAGAGCGAGCGGAGGCCCGTGGTCAGAGCTCTGGGCTCGGCTTCTCCTAAGCTATGGGTCGTTCCACTGCCGGGCCTGAAGCTGGGGGTTGTCGTTATTTGTCCTCTCCCTTTATTTCTCCTGTGTACAATATGTTGCTATATGTTGAAAACCACATGTTCTTCACGACGTTAAGAACAGCAGTATTTTACTTGTGTGTAAACCAGATTTTTAGTAAAGAACTTTCAGAAGGCTTTCGGACACCCAGCTAAAGAAAACTGTTGAAGACTCTTGGCTGCTTTTAGCCCTTGCTGCTACGTAAATTCCCCCAAAAGAGGCGCGGGCAAGGGAAGAAGCTGTCAAGGCGTCCTCTCGCTGCAGAGGGTCTATCTATATCTTAGTCATTAGCAAAATTCTAATCCGTCAGGGATCAAAAGAAGATGTTCTCCTCTTCTTCTTTTGTTATATAGGGGGAGATGATACCTGGTTTGCCATTTTTCCTTTGAGAATCTGTTTGTAGGATGTGATTTATGTTCTCGCATTCCGGTTTAGTGATTTATATTTTTTTAATAATGCACAATCTTCTTTTAAATCCTGAGGAGTATTTCTGACTCTTACGACTGGTTGTGTAGCGAACCCTGAGCAGTAGTAAAAGGTTCACAAAACTTCAGAATATTTTATGTGCAGAAATCTGGCGTTCCATATGGACTCCTCTTAAGATCTCCGGGCTCCTACTTTTCATAGCAGCAAATGTGGTCCAGATATGAGGAGCTCTGTGATCAACCTTTTTCCAGTCTGAATATCTACAAGGAATGTCAAACCGATTTGCTTTTGGTTCAGTTTGTTGGTTGTGCTATTCATAGCGAGACAGATTAGGCTGGGCTTTCAGCTAACTGTCCCATTCCTTTCTTCCTGAACTGGTTTTAATGGGGAGCCAGGTTTGGCAGTGGTCACGCTTGTCTCTCTGGTTTCAAAATCTTCTTATCTGTGAAGGTCCTAGTAGTTCTAGGGAAATTCTTTGATCGTCTTAGGAATTTAAAAAGTGGATAGTTGGTATTGGGGGAAGGGGAAAAAGGTCATCTCCATGTCGATAGTAGGTAAAGTTAATTTTCAGAGAATTTGTTCAATAAAGAAAAAGAGACTACTTGCAAACTCACTGCTTTTCTTTGCCATAGGACTCTTGGTTGGGTAATATAATCTCTTGTGTGAGGGCTGGAGGTGGAAGAGGCTGCTGTAAATGTGGGACCTGTACAAGGATTTCGGGGAACCTGACCATCTAAGGTTGCTCTGCCATCATTCATGGGGCCCGTTCAGTTCTCTCATTCAAGGCCATTCCGAAGACTCAGAGTTTGGAGCTTGTAAGCACTGGGTGAATTTTTTTAGCCTGAGTCCTCTTTAGCACAGAGTACCACTGATATAAGGGTCCCATTCAGCTTTAAAAATCCATGGGTAGCTCTAAGAGCAGTCCCCTTTTTCAAGAAGATTTTGACTGAACACAGCGCAAATGTCTTAATGGGCATCGAAGCCGTTGCCTGGGGCATCGCAGACACCCGTCCAGCAAGGCTCGGAGCTGCCTTGGGTTTGGGAAAAATGCAGTGTATAGGGGTCTGCACGGTTCTGTACATGAAGTATCTTTTTTTTGTCAGCTCTACAGAAATCCTCTACCCAAACCCTATAATTGTCGGATGTTCTGTTATACTATTCCCCCTGCTAGTTATTATCTCCTAAGATTATCAAGGGTAACTTCCCATGGACTAATTGTAAGAACTGACAGGGCCTAAGGGGAAGAATTCTGTCTCGACGTTGCAAGTAGGGGATTAAGTGTGTATATGTTCAATGTAATTTGCTGAGAGGTGTCTATGTACATATCTGTCAGAAGAACTGTAAAATCATTTGAAGTATCGCAAAGGACGGATACGTGGTGATACGGAGGCTCAACTTTCTTTTGCTTGTGTTGCATTATCCCATTGAAGCTAATTTTATATACTTTTTTCCCTCCCCTTGGCTGCATAAGCTAGTGTCAGTCTCCTTGAGAAGGCATTTATGTTCTTGAAGGATTATTGTACTAATTTAGCTTTCATTTCATCAGACCTCATATTATCCTGCTATTTGTTCCTGTACTTTCACTGTAAATTACTGACACCAGAGGTGGTGGGTGATTACAGTGGAGATGACTGAGGTGCAGGAAGGAAATACTAGGTTTTGATCTCTACTCACTTTGCTGTCTTAGAGATCCTACAAGTGGTTATGATCCTCTGGGGCTCAGTCATTCAGTAATGCTGATTAAAATAGTCAATCTGAGCAACAGAGCCTGACGGATTTTCTGCCAGAGTCCTTTAAAGAATACACATAATGCATCTTTTAGGAAATTTAGCGGGCAATTGCTTTCAGTCAGCTAAAATATTTCCTGTGTAAAAGAATGCCTGCTATGCTGGATTTGTGAGGGGAAGTACTGTCGTGTCCGAAATAACAGGCTGGATTCGTTGCATCTTCTCCTTACAAACGTATTTTTTCTAATGATCCGTACTTTTGTTAAAAATAACGTTAACAGCACTAGGACTGTATTTGCACTATAGTATTCCTAGGTTCTAAGTTGTTTCTTCTGAACTGTAGCATATTAAGTAATACAGGCGTCTGAAGCTATTCAGCATATCGGTTTTATTTAAATTAAGGGGTAAAAAGTGAATTATTTAGCCATTAAAAAAAGCAATTCTGTCTTCAGCCTCAGTGGAATCGCTGTCTGAGCTTTTCTTGGGACTTCTGGGTAAAACGGAGCCGCTTCCAATGTGAGAGTGATGATGTGCGGTGCAAGCCCACCCCTCGAGTGTGATGTTATCGCCCTAAAAAATGCATCTTTAAACAGTCAGCCTGAACTCATTCCTGTTAGTGATGGTACTTGTCTACTGCTAGACATGGAAAGTAAACTGAGAAGTGACTTTGATATATTGTCCTTATTTTTAAAAGCAAATCATTTTTTTTTCATAGGAAATAATTTTGCTACTTTGTTTCCAGGCACGCTTCATCTGGTGAACAGGGAGGGGGAGTCCTTTTATGGAAAACAGTTTCAGGGCCGAGTGTCTAGAATATCTTACCCTGAGGAACAGAGAAGTGCAGTTCTTCTCATCGACCTCGTTGGGACTTAGAGCGCATCTGGTGCTTTAAAGAAGTGGGTGGTGTGGTTTGGTTTTGCCACATTGCTCCCTTACACTGGTACAGCTCCGGAGTGTTTCCCATCAGCTCCGGTGTTGTTCAGATGCACGGTGGTACCACTGAGATGGTTATTCTTCTGTAGGCTGGCGTGGCAACGGGAAGTTATTTGACAAACAGTGATTGTCTGGAGTTCTGCTGGTGCCTCTTTTCCCATAGATGCTAAGCGTCCACTGCAGAACGTGTGAAATGTGAATACTTTGGATTTTGTCTTTAAGCAGAATATAGCGTTGCTTTTGCTTCCTGCACCAAATGCCATGGGAGAAAGGATAGTTTTGATCTGCGCTATCCATACTGTGATGTGTAGCTGTCTCAGCTTTCAGGGATGAAAGACGACTGTCATTTAAAGCGCTTGCCATATGAGAAAACAGCGTCTATTCTTGCATAGCTGTTTGGGGGAAGGGAGAAAGCAAATGCTTTGCATACAGGAAAGATATCTGCTCAGGGGGTATTTGATTTCACTAAACAAAATATTATCCAACCTCCTTTGCATGACTTTCATACCATAATGGGGTTAAAATGAGCAGCCAAATGCAAATGGTTACACTTCTTGTTCCATATATGTTCTCATGCCCTCTACCAACCTTAACCATAATTTCCTGTCTTTCTTCTTAAAGAAATATATACTAGGAAATTAAAAGGCATCTCATTTGCCTAGTAATAAATAGTATAGAATTCACTCAAATCCTAATGGATAGATACTGTTTATTTCTACTAGAAATATTTCTCAGACTAAATGTATGACTTGAAATAAGCGGTTTCATTTCCAAATTTTAAATCCATTTGTATGTTGGGAAAGCATTTACAGTATTTGATGAAAGTTGTTGCTACTTGAGACAATATTTGTTCTTGAGGCCTATATTTAGTAATTGCATGTGCAATTCAAGGAGATCAATAGGAGTTCTCTGAGCATGAACTTACTTTTCACATTTTGGAGGAATATAAAGATATATAAAAAAAAGGGAATGTTTAATGCTGTGCACTTGAATTCGATCTTTTGATTGGGGTACAACTCCTACTTTCAGTCTCCTCTGTGGCTTCTTTGGCTTTTACTAGTTTTCTCATCAGTTTATGGAGTTCTGAAATGAGTGATTTTTGTGTACGTAGAAAAAGCATTTTATAATCTTCAGGATTTTTCTGTTTTGCCTGAATCTATCAAACATTTGTTCACATGAAGCAAAAGGGAAGGCAGCTTGAAGTGTCTTTTTCCTGTTGCACAAGATTTGATCCTTGCTAGAGTTCTGCAGAATTTACTAGTTTGAGCCAAACTAGGAAACATTTTGGATATTTTATGTTCATTCATCTTTGATGTCTGGGATTTGGGACTTCAGTGGTTTATTTTGGATATAAGCCCAGGTGAAAATGTGCTGGAAAAGGGGTGCACCTGGCAGGCGAGGTTCTGGCAGCCCTTTTCTGGCCTGCACCAACAGGTTCTGTCCTGGGCCAATTTTAATCTGAGGTATTTCTAAGCTTTCCATCTCCCTTGTCTCTGGATACTGGTATGTCTGAATCACAGAATCATTAAGGTTAGAAAAGACCTCCAAGACCGTCGAGGTACAATGTACAGGAGGATCACCCCTGGAGAGCGCAAACACTGAAGGTTTGGAAATTCGGTGTTAGCGCCTGCTTTCCAGGGTGGGGTTTTTGTTATTTTGTTATTCTGTGTTTTTTAATGATGAACTTGCCCTCTGTGGAAATCTGTTGAGATTTGGAGGTGAAGTGGCGTACACTGAACTTTGTGATTTATATTGTCTTTGGTAGGAGGCTTATTCGAAGATGCCAGGATCATTTGGAAGAATCCTCTGACCCGGAGTGCAGCTGCATTTTCACTCGCATTCTTTTAGGAGCAGTAGAGCGCACTTTGGGGCTATGCCCTTGAGCTGCTCTGACGAACCATTTCTATTGGCAATTCAAAGTCCTGGAGTTTTGTTTGGGTTTTAGTGTTTTCTTGGGTCAGCCAACGTCTGCTTAGACGTTTTCTATTAACATCCCTTTAATTTTGGGATATGCTTTGCTTAATTGAAACTTTGATGTCACAGGAAGATATTATGACAAACCTGTTCTTCCTTACACTAATGTACATGCAGAATAAATACATACTGTGACCAATTCTGGTAATAAATTGTCTTTGTTGAAGGGTCCGTGATTTGAAAGTTTCCAGTTCCTTTGCTTCAGCAAGACTCCAAATTTCTTGACATTCCAAGCATGCTGCGAGGCTTGCCTGCTCGTCTGAGCTGCTTAGTGAAGAGTAGGTGGAAGGAAGAGTAGCTCTTAGAAACCATGCATGGGTAGCGGTAGTCACTGACAAGTGCTCCATGACATACTTTGCATGCGTTGTTTTAAAAAACGTATTTATATGCATTTTTTTGTAACTGTGCCAAAAACATTGGACAGTTACAGTTTTAAATGAACACCCTGATCTGGTGTTAGAAATGTGGTATGGTTCAATTCTTACATGCACATGATGAACAGCAGAGAAATATAACATACCGTGAAGTTATGCAGCAGTGCCAGGTCTTCAGTTGTTTTGTGTTTATAAGCAGATGCTTATTCTTTAATCTAGGGAATGACTGGTGTATTATCCGCAGCGTGACTGATTTACCAAGAGATGCAATCAATTTGTTTCCAAGCAGAGACATGTCTGGCCTAATACAATACAGGCACACTAATGACAACGCAGTTTCCAGTGTTTTTTCTTATTTTCTAGTTTTTAGTGACTGGGATTATTAAAAAAAAAAAAGTAAATAAATCCATCTGTACCAATTTATTTTTTTCAGGGGAGAATGTACTGGGGAGCAGAATTACAGATGTTCACATGCCCAAACCCTATCATGATAGCAGCAAATGACAGAGCTGCAATGCCGTTTGGCACGGCAGCTAAAATGACTGACCTATTTCTCTTTCAAAAACTTTGTTTATATTAGAAGCTTTATATCTCAAATAAATTAGCTTTATGTGAATGGGAACTACACTTGTAATGATTTGGTTTAGAAAAGTAATGTCAACACCCCAAAGGATTTCTGGCCTTTGATTTTTCCGGCGTCCAATGGAAGCCTTTCGCAGAGGCTGGATAATGTCTCGTTCTGACTTCTGTTGTAGCACACAAAGAGAAGTGTCTTGACAGCTTCCAAACCAATAATATCTTACTTATGTTTCAATATGTGAATAACAGCACAGGCTTTCCAGAGATTATTTTTTTATAAAGTCTTTAGTTCTGTAACATACTGTAGCCAGATGAACATAAATCCTTTAGCATTTTGAAGAACAGGAATGTATCCCTTTTAAAAATGTGTGCTATAGCAGGGATGTGCAGGAACAAAATTTCACTGAGCTGGAGTTGTATTCTTTTAATTAAGAGGTGCAGTCAGTACAGCACATCATACTTCTTCCTTTTCATGCTGTTTCTTCCCTCTTTTCTAATCTCTGTTCTCCAGTGTGGTTTTTTCACAGTCCTTGGGAGCCTTGTTTTTTCTAAGGGATCCCCTGCTGACTATTTTGAGGTCTAAGCAGTTTCTTCAGCTTTGATTTAAAAAAAAGTTGTTCCTTTGATTATTTAAACAATTCCATTGCTGTCAGTGCGATTAGTTTCTTTGTGGTGGAAGAGCTGGGAGGAGAAGAGGACCAAGTATTGCTGGTACTTCTTGGCCCATCGACTGTGCTGATGTCTCATCCACCCGGGATGCGTCTTTGGGTGTCCTTGGTTTGTCCCCCTGGGCAGGGGACTGCGTTAAAGGGGTCTGTGCATCAGACAGTGCAAGGAGAGACTGGTGGAGAAGCCATTCTGTGCAAACTGGTGCTGGAAATGCTCTGCTTCTGTGGAAAAAGCTGTTCCACACGACGTTGTTGGAGACACCTCCCGTCGTTCTCAGCAGGCAAGTCCTATGGCAAGTTCTGGTGCTTTATCAGCTAGCAAGAAGTGAGAACTCCTCCTGCCAATCTTACAGAGCCGATTGCTGTGGCGAGGAAAAATGCCTCAAGCTGTTGCCTCCTCCGCAGGGCTGGTTTGTTTTCCCCTTTGCCCCACAGCATATGCACCACTGCCTGCGTTTGCCTTTTTTCTTCTATTGACAGTGAATGTTGCTAATTGATTCTTGTCTTGAGGAAATCTTTCAAAGTAATAACTTGCCTTTTAATTTAATATCTGCCGGTTCCTAGATTACTGTGATGGCAGAATCTGAAGTGTTCAGACTGGGGACATCTGTGTTTGTTCAAGAAACAACAGGAGATGCAGTGGATGGAAAATAGATGGAGTTTGTTGAGGCACAAGAAACTGGCAAGATACCTTGAACAAAGTGTTAAATAACAATGCCCCAATCCAGCAAAGCACTTAGACATATATTGTAACTGTAAACAGTCGAGCTGTCCAGTTGATTTAAATGGGGCTAGTTTGGTGTTTAAAGTTAGATACGCGCTTGAGTGCCTTTCTGGATCAGGGCCTAAGTGAGGGAGAGTTTGTGTTGTTTTTCATTCACAAGAGGGAGGCTTGAACGTGAGACCTGACCAGTGATTAGTGCTGTCCTGGGGCATCCGAGATCGTGGAGACACTGTTTAAGGCTGTAGCCTTGCTGCTACTTTTCCTGCCACTTGCAAATAATACTTCTTTTTCCTTGCTTATTTTTCTGCTCACCAGTCAAATGACTTACGCAGAATATGAATCCAAAAGATGCAAATAATTCGTTGCATGCCAGGATAACGGTGTAACTGATGACATTTTTCAAGGGCCTCAAGCCAGCTTGTGTGGTGGAAGAGACAGAAGGTAAAGGGCAATAAAAGCACTGATGTAGAGGTGTCTTTCAACTTCACTGGCATGAAGTACATGTAAAATTTATAGTTTTATGTAAGTACACGTGAAACTACAGATGAGGTTTTAAAATAAATAGGTCTTGTGTAGATAATCTGTACCTTTTTGTGAATCTTCTATCTTAGAAGTGTATCTTAGGGAAACGGGATTTTTTCAAACAATTATTGCCATATGATTTTTATTACTGGGAGGAGCTTGCTTAGCGGGCTTCATCCCACAGACTGTTTCTCTTGCAAATTGTCTTTACTCCTGCAGAGGAGACTGCCATGCAGAGAATGCTGTTCTGCTTCAGGTTTGCCATCAACTTACTCAGCAACAATTTGTCTCCGTCCCAATCTGTGTGAAGTAAGATAATAGTGTTTACCCACCGGTGTAATACAAGTTCAGATGCTTGAAAGAAAGGCCCTACTGTGCAAAAATACTAGGTAGCACTGTTAGCGGAGGGGGGAAGTATTCTATACCTGCAACTTTAGATTATTTACAGTGAATGTAGTGAAGTTTTCATTAATAAATAGGTAAGGTGTACTTGGTTTGCATAAGTGCATGGTGTCGCTTTAAAAAGAAATAATATTAGGAAATAATGCTAGGGTTGTCACTATCTTAGTAGTGGCAAAAATGTGAAAGACTTTCTAATCCCTTAGGTGTGGAAATTCTGCTGCTGCTGTTCCTGGTTATTGAACTATTCTGCTTCTGGCTAACGTGCTGCCTACCTCCTGTTCCTCTCCTGCCTTGCCTGCCTATGTCGTTTCTGACACTGAATGGCAATAATACTTCGAAGGAGCTGGCGGAGGAGAAAGGTTGCAATAGCAGGGTGATGAAGAGGAGTGAAAAAGAGAATCAAATATGCTAAAGAATAGTACTGAAAGAAAAATACTGTTTTTACTGTGTGCTGCACCTGCAGGGCCTGGACAAGATTTATGTCACAGTTCGGGTTGTGTACATGCGCCTGGTAAGGAACAAGCTCCTTTCTCTGGTACTTTTATAGTCTGGATCTCGGTGGTGGTGAGGGCAGTTGTAAAACTCCACTGGCTTCAACAGGGACACGAGTTTGCCTCTCCCTTCGATACGTAATGAAGTGTGTGAGGAGGAACAGTAGCCAGGGCAGAGGTTTGACCGAAAGTCATGCAACAGGTTAAAAATAAAGCACAGGCTCTCGCAAGTCTGCAGCAGGCACTTCATAAGCTGCTCGAAACACTTCACAAGAAGTAAGTGAAAGAATATAGAAAATTGTGAAATAAGCCGCTCTTCTGTTACTCTCAGCTGTCGGCTGTGGGGGTGATGTGGGGGGTGTGTGTGTGTACAGCATACTCTGTAAAGACCCTGATAATTGTTCCTCCATAAGCCTTAGGTCAGGAAATACACCTGACAGAGCTGTAATTTGTAGACCTGTGTAAAACACCTTTTCATAAGGCTTTGTTTCATATTCGTTTGGCTAAATCTTCCCACAAATTTTCCTAGCGTTTTACGTGCACAAACTATATCATTGTTTTGGAAAATGCAAGCCTTACCACTGTAAATGGGTTTATATTTCCAACAGGGCAGTTATTTAATTTCCTGTTGGAAGTCTGCAAATGTTGGCACTGTTCACTCGCTGGCGGGAAGCCAGAAGAGCGAACGGTATCATTAACATGCTACAGTCCGTTCGAGATTTCAATTGGTTTCACCCAAAATACATTTTTTTGATTAAATTTCATAAAAGCAGTCAGGGAGATAGGGGTGAAAAGGGGGTGACAGGGTATTCTCTAGCATGAGAACAGTTTTTGTTCTTCCTTACCTTGTCTTGTGCTGGAGCAATCCTCATTTTGCTGCAGACTTAATCTCACTTTGTAGTTTTCCGTTAAAGCACCACAAAGTGAAGGCTGAGGTCTGCTCCTGAAATTGGCTCTTTCAGTAGAAACACGTTCCCTGCTGCAGTTACCGTCCTTGGGTTCCATGTGCACGGTCCCTGCGGAAGGACGGGTGCCAAGGTTTGAACCTCCGATAGTCACGGTGACGTGCCTGAAAGTCCTGAAGTTCCCCAGGTGCATTTCCAAAGGATTCCTCAGCAGCCAGAGGACTGAGCTGTTTGGAAAATGCTCTCTTTAGAGACAAGCACTTAGAAATTAGATATTAGGAAGAAATTCATCACCGTGAGGGTGGTGAAACACTGGCACAGGCTGCCTAGAGAAGCTGTGGCTGCCCCCTCCCTGGCAGTGTTCAAGGCCAGGTTGGATGGAGCTCTGAGCACCCTGGGTTGGTGGGAGATGTCCCTGCTCATGGCAGGGGGGTTGGAACCAGATGAGCTTTAAGGTCCCTTCCAACCCAAACCATTCTATGAAATGATGTGGAAAACAAACTCTGATAAAGAAAAAATATTTTTTTGTTCAGAGTTTGTTTTAAATACACAGACTTAACTGTGCGAAAACGAATCAGACTAGTGTAAAAACACATGATTTACCTGGGGTGCCTGGCATAGGCTATCTGTAGCTGCATGATGCTTCAGGCAAGGCAATTTCCTCCATGTAACAAAGTTACGAGCTCAGGTGGACCTTCTGGTGCACCATGTCTGGTGCCCAGCGTCCTCGTGGAATTCTCCATTTGGATGATTCTGTTCTCCATTACTCTGGTTTGCAATGGAGATATTCTTAGCAACATCTACAGCTTGAAAGAAACGGAGCCAACTTCAGTTTTCTTTTGCAAGTTTTTCACTTTGAAAGGAGCTGTGTGTTGAAAACAAGTGATCAAATGATGTGGCAGACTCTTCATCACTTGGGAGTCTTTACATCAGGGCTGCTTTTCTGAGCAGTACACCTACAGCCACAGTGGGCTGTGTGCGAGCGTTGCTGGGTGTAGGAAGTTGTGGGACGTGTCATGCAGGGGATCAGATTTAGGATTATTGAGGTCTCTACTAAATCTCGCATAAGGCGGTACTTCAGTGTAATCTGTTTGGATTTACCCTGTTCTGAACTGGAGCAGCTGCTTTTTCTCAGTGGTTTGGGTGTGGAAGAGGCGGCGCTCGTAGAGAAACGTGCACAATTTATATACTTTGGTTAACATTTGCACTTACTTTTTCTGGCTTATCTGAAGCTGTAGTAGGTAAAGCTATATGACAGAGAGCAGAAGGAGGATAAAAAGCATGCTTTGAACACCGATCATACTTTGGTATTGTTTCTTGAATGATATTCTTGGCTGCTGATAATATGTAGTTTAGGCCATTGATATGTATTGAATCCGAGTGGGGACTACCTAAGTGCTTTTGTGTGTCAAAAGAGCAGGTTCCTTTTTTATTGGGTCCTGAGAAATACGCAGTGCAGCTAAAGGAAAACGCACATCAAACCCAAAGCATAGAAAGCATGTAAAAAATGATATGCCTGAATTTATGTACTGCAATAATGTACTTCTGCCACTTTCATATTTTTGGTGATAACTCATTTAATAGGATCTGTAGGTTTTCTTTTATTTTTTACTTCTTTTTTGCAGCATACAGATGAATGCACTTACCTGTATTTACATCCCGAAAGGCGAACTAGAGAGTGTTCTTTCCATATGCTTATGGAGCTTACAGCAGCAATAAGTGTACAGGGACAGGAGACCCTCTGGTCCTTTAGAGTTTCTTCTGGGTGTTAAATTTCATGCAGAAAATATGGTTCTTATTGCAGTTTGGCAGGCTTTAGAAAACGGCAAATCTTTTCAATGGTCCATCTAAAAGAAATATAGCATGCTCAGTTTTTCTTTGCTGTCTTTTAGTATCCAGAAGTTATCAAATTTTTATAGTAGGTTTGATCAAGAGATCTCAGAAGTATTTATAAACTATTTTTGATTTTTCACTGTGCCTTACTGTTAGTTATGTGTTTTCTCCCTGTAGATACATATAGAGAGCACAGGTAAAATAGCTTGTTTGAGATCCCAGAAGAGAACCCATAGCAGGTGTGGGAATAAAAGCCAAGGATCTCTCTTCCACATGCCTCTGCTTTACCAAAATTCTAAGATCAAAGCCCTGTTGGTTTTTGTTTTTTTTTTTTTCTTTTTTTTCAGTAGCCTGGAACATTGCCTACGTGTGGCTCTTTTTCATGCTGTACAGATGTAGCCATCTTACATACATTAAGCTTTATTCTTGGGCCTGCCCAAACTCCTCAATCACTGTCTCTTACTCATGTACCTCCCAAATCCTGCAAAAGTCTTCTGTAATTCCCAGCTGCCTACCTCCCAGGTATGTGGATTTGGGAAGGGGAGCGGGATATTAACAGAAGGAAATGGTTACCAATTTGCTTTTGAAGTAGCTAATTATTTCAGAAGTTGTTACCTTCATGAAACAAATACATTTGCTAGCATTTCTTGAAATTGCATGACTTTGGGTTGAAATACTCTTTTCTACACAATGTTGCGTACTGGTTCATCAACTCCAGTTGCAGTCGAAAGCTTGCTGTGCCGCTGGCAGAGATTGTCCCGAGTTCTGACTGCCACCTGAGCGGCAAGGAAAAGTGTGAAGAGGTCACAGTGCGCAGCAGTCTGACAAGAGTGAGGTCCTACATGGTGCTTTATGCATTTAAAATCAGTGTAAGACATATCAACTGTTTTAAATGCAAATTTGGACTAAAAGCCAGATCTATATTTAGACATCTAAAAAAATCAGGTTTATATAGCAAAGAAAGAATAAAAGAACAATCAGCCACACAACAAACAGTGATATCTTACATATATGCTAATATATCCTGCTAAAAATTGAACTCACAACATCGTGTAAGTACCATGAAACACTTCTTAAAGTGTAACAACTGAGATGCTATGTAAAAAAAACCAAAACAACTCAAAACAACCACCTCCCCCCCAAGCCCAACTTGACATATACCTGCATGATAAATAACTTGACGCTGAATAGATTTTTTCCAAGGAGCACTTCCATTTATCGTGTATTGTTCAAATTTTAGCCGAATGTATAGCTATCAAATATAAAATGACAAAGTGCTTTTAAATTTGCTATATTGACTTTGAAGAGTATTTTGCTTAACAGCCTTCAATGATGCAGTTCAAAATCCTTAGGAAATAAGGATGATACAAAAAATACTGTGATTTGGTAGACTAGAGGTTGTAAGTAAGATCCTATGGGAAGCAAATCTACAGAGAAAAAGTATTTAATGGAGTCTATAGTTACTTACAGAGATAATGCTTCTGGTGTGAGGACATGCTCTTAGTATGGGGGAATGATAGGTGCGAATAAAAGAGAGACAGCGGCCTCAAACACAAAAGGGGGGCATCTAAAAACTGTGAATGAGATTACCAGAGATGGGTACAAAAGCTTAGGATAAACACAGCAACAAAATCAGAAAAGCGAAGGCACAGGGCAGAACTCAAGCTCTAAGTGATAATGAGAGAAGCAGAAAAAGATAAAGCTGAGAGAAATGCTGACTAGTGATTCAGCACTCAGGAAGAAGTCTTGATAGGTGAAACCAAAGGTTAAAAATTTTAATGCTCTTTTTTTGTGCTGCTTTCCACCCTACTTTGAAAAAAACCAGCAGACACAATGGACGTAAAGGTGTAAACTCTGCAATCTCAGTCTAGAACAAGAAAAACCATGTAGAAAGTACTTGTCTAAATTAGATGTTTTTATATTGCTCCTCTCAATCCTTTTAACCTCTGAGGAAGTTGTTTAGTCCCAGAGTGAGAGCCACTGTCTTTGTGGTCTGATGGGGGTAGACCTAGAAAATTGGGAAGGAAAGGGGGGGGAACGACAGACACACATAAAGCCTGTTGAAAAAAGAAGTGCCAAGGAATTATACATCAGTCAGTTTGACAATAGATAAATTATTTGCAAGCAGCTGGAAGATAACAAGGAGATAAATAGCAAGCTCAAATGGTTTTGTCAAGAACAAATCCTGTTGCACCAATCTCCGTTCCTCTTACAGCAGCATACTGAGTCTTGTGGGGAACACGAGATGACATATCTTGAGTTCATGTAAACTTCTGATGTCACTTCACATGCATCATTCCTACAAGGCATCTACAGACACAGGGTCTTCATGAAACTTGTAGCGTAAAGGCAGAACTGGAGTAATTGCATACCAGGGATGGCTCTCAGGGTTTGCAGGGAAAATGGAGAGCCTCTAAATAGATGGAGAGCCTTGGGCCTGGTGGTTTGGTACTTCTGGCAGCAAGCTGGGAACTGGAATAGCAATTGTGTCTGGCGGACACACAGGTGGGAGGGATGGACTGCGAGGGTAATGGCAGGCAAGGGGGTTTTAAAATGATCTTGCTAAACTGGAGAAATAGTCTGAAGAAATATGATGAAGTGGAAGAAGTGCAATATATTAAACTTCCAAAGGAGTGATCACCTGTATAAATTACAGAATAGGAATGTGGTTAGGTTGCAGCTCTTCTAAAATGATTCGGGAGCTTTCGTGGAACAAGAATTGAGCGGAGTCCACAGTGGCGTACTGTGAGGAGAAGGCAAACATTGTGTTTGGCTGCGTCAACAGCAATAGAACCAGCAGGGTACAAGAAGTCGTCTGTCCCTCGGCTCAGCATGGGCAAGACCTCAACTGGAGGAATACTGTGCCTAGTTTTGGGAAATACATCTTGGGAAAAGGTACGGATCAGCTGGAGAAAGTCCAGTGAGAACAGCAAGAATCATCATGGAGCTAAGAAAACATGACCCATGAGGATGAGTGAACAGAGGCTGCATCACCCAAAATGGGGGAGGGGGGAGGCAGCAGATATGAGTCGTTAGTACATAAGTTGTTACAGGGAGGAAGAGAAAAGCTTATTCTCGGTGGCAGTGATTGCTCAGACAAAAGATATTTGGCTTAATTTACAGCAGAACAGATTTAATTTAGACATGAAGAAAAAACTTCCCAGGGTAAGGAGAACAAAGCCCTACACAGTCTCGGGGTGCTGTGAAGTCTGTGTTGCTAGAGGTCTTTAACGAGAGATGAGGTTTACTTCTGGTAGGGCTGGGTTTGGGGAGGGAGATGGCAAGAGGACTCTGCCACGCTATTTTACCCTGGTTAGCGTGGTGACTCTGAAGGGGTCCTGGAGAAACTACCTTCCCTAGGCTCCATCTAGTCTTTGTGAGTATTTCCTTCGCCTGTTTCTTCAGGCCTTTATAAATATACACATTAATTGAAGCAATAATAGTACCATACCTAAATCGTTTCAAACCTAAGACCTGATGGGAGTATAAAATGCTTTTTGGTATGAAAGCTCACAGACAACAAACCCAATTCAGACCAAAACTGTAGTAGATGATCCTGAAACCCTCGTCTGTCCTTGCTCCCCGGACTTCTTATAAAAGGAAGGGTGCTTCGGCACTGCTCATCTCTTGCACGTGGAGGGAGGACAGCGGTGCTGCGGGTGGTATTCACCTGTGCCGCTTCTCTGAAAGCCTCTTGGTCTTTGCTCGTAACAACGTACGTCTTTAGTTCTGGCCAAGGAGATGACAAATACATCTACTTTATTAATCACGTGAGTCACTTGAGAACAGCAAAACATCAAACATTTTGAAAGGATTGAGTATGTCAGAATCTCTGATGTTTTTTCTGTATCTGTGTAATCGTCTTTGATTCACTTCTGACTTCCCAAGTAGTTCAAGTCTGCCAAGAAGCCTAATCACTCAACACCAACCCTCAAGACTGAATAGACTTAGGTTCACTGTCGTGTTGAGTTAATACATCAGTGATGAGTCTAGTCCAAGAGCAGAAAAAAAATACGTTTCCCAAAGTTGTGTGAGCCATTAAGAGGGGTAGCTCTGCTGGGACTAGTTTACATATAAGTTAAATACCAGATATGAGGGGTTGTCTTTACTGAAAAATAAGTAGTCTGTCATTATACAGAAAACAGAGGCCCGTTTCTGTATGTACGTGTGTCTAACTCACAATCTAAGCCCCAAAGGATGTGTTTGTTGAAAAGAGGAGGCAGAGATTGCCAAGAAAAAAAGGCATGCCCTGCTCAAATAACAAGTATTACTTTCCCCTTTCTTCTTCCCCTTAAAATACATATATACACATATGCCCCCTCCCCTTTTAATACTCAGTTTTTTATTCAAATAGACTGAAGTTTAATCTCAGGAGTCTGAGTGCTATGTTTAGCTTTTCCTTCCACTGGAAACCCCAGCGTGTTTTTTTGCCACAGTAAATTCCATCCAACATCACCCTCTTTGTGGAGCCTGCTGCTGCGCGCTGTTCTGTAAGGATCAAACGCGGACTGTTAATATTTCCTAATTAGACTTTAGGTAAGAAGTTTTGTGTTGTGTGTGATGGTGTCAGTCAGTTGTGCCAGAATCACGCTATTTTACAGGACGCAGAATGCCTGAGTTTTATAGAATCCTCATAATGCTGCTCGAAGGGACTTGGGGTCACCTAGTCCGACCTCCTGCTTGGACTGGGACTGTTTTCCCTTCTGTGAAATTGTGCATGCGTGCTCTCCTTCTCTCGGTGGGTTTTGCTGTTTTTCTGATGGTAGTTCCTCAAGGCCTTGTTAAGCTGCACGTGATGCAAAGACGTTTTCTGTAGGCCACCACTTCTGGTAAGCTCCTGGGCTGGCTGATAAAGCAGAGGGTTGGAAAACGCGCAGCGTAACTGGGCTGACCAGAGCTGCAGTTCAGCCTCTCCTGGTTCTCAGGGCCCGCCTCATCTCCCGCCCTAACTGCTCATTAGTACGGTGGTTGTTAATAGGAAACCTGCACATCATTTATCTAAATTTGTTTGGGTGTGGATGCATATGCTACACCGGCATTGCAGATGTCTGGGTTTTTCTGCAAATTCTGAACATTTTATTTTCCACTGCGTGTGGAAGGAACCAGCTCGTCTACAACATATATAGTTGTTCCAGGGGACAGTGCTAAAAATGTTTAGGTTTTTCTTCCCCTTTTATTATTATCTATAATGTATCCAGTTTTTCAGATACTGCTTAAATACAGTTCATTCTCACACTATGTCCCATGAAGGCAACGTTAACCACTTCTAATGCAGGAGCGGAGTCTGGCCAGCTGCCGTTTTGTTGAGTACTTATCTGTAGCCTTTGCTGGGATGCTCTGCATTGTGTGGCCACAAGGGAAGGAAAAAGGACTTAACAATAAATAGATACTTGTTCGTAAAAACCAACCCCAAACCTGATTTCTGATATTTGGCTAAAAGGAACCTGAAAATGAATATACACAAGATCAGCGAGGTTAGTGGGTTTCTCTACAGCTGTCGTGGGAGCACACCTATATTACTATATACAGCTGTGGGAAAGTTAATACTAGAAAAGTTTCCAACAGATTGGGGTGAAACCTTAGAGGAAAAACATCAAAATTGATTCTGTGGTTTGTTTTTATTTAGGGAAAACGAAAACATGTTGAAATTAAGAGAGATGATCTTCTGTGCACACGTTCTTGATTTGTGTTACCAGCAGGGACAGGGGTGTTATTTAGAGCAATACCAGGGAAGACAGGACTATAAACGGGAGGAAGGCAATGCAGACAAGGAAGCCTAAGCTACATTTCAAAAGCAGTTTCCTAAGAGTAGAATCTGCTGGACTGAATAATCTTGCAAGGGGAGGTTATTGAAGTGACATTGCTTGCGATGTTTGCATTGGACTGGGCAGAACTACGGGGGAATATAGTTCTGGCAGCGAGTCGTCCTTGGCAGTGGGTTGGACGTACGGGTAGGTCCAGCAGCTTGGGAAGTCAATGGGAGTCTTTCAGCTCGCTCGGGATCAGGCCGTTACCGACTGAAGATGTCGCTTCTGTGTCCGTGAGCTCCGTCGTGTTTAAATGGCTGTGCAGGTCTTCAGGTTTCCGAGACTAGAGCAGGGGTGAGTGGTGGGACCACACTTGCCATCATTTAATTATCTCAGACTGCTGCCTGTAAATGCTGCCTTAGAGAATTTTTTTTTAATACAAAATTAAGAGATTCTCCTTTTGAGATGGGAAATGTATATTTTTTTCCTTCTGGATTTTCATAAACGTATTTTTAACCTGCATCTATTTCATTAATATTTATAAGTTGCAAGATTTTGCTGGTTTTGTCTGTTTTTATATTTCTCTACTTAATGGAAAGTCCCTGTAATGTGAGCCTTGTTGATTGTCTTGAAAGAAACCAAAATATAGATTTGGTTGATAATGTGTAATGTAAATATAATTAGTAGCATGTGCTTGCTTGCTTGCTTGTTTCTTTTACTGATAGATAAAGGCCTGCAGAAAAATAATGCGTCCCAAATTCAGGTCACAGGAAGGAACTGCAATATATCCTTAAGTTTGTTACCTCAGATCACGTAACTGCTCTTAGCCTTTTAAATTCCAGAGCAATAAAAAGCAGTATTTTTAGTCTCACAAATTTAAATAACACAGTATGATTCCCTGATATTGCTAAGTCGTCTGTGGGAAAGAACGGTGACATACTGTGTTTTTCCTCCCTCATTTCCCTGCCATGTGTAGTTAATAGAGTAGTTGGTGGGATGCCTACGCCTGGATGCGGCTACCACACTGGAGGAAAGTTGCCTTTGGCTTTCACAGCTCCCCTATCTCAGCAAATCGGTGGCTGGAACAATGCAGCGAGTTCTTCCCAGATATGTGAATCCCTGATGCTGGCACGTGGCCGCCTGCCTGCCGCTTGGCTTGTTGGCGTAAAATCCGTTTCTTAGGTATTTAAAGCTTTCCTATTTGAAATTAGCTTTTGTTGAAATTTATATGTGTCTTTGGTATTAGAGCTCTTTTTTTTTTTTTTTTTCTTTAAGAAAAAAATACTTCAATCTATAAAACTGTATTTGTATTGCTACAATTGTTTGGAAAAATAGCAACTGACTTTTTTGTTTTGCTGCTTTCTTTGTCATCCTCTGAGCTTTGGCACCGTTGACACTTTACTACTTATTCCTGTGGTAAGTGGGAAGACACTTTTTTCAGCCGTTGCACAGCATGCTGCAGCTGCACAGCAACAGCGACAGCCTGAACTCTTCTTCTGCCTTGCCCAAAATCCACAGGGCAGATTTGTGGCCACCATTTTGGATCCTCTCCCGCGTGCAAATTCTTTCCCACAGCCATTTAAGCCTTTCTAAATGTGTTTTTCCATTGGAAAGACACATTTGGGCATTAAACATGTGCTTAGAGTGTCGCCTTAGCTGAGTATAAAGGAAAGGAAGAAAGTATTTTAAATGGGCACAGCAGACTCGTTTCTCCTCTCCCTCGGGGCATGCCCTGGCTGGGAGGCTGTGTGCCCTTTGCTTCAGGGGAACAAGAAGCTCTGCAGTGGGCCACGCGTTGGGATGCCAAAATTTGACTGAAGTGAGCGAAGTCAGGGGCTGTTCAGAGATTCAGCCTAGAAAGGAGGCGTTGTTTGGAGGCAGTTCTCTTGCTGTGCAGGTATTTGTTTGCTGACAGCGCAAGGAGGGATGAAGAGTAATCATCCATTTTATTAAATACTACTGCTGAACTGAAGCTATGCTGCCCTTCAAAGCACTGTGAAGTGATTTGCATATTGATTTTTGGCTAAGATGCAGTTTTTTCCTATCGTCTGGTACTTACACAGTTCTTGCCACTGTAAATACCCCAAAGCCTTACAATCTTTGACATCATTTTCTTTCTGAGACAGGCAAAAACTGCTCTTCCCATTGTTCACTGGGGAAGTGGAGACATAGACAGACTAAATAAGTTTGTCTAGGATAACACTGGACAAAGAGGTAAACATGCAAGAGTGAAACCTCGATCGCTTCTTGCTCAGATGGGTACCGTCACCTCCAGGCTGCTTGCACGAAGCCCGGAGGGGGTGGTAGAACTGTCAGGGCACGCATATTTGTATTGGTATAGTGGAATCTGCTGGTCACACTGGTATCAGAGAGTCACAGTGTCGTGCTAGATACTGAATTTTGGTTTTATACTCGGGGTGTCAAAACACTAAAGACTCTTCAGACTCCCAGCATCCCCACCGCTGTCTTCTCCACCCAGTTCTGTACCTCAGCCCCTTATTTTTGCCTTGTAACACGATTTTGCTCCCTGCAGTGTTTCATTGTCAAAAGATTTGAAGCCATGAAATATTTCTGGCATGGTAGAAAAATATAAGGGGACACAAAAACCCAAAGGTCCGGAGCACGTGCATTTCTCCAGGTCCAGTCTGGCCCATGGGAACTTCTGGATTCCCAGTGCCATCAGCTTCTGCTTAACCCCTTCTTGGTACTGCCAGTCTGGTGTGTCCCCTTCTAGCTTGTTTCTCCTACCCCATGTGCTCTGGGTGAGGATCAAGGCATCTTTTTCTGTGTTCCTCTAAGATACTTACCAGGGGTTTCTCCCCTGTGTTTTCTTCCCAAGCTGTTAACTTGGCACTCCTACCCCATGTGCTCTGGGTGAGGATCAAGGCATCTTTTTCTGTGTTCCTCTAAGATACTTCCCAGGGGTTTCTCCCCTGTTTTTTCTTCCCAAGCTGTTAACTCGGCAATCAGCAGCATTTTGTCAGCTTGTGGCGGTGGACGCAGGTGAGGAGGATGAAGGAGTGCTTTTGCCTCCTGGCACCTCTTCTCCAGGCAAAACCACCTCTTCCCACTGGCATCTTATTCCAAACTGTGCGAAGGTCAAGGAGCTCAATCAACCATGTTCCCTTTCAGGGTGGGGTTCAAACTCTAGTTAAGAAATCCTCATTCACCCATGTAGTAGACAAGTTGTTTGGGTTTACATTTATTGCCCTTTTTTAATCTGATTTTAATTGGAAATCTTGAATTTACAGCAACAGGCAGTGAAGAAAGCATGGCCTCAGGTGAGGAAACCGATTTTCTCACCTGCTCTAACTGCAGCTGCTTAGCATTCAGATGCTGCTCTCCTGTGGCATCTGGTCACGTCCCAGGGGGGACAGTTAACCCCCCACCAGCAGTCGCAGGGGTGCAGTCTTGAAAAAATCCAAACCAGCCCAGCAGTACTTTTAGCAGGTATTTTCCCTGACACCGTTGCTAAGAGTGCCAGGTACTTGATTCAACTTTTAAGTATGACATGGAAAAAAGTGATGAGATACGGTAAAGTATAACCATAGATGTCAGTTAGTGTTTATAAAATGCTGCAGTTTGTGGTTCAGTCAGCTGTGCAACACTGAACATGCAGCACAAACACCCTATTCCTCCATAGGGTGTGCTTGAAGCAATTTTTTCATGTACTTTGGGTTAACTGTTACCGTTTTGACCACTTTGTGTTTTGCATGTCCTGTTCTGCAATGAAAAAGCAATGAATTATTTCCAACTAGCTATAAACTTCTCTTATTCTGTCAACACGAAGTAGAAATCCTGGTCGTCTTTCAGTGTGACACACATTTTCACACTTTCTGCAGTTAATGTAATTGCAAATGCTGCCAGATAACGGCCTGCTTTCTGGGCACGGGACTGAGAATGTGCGTATTATCCCATATTTTAAAATAATTGGCCTGTACATGTTGCAGAATTTGGAACCCAATTTTGGAAAGCAGCACTGGTGCTTGGCAGTACTTGTTGGCACCGAGCAGCGTGCCTTTTTGTCCGAGGCAGCTCTGTTGAGCAGCGCGAAGAGGGTTAATGCCGATAACACTGGAAAAGTCTCCTGGCTGCGTGGCGGGGAATTGACCCAGCCTGGCTCAAGCAGCGGGGAGCTAATAGAAGTTTTCTGCTCTATTCAGAGCAGGGTAGTCAAGCATCTGAACTTCCCACCAAACTCTGTTTTCTATTGTACTTTTGATGCCAGCTTTCTGTAGCACCCGGCACTAAAAGACAAACATTTGCAACTCCATCTTTCCAATTCTAACTATATGGCATTTAGTCTTAAAAAAATATCTGTAACAATGCTAGTCTTATTCAAACAGACTGTTTGGGGAAGGGAGCTTTGCTGTTTGCAACTAAGAACATTCAATATGTTTCAGAATAGAGTATATAAATAAATAGAGCGCACTTACGCTTGTGTGCTGAGATAATGCTACTGAGTTAATCTTATCTCGAGTTTTCTTTAGCAGTAAAGCTTCTAAGGTTTGATTAGGGTGAACGTTGTCTTTATCTCTCTTTAAAGCACCTATCGTATTGCGGCCGCTCTATGTAAACAGCGAAGGCAGAGGACCTAATTTCTGCCGTCGGCTCCTCACTGTAATCTGAGCACTGCTGTTTGCTTAGTTCAAGTATTTTACATGAACATAGAATCACATCCCAGTAAAAGAGAAAAAAAAAATTGACTTTCAGGTTAATGAAGCCCCCAGCTCATACTACTTCATGATGTTTCCCTTTTTTTTTTTCTCTCAGTACACACTTTGTTTTTGCACGTAATTTTTATTTTTAAACAAAAGTACATGAAGAAATTTGCTATAAGTTTTATATATGTGTCAAGATGAGGATGAATTGTCTGTATACTGGAAATATACCATTGGGTGGATTGCTAAACTTACATGTGGCAAAAATTTTGTACATCTGTGCCTGGATCTGCGTTGGTGTGCAGCAGATGAAGGCGCGTTTTGCCACTGTGAGCAGGGCAAGAAGGCAGCCACTCTGTAAAACGTATATTGCATCTGGATCTACGGGTAACTCTTGACGTAGCCCAGGCAAGTGATTGACATAGTGAACAGGGGGTATCTGAGCTCAAATACTTGGCAGAAACAAAACTGCCTTGTCCTGACTTTCTGTGATCCCTCAGTTGGAGTCTTTTCGAAAATCGTAAGGATGGAGACCCTGTGTTGAAAGACTGTCTGGTAAGATATTGTTGAAAAGAGGCAGGAGGAAAACAGTTTCTGAAGAATTTAGAGCCCTGTTGATCTACTAACCCCATTGAAAAGACGAGCTGAAGCAGAAAGTCCCAAAAGGGTTAAGTGGAGGCAGGTGTTCGGTGGACATGACAAACTATATCCCTTTCAGCTCTCAAGAAATATCTCATTTCTGCTGTGGAATGGAGAGAGCAATGACTCTATGCACCTCTTTATACCTAAATACTTCCTAAGGACTGATTAAGTTTCCCTGATAGCTGTTGTAAATATTCTCATTAAAAAAAAGGGAGAGGGGGAGGGAAAGGAGAACAAAAACCAAACAAAAAAAAAAAAGACAAAAGCTTTCTTCTGAGGGTCAAGTGCTTACTGATTAGATGGTGGTGGGTATTTTTTTTTAATATAAGGGAAAGTTAATTTGTTTGATAGCAGCAGATACTTGTGTACAGCTGGCCCCAAGCAGTTCTTGTGTGTCTCCGGCTGCACTGAAGGCAGTTCAGGTCTCACGCTGCGAGCCCGTGCAGCCATGCAGCGTTGGCTGCTGTGAAGTGCTTAGTATGAAGTGTGGCCCTGCATCCGGGACGAGACTGCATCCCGTCCGGATGAGCAAGATCAGTATGCTGCTTTGCGGAGTGTTTGAATGCATGTCAACAGGAGCGGTTATTTTAGGCTACGGAATGTGTAGCTTGAAGTAAGTGTGATAAAAAGAATATCCTTTGGGTCCTATTTTCCACCACACCTGTACAAGCTCCGATTCCTGTGCTGTCCTTCTGTCCCAGAGCATGTGCAGGATCGGGGCTACCTCATCCGACTGGGCTGCGTTCACTCATTCTGTGCTTATTTCACATGCAAGCTGTTTTCTTTTGTCTCCTTGTTCTCCTTCCTCTGTTCCAGGCATGGCCAACTGAAGCAGTTGAATTCAGGCTTGTGAAGGCTTCTCCCTTGTTCTTCTCTGCCGCTAACATGTGTCTCCTAGCTTTACTGGACATCCCGAGCAGGTTGCCAGATGACACGTATGGAAATACTGATGAGGTTAATGGGACATCAGGGGAAATATTAAAAATTCTGATTTATGTTGGGACATCTGGCAAATCTAATTTCCAGAACCTCTTTTGGTCTGTAGGTGAATCCTGAAAACAAAACTTCATAGGGTGTGCTTGTGCACTGTGGGTTCGTCCTATGTAGCATGGTCCCCCTCCTCCCGGCAAGTGTTGGGTGCTGTGTACCCAGAGACACAGCGGAGTTTGGAGAGAGCTTCTTTGGACTTCATCTGGTGCAGCACAATAGTTGATTTCTGTTGTTTTCCTCTCCCATTTCTCCAGCACTTATAGGGTTGGGTTGCATTTAGTTTTCCTTTCTTACAGTAGGCCTGGTAAAAAGTAATAGAACATTTAAAAAAAATGGAGGGGTAGTACAATTTTTGAAAGGACTGACTCATTTTTTACTTGTTTTTGTGTAATTTATTTAAATTTGAAATATTACTGCACATATTAGCATGAACAAAAGATTCCAGGAATTTTTCATTTACCAAAGTAAATTTTAATTTATCAAAAGCTCCTGACATCTTGAGGCAAGCACGATGCGTTCTTTGTATTTCAGTCTGATGCTGGCTCCCAGCCATGAGGCTGTGAAGGATCGTTTTCACCCGCGGCCTCTTGTAGTTGGAGGAAATCAATCTTGTGTGATACAAAATGCCTGAGCGTTGGAGGCATGTCCATCTTCAGGAACTTCAAACTCATTCCCTTCCTTTCAGGGACTTGGCTTGAAGGCAAAGGCTGAGCTCGCTTCTTGTCCAAGAAAAATGAACAAGCCTTGTAAAGATGCTTTCTCCTCTGACTGGATGTCTATTGAGCTGGAAGGTTTTTGACTTCTCCCTGGAGTAGGGAAGATGTGGGTGGCCTTCAGCGGAGATGAGGCCGCTGAACAATGTGGCCATTGTTTGAGCTCCTCCAGGAGGTAGCAGAGTGTTGCTTTAACATGGTGGTTCTGTTTCTGGTGGGCTGGGAATACTGAGCTATTGCTTTTTGTCTTGTAATTATAACAGTATTAGTAGGAATCTATAAGAAATAAGTGTGGAATCAGAAAACATGCGTTTTCCCTGGGAATGAATTTGAGGTAGCAGCTTATGAATGCTCTCTGCATTCTGATTAAAAAGGAGTAATAACAACAACAAAAATCCAGCTTGCGTCCTGAGCCTCGTAGCCCATGGCACTGGCGTGACCCAGGCACTGGTTCCTGCAGCTGGTGGCACCCGGGGACCCAGTGTGGGGAGCTGGTGGCATAGCCGTGTCCTGGTGGCTAGAGACCCCATTTCCACAGGGGCTGGAGCAAGGATTCAGCGGGTCTGCGCGGAGTCAACTGCCTCAGGCCTTCTGTAGTTACTCCCTCTTCTCTTTTTTATTATTACAACATGTTTAATTTGGGAAATGATTTAATACAGACTTCTGTTTTCTAGTTGTAATTCCTCTCTGCTGTTATTTGGGGCAGAACTGTTGTGTTCCCTGCTCAGGAGATGGGAAGGCTCCTGACTGAAGGCCTCCATGGTGGAAGCCTTTTTTGAGGGGGGATAATCTGCAGTTTGTTCTGTTTCCCCACAGCTGCTTGTTGGAAAATGTGTAATTCCTTCAAGTTGGTATTAAAATGAGCAAAGAAGTAGCCTGTTTTCTCTTTGCTGGCTTACATGGCATTTTACCTTATAAATCTTGTGTTTGAAGCATGTGGAATCTGGACCAATATCCACGGTGACGTGTTATGCACACATTGCACAGCTGTAAGTCTACGAGAGGTGAAATCTGGATGTCACTGAGGTGCCTGCCAAACCCCGATGTGCAGCAGGGCTGAGGTCTCACGCGTCCTCTCCAGAGTTCCTCTCCCAGCTCCGTGCTGGGTTTCGGGGGTGCTGGGGTGGGCTTTTTTGTTTGTTTGGGTTTTGTTTTTCAAATAAGGTAAGACTAAGCAGCTGCTGCTGCTGGAGTCGTTCAGAATGAGTCATAAGGGGGTAGAGATGGAAAATATTTTTAAGTAATTGCAAGTTGATTAAGAAAAACATACATGTAATTTTGAGGTGATTCAGGGAGTAATGAATGCGTGGCCCTGCTTTCTCAGATGTACAGGGCCTGTACCTTTCCCTAGAGTGCGTACGACTCGAGTGTGCGCTTCTGCAGTGTTCAGCCCCTACGTGCCCTTCACAGGGAGCGCGGTGCACGTGGTGATATATTCAGCGGGGAGGAAGGGAAGATTTGCTTGAGGATTAGGCTGCAGGAGGGCTGAAATCAGAGCCACGGGCTTACTGCTGAAGGTGGCATGCTCTGTGCTCTCAGGAGGGCAACAGTGTAAAGGCATCAGAATTGTGCTATTTGTGTTACTAGCTACGATTCTTGGTCTGGCAGAATTATGTGGGCTTTGCCTCAGCTCTCGTGCTGTGCTTCTGGACTCTGCGGTTATGTTACCGAAGGAAAACTCAGTGTCTGGCATTGCCACCTGGAGAGGAAAGGTGATGGTGACTCAGGCTGTTTCTTACAAGAACTCAGCCTGTTGCTTTCTGTCCTTGTGGCAGATCTTCATAAAGCCTAACCTCTGTGTCTGGGGGCAAAAGTAGGAGAGCTGAACAATGAAACAGTTGTTATTAAATTTAATTTATTACATGCAGACATGAGAGGGCAGGCTTGATAATGTGAAGGAGCTGCTACAAGAGGGAAAGCCATAGTTGTTCTTGTCCCCTGAGATTAGGACTAGCTGTGGTCTTAAACGAAAGCAAAGGACACATAGACCAAACCATTAGCTAGATGATGGAGTGGCTTCCCTGGAAATGCTGTTGTTCGTGGTCTTTAAGGATGTTCAGCCACTTGCGGTACAGCTGATCCTGCTTTGAGCTGAAGGGAAGGAAGAGGTGATGTCTCCAGCACAACCTCCACTCTGCTCTATGTAGTGCCCTTGTGAAGATCCACAGAATGGGAGCTGCTGTACCTAGAATGGTGGAAGTAAGGTTGTAGGAAGCATAGGTTTGTTAAATTTCCCATAGCAAAAAGGTGAGGATCCTGATCGCTTCTCCAGTGACTGTCCTGCTCATTTTTGTTGGACCCACTGCTGAAGACCGTATATCTGCAGGGTAACTGATGGCTTTTCTTTGCTTGGAGTGGGAAGTCGCTCTGCTGCAGCCTCATTTCTCTTTGCCTGTTCACTGAAGTGCTGCTCCGGATTGTTGTGGTGGTGGAGGTTGTGTCATGGTGCCTGCCAACAACAGCTTTGTCTTCTGCTGTTTGTTTTCCAGAAGAAGACAATGGATAGAGTGGATAAATGAGTGAGAACATGAACATCAGCATCGACTTAAATGAACAGGGAGTGATGTTTTATTCGCTGTGCTTGTGTCAGATAAGCTGGGAAAAATGTCATGGCATTTGGATCCATTCTTTTCATCCTGCCATTGGCAGATGACCCTGGCACTTGCCCGTCTGCGATGCTGGTTTCATAATGCTGGTTCAAAGAACTTGCATGGCGAGATTGCAGTTTGTAAAGCATGTTGCAAATCTTAGTTGGTAGGTAAGCCCTGGCCTCTTCTCGCTGCAGCAGAAGCGGAGCAATGACTTGGCAAAGGGCGACAAAAGAAGTTATTGTTAAAAGCAGCACGAGAAACTGGAGGCTCCTGGCTCAAAAGCCAGTGCCCAGACTCCCAGGCACAT